>NC_091133.1:77385288-77708830 GCF_040183065.1 Periplaneta americana | reverse complement strand
TCCTTCGTACTCTTTATGAATAATTAATGAACAAATTTAACGTAAATCTAACCTAGATAACTTTTAATAAACCGTTATCAATATTGTATAATTAAACAATTTCTGTGGTTCTGCGACCCATTAATATATTCATTACTAAAAAATTATAGCGTTAGTTCTTATATTTCATTAGGGATACTATTGTTTGTTATTTAGTCAACTCTCCGAAGACAGGTCTGAACCTCACAAGTGATACCAACAAGGTACCACTTATGAGGCAACTGGGCCAGGAGATAATGGGGTAGGGTGGCCAGTTACTTTCCCCCTCCATTATATACATCGCCGACTATAGGTATCTTACAGACAAAACTCAGCTCGGACTCCTCGCGACGCGAATGCTATACCCCTCTTACTCCCCTGCAGTAGGCTTGAGAGCATGCTGGAAACGGGAGCATACGTCATCTGCGCGTGACAGTCACGCCCGCTCGTTTCTGAGCACCGAGTTTTCCTTGATGGATGCCTATAGCTACATACGATGTAAGAGTGATGGAACGGAGAAAAATTCTCTCCGGCGCCGGGATTTGAACCCGGGTTTTCAGCTCTGCGTGCTGATGCTTTATCCACTAAGCCACACCGGATACCACCCCGGCGTCGGACAGAATCGTCTCAGATTAAGCTTCAACTCTTGGGTTCCCTCTAGTGGCCGCCCTCTGCACTACGTCATAGATGTCTACGAACGTAGGACCGAAGTCCATACATGTGCTGAGGTGCACTCGTTATGAGTGACTAGTTGGCCGGGATCCGACGGAATATACATTATACTTCGGTACATTAAAATAATATCTATAGCTACATATTATACTAGTCAGATTTCAGATGCATACAAACTATTGTTCTTCCTCTGACACATTCCGTCAAGTGAGATGTACTGCCTCATAATAGATTTACATATCAACGAGAACTCAGTCAGAGGAAAGGCATAATATTATGTGTTGTTATTAAGTTCAATATTATGTATTCACTTTTAGTACTGATTCTGCTAATTTCTTGTTACATATTTTATGTTAACTTAAAAAATTATTTTCAATGACTTCGTTTAAAAATGGCAGGTATTCATAGAATCGTTATTACGTGACACGTGTATTATGTTCGTGATTGTTAATGTGTGCATGGTTGGCATTGTAAGGGTGTTTGGGATTTGAAATAAAATTTGCTATTTCTTGTCATTCCTCTCTTCATATTAGGTCTACTGTATTTAAGTTTAAAAAGGTGGAGCTTTTAACTGGTTCCTCATTCTCAGAGACCTAGTCTCGAGACAACAAACAGTACAATTGATAGTCCAAACGATTCATACATCACATGAATGAATTGTTTGAAATTGTAATGAATAATCATATATAATTACACAGAATTGCGTTCATTTGGAAAATAATACCACAGACATCTAAGTGGTTTAGAATTAGGCTATGTTAAATTGATTATTTGTATTTTCATAATTCCTTCATATATTAATGCTTCTAATTCGTGTAATAATAAAAAAAATGATTAAATAAATATTAAGTTGAATATTCCACTAAGCTTTTACATTTACTGTCGCGTACACATTCTGAGCCTGAGCGGGATAGCACGGATCTTATCGCTTGCGTAATTAGGACGCTAAGATGACGTCACCGTATTAACAGAAATTGTGGACAGATTTCCGGAATGTGAAGTGCATAAATATTTCACGTCAAAAAGTTTACGAAGTAATGGAAAACAAATTTCTTAATCTTGCTAATGATACCAAAAATCATGAGTTTCATTGTGTTAATTTGGGTTTCAGATTGTTTGTTATTATTATTATTATTATTATTATTATTATTATTAATATTATTATTATTATTATTATTATTATTCTGTCATAATTTTTATATTTTAGTTGATAGAGGCAGCATAAAGTGTATCAGAGAAGTATGTAGCAGTCTTAAGATTGAGTAGATAAAGTGAAGAATATTTCCAAAGCTTTATGCGTTCTTAGACTTTTCAGTTTGATAATGTGTCCCAGCTGATTAAATGTTTTGTTGAGGGATATTATAATGTGCCTTTTGGTTTTGTTTTCTGTTAGTGCTCAGGCCCTATCCTAATAACATATTCGCACAATTTTAATAATTCCTCGGATTTATGGAGTTCATTTCAACTCTCTACTCTGTGAAAAACTGCCTACGTAAATAGTAAAATTGCTTACAACTTCATAGCTTGAAGTGTGAAAGAATTAGCAAATTTAGTACTGGCGTTGTAATTGTTACATTTACTATTATGGTGTTATACTACAATTATTGTCGGCCAAGATATGTATGCGTATGTAACAATCGCGAAATTTCAACATTTTTGTGGGAGCTACAGCCCTGAATTAAAACTCGGGCAAGAGTATGGAAGTTTGCCCATTTTTAGTGCAATATGATACAGTGTGTTCATTAGAGACTGGTGTCTTCGTGAGTTTTCGTCACAAGAATCTTGTCCAGTGTGCAATAGGCTATAGAATCGAAAATAATGCTAATATTATGGATTAATGAAAGAAGTCCGATATTAGGCTATAATATAAAGCTCCTCACGTACCGAAAGTCACTTTTTTCTATTTTAGACGAAGATTTCAAGCTTCCAAATGTCAACAGCCAATGAAAGAATTCCTGAATAATACACCATTGGTTTTTCTCTCATTCAGGAACATTTAAGTAAGAATGAGGTAAGGAAGTGTTAAAACAGGTGAATATAGAAAGATAGGAGGAGAGAGAGAGAAATAAATGGAAAAGTAGAAGTAAGAAGAAGTACAAAGGAAGGAAGTAAATGTTATCAACAGAAAAAAGAACTTAGAAAAAAATTAAAAATTAAATGTAGGGTGAAAATAAAAAGAAGTGGGTACGTAATAAAAAGCAGAAGGAAAATTAAGAACAAGTAAAGAAAAACGCATATAATATAAATTAAGGAAGACATTTTAAAAGACGAAGAAAGTGAACAAATATTTAAAAAAAATTAAAGAAAGAGAAGAAGATATGTTGAAAGAAAAAATGATGGAAAATACAACGGAAATGAAGAAGAAGGAAATGTAGAACGTAGGTAAAGTAACAAGTGAAGAAAAATAAGAAGAAAATAGGAACGTATAAAATGGAATAAAAAATAAGAATAATGAGAAGATGATGAGTTAAATAATACTGTAGAAAAAGAGCGAGAGAAATGAAAGAAAACAATTAAGTGGCAAAAAAGAAATGCAGTAGAACCTGGGATCTACGTAACCGAAAGAGAACGATTTAAATTACACACAACTCAGAATATGTATTTAATTCAGTTTTGAATATAAGATATACAATTTTCGAGTAACTAGGAATGAGTTTAACAGAACATATAGAGCTGGGAGGACGTACGTACTATAAATATCTTTATGCTCGACCATGCCGAAATGTAGTAATTATACACCTGGCAGCAGACCTTTAATGTATGTCATTAAGGTACACCTAATCATTAAAGGTCAGGTCTTTCAGCCAATGACGACTTAGGTTACAACTGTTCAGCTAATGACAGGTCAGCTTTCTACCGTTATAAAACCGCAAATATCGATTATTCTCGGATATGCAATCGAAAGAGAATTAGCGAAAAGTCACGGAGGCTGGAAATCCAATACTGTCGCAGAAGGTTATGTTCTGTTACTATAATAATTAGCGTTAATTGTAAATAATATTCAAATGAATTCAATTTGTCATCTCGTTTTTCAATGTCTAATTTAATTTTAATGTTATCTCTGTAGGTTCTTATGGCCTAGCAAGGTCAATGTGAACATCTGTTCCTCGGAAAAAATCAATACTTTCGCGTTTGCGCACATCTCACAACATACGGGACATTGGCCAAGGTCAGATACAAAGAAAATTAATAATATAAAGTTAGAAATATGGTCGAGCATAAAAAGTCGTATGAAACTCGCCTATAATGGCAATTAAGACGCTCGTATGAAAATTATGAAACGAGCTTGCGCTCGTTTCATAAATATCCATACTCGCTTCTTAATTACCTTCATTATAGGCTCGTTGCATAAAGTACTATTTGAAATTGTCCAAATATGTTTCAACCAGTAGAAAGTGACTAGAATATCGATGTTTGATATAAATACAATGCATATAGGCCTATTTACTATATTTTTTTTTTCAATTATGAACTCGGAATTTAAGATAACTTAATTATTAATTTACAGATAACCTCTTCTAGAGCTCACGACATATGGAAAAGTAAAGAAGGTAGAGGAGGAAGTAAAATACTAAGAAAAGGAAAACGAAAAATGAAATAACGCAAAAATGAATGGAGTTTAAATAGAACAAGAAATAATATTAAAAATAAGAAATGAATTAAATGATAGAACGGAGAGCGAGGAAAGGATTAAGAAACCTTTATACAGAAAGAAGAAAATAATGTGAAATAGGAGGAAAATAAAAGTGATTTTGAAAAGAAACAACAGGGAAACATCGATTAAATGAGAGTAAAGAAGCGAGAAAAATTATAGAAAATTAGATGTTTGAAAAAGAAAGAAATATAAGAAGATTGATAGGAAGAATAAATACTATGGAAGACAAAGAGTAATATATCAGAATGGGAGGGAGTAAGAGAGGGAGAACAGCACTGTAAAAATAAAGTATTTTCAAACGAAAGAAATAATACAAAATAAACACCAAAGAGAAAGACAAAGAAATGAAAGCAGAGCTGGGGAATACACGTGAAAGTAGGAAGAAGAATGAGTTAAAGGAATAGGTAAATGAGAAAGCATTAATGAAAGAGCAATAAAAATTACAAGGTATAGTGGTGAAAAGAAAAAAAAAATAAACATTGAAGTTCAAGTATAAAATAAAAGCTTTAATGAAGAAATACATTACTGTTAATGTAGAATAGTAAGTCTTTCAGTTTCTATAAGCTTTCTACCTTCACTCTGTAATTAAAGCTTTGAACTATGGTTCTAATAAAAAAGATCTACTTTATTTGTTGGTGGAAGGCCCAAGAAAACGAACTTGGCATGCTAGCCACAACCCTTTTCTTTGTATCGATTTGCGGAGATAGGTGTAAAATATGTCCTATACAACGTTTGTGAAAAATATTGCTTGTGTGCTCTACCTGATTATTATTTGTAATTTCGAGAGGCATGTTTTCTGGCACAGGGGCTCTACCTCAACGATTAAAGGAGTGTTTCTTGATACACTCCTGATTTATTGCTGCTGGTAGGAAAATATATAATCCATTCTGTTTTGACAAATGTGCCCTACTTTCGAACTACTTTAAAAAGTGAAGCTCTTAGATATACGAGGAAGAAGGAAGACATATTACAGCGTTTTGTCTTTCACACTATAATTTAGTAAAATAAATCCATTTTCCAATGTTAAAAAAATTAAAATGTTTGTATTTGAAACAGGACTGAATATAGTTTAGAGACACCAGGGTAGCTCAGTCGGCTAAGGCGCTACCTGTCGATCTGGAGTTCCTCTCGGGTGCGGGTTCAATCACCTCTTGGGCTGATTACCTGGTTGGGTTTCTTACAGAGGCTTTCACCAAACTTAAGGCGAATGTGAGGTAAGTTTTGGCGACTCCTCGGCCTCGTCTCGCCAAATACTATCTCGCTATCACCAATTCCATCGACGCTAAATAACTTAGTAGTTAATACAGCGTCGTTAAATAACCAAGTAATTATATATATATATATATATACATATATATATATATGGTTTTGATATGTAATCATTACAATCATTCTGACTATTGTCACTATTATAATTATTCATTATTATCGTTATTATTACCATTATTATTATTAGTATTATTATTATTATTGTCATAATTAATGACACTATTATGTATGTGTGTTTATTCACACTGCAAATGGGTATATACCCGGTGGCAGTGGTAACCAATTACACTCAATAATGACGAATAATAATAAACACAACTAATAAAAAACAATAAATAATAATAATAATAATAATAATAATAATAATAATAACAAGGAGCATCCTAAATTAAATGGAGCATGATCACTTAAAATAACATTTAAAGTAAATCTAATTTGTATCTTAACCCTAAGTTCGAACTAAGACTCACGAGTGTGACAGGTTTATACCTACACAAGTACCTTTCGGCACTACACTTATTTCGCTGTCAACTCAATCGCTGCACTGATTCTATCCTGATTTGACTAACACTTCAAAACCATTTCACTGTTCAAATACTTTGCACAGCCACTTCACTGACACAAACACACTTCATTTACACAATAGACTTCACTGACACAACACACTTCCTCACTGATAGAACACTTCAAATAACAAGACATCAATTACACTCTTTAAATAGTGTGTATAATATACTACCGTCTATTAGTAAAGTCCTTAAGCCTATTTCAAATACATTTTTGGTTATTGGTAAAGCCTTTAGTAAGTCTGCAGGCAAAGCATTCAGAAAAGAAAACTTTCCAGTGTCCGTCCTCTGTCTTCTTTCCCTCGTTTTATATGAGTGGTCGTTCCTTGAAGAGTAATTTGGCAGCTGCAACCTATTTTTTGTTTCTCTCCAGGCAGGCTCACCTCTGTATGTTTTGAACATTGCGCATAATCGAATTCGCGTTCTCCGGTCCGTGAGTGTGTCCCATTTTAATGGTGAATTATTACTACAACACTTGAGAGCCCGTTTTTGAATCTTTTCCAGTGTCTTAATATGTTCTAATCTGTAAGGATCCCAACATGCAGCACCATATTCCATTACTGGACGAACTAGTGATTTATATGCACAATTACTAAGATAGCAATGCCATATAAGTATAATCATCATCATCATCATCATCATAATACTACCATCTGAACTATCATCATTAACATCACCATCATCAGCATGACCATTATTAATATCACCATTATTCCTATCATAATGATCATTATTATCATAATCGTCGCCAAAATTTATCTTCATTGTCAACGTCTTTATAAATGTCACGGATATTAACATCAGGAAAATGTAAAAATGGAATTAAACAGATTTTACAGAAATATACGGAGGAATACGTAGAAAAAAATATTGGAAAGTATCCAGTTAAAATGTTGTAACATGTCGGCAACACCCACTTTAACCTATGCCCGGAAAAGAGGAATACTGGAAAAGAGTGATGAAGTTCCTACATTCATTAGCAGAACTAATTCATCCTCATAGGTGAAGAAAAATGCCTCATCAGCATTACAATCGTCGTAAATAAACGATTTTTATCATCATCATAGTCAAAACTGTTACCAAAATTACTACCAATAAAATCATTATCATCGTAATTGCTGCCAAAGGTTTAACTTCATTATCATCTTTATCTTAAATACAGCCATTATTAACTCTATCACTACTATTGCTACTGTTATTGTAGGCTAATTGCCATAGCCATAACCAATATCACTAATCTATATTCACGAATATCATTTTATAAGTAGAATCGCCAATATTACTATCATTATCGCAATCGCTTTATCTTCGACATTTTCATTAACCTGTTCAAAACTAATATTTGTATCATCATCGTCAAGACCGTAATCAGATGTACGGAGTATGTACGTATATTAAAATTATTGTAGAATCGCCCATTGACTTAAAGTTCTTTATCAAGCTTCAGAAGGTTGTAGGTATAGAATCAATGGTTTTCGGGACACAAACAAATAGTGACCTGAAGTAGAGAAGTTATTCAATGACAAATTTCTGTCAGACTAAACCGAGGTTATTTATTACGGAAGTTTAGATGTAAAAATCGAAAAAAGTTTACGCAGTACACATTTTTCTGCTTATTTTCATTGAAACATGACCCATTGTACCTAAATCGATATTGTATCTCAACTTTTTACATTAACATTTTCAGATAATTTTATGCCAAAATTAATTTAAAGTTTTATACTGTTCACCTATAATCTATAACGTACTGTATAATCACTGTTACCACCATAACCACAAATACTTGGATCGAATGTCCAGTAATATTCCTCTCATCAAGTTCCATAAGTGATGGAAATTGCACTTTTTCTTCGTAAGAATGTAAATCATTCAGGAAGGGGTGCGGAGCATCGCGGTTAAGGCTTCGCTCTCTAAACCGCAAGGTCGCGGGTTTGATTCAGATACCGCCATTGATTTTATCCATTTATCTGCTTCTTCCAGCCTCACTATGGCCATGGCATTCTCTCAGCCTCTAATACAAGAGACAACCTACAGAGGTCATCTTTTGGGGGAGAAGAGGTAAAATGGAAAATGTAGGACACTTCTACTGCTAATAATGTCGATTGTCCGCAAGACTGGCAGGCTTAATTTCTAGCTACTCTGTGGGCCTCCATTGGCCTTTAATATGTGTAATATTCCTATAAGTAGTTCAGTCAAGCACAGATTGAGGGACGATTGTTATCAAAACTTATGGAAATGTGTATACTGTTATGAATTGAACATAATTTTTAATATACGTATTACTTAATTATGTATGTGAAATGATTGGTATTAAGATAAATTCTGTGAAACATTTTGTACAAGCTTTTCGTTATCTCGTGAATCCATCTTGCGCGTGAGAGGAAGAAGAATGTGGACTGGGAAGTTTCCCTCCCACGCAAGTAGATACTAGATTGTGGTAATACTGTTACTGAAAACGTATAGGCTATCCGTAAAAACGCGTAATAATTAGTTCTGCAATGTATACAGTATAGTACTTTTAAAGCATATTTTACGAAACGGAAAATTTAAACATACAATCTAAGACAATAGTATACTCTAAATCTTTACTCACACTTATTATTTTTATGAAGATTCGTAATGTTAGAAATCTAATTTTTTTTTCAGATACTATCAATTGATTTTATTTTACGATATCCTACCGTAAATATCGCTTTAAATGTAATATTCGTTTTGTGTGTATGTACAATTAATGCAGAAAATAGTTTATTATAATATAATTGCTATTCTGTGGTTTTTAACCTTAAAACAGATGGAAGCTACTATAAATCTGTTAGAAAATCAGACTCCGTTGCCAAGCTTATAGTTGGAAAAAACATATACCGGTGAAATAGTACATACAACACTGTTTAAAAGGACTGAAATATTGCCATTGGTAGGCAGGCACAGTTGTCCCAGTGAATTCAAGTCCCTACTCGTTGCTTTTATGTGGACTCCAGGGGATTACGACGGATTTTCAGATTTGTGTACTATATATATGTACGGCATATAAATATAGCCTACATAGGTATACTTTACACTTTGTAAACACGAAATATTAAAAGCCTATATGTATGGGGGACATACCTTCCTTTTGAAGGTGGTTGTACTCTATTTGGATGTAACTTCAATAACAGAAATATATTCAAGAGTTGAATATCATTGCAAGGGCAAGCTGGTTGATTTTGATATGAGGCAAACTGTTATTTCTAATATCATGAAGTACGTAATGTCGTTCTGAAGAGGATCAAGATGTTAAAACTAGTTGAACATGGCTTTATCTACATTTGTTATAGCTTTATTAAGTGCTTGTTTCTAAGTGATTTATAACTGAATTGGGTCTTTACAAGCAATTTAAAAACATTTCTTCGCATTAAATGGGGCACTTGCTTGAGGTAATACGAGTATAATAGAATTATTTCTTATAAGGTTCCTTCGAAAATGAATGTAGTACAAAATTTAAATCATACTATACCTTGGTTACACAACTTTTATCTCTATATCACTTCAGAATATGTATTATGTCTTTCTCGTGTTAAATTGTATCATATCTGGTTAACATGTTTCGGCCTGGTATTGGCCTTGTTCAGAACTGGTTGTTGCTGGTCTTGGCGCCATTTGTTTTGTTTCCTGTGGGGGTGTTGTTTGTGTAGTGTAAGGTGGAGTCAAAGAGTGTGTGTGTTCTGAAATTGAGTTGTGTGTTAAGAATTTCATTTCGATGTGTTTTTGTGTGTCTGTATATTTCGTATTGTTCTAGTGTTCTACATTACGCAAACACACCCTCACAGGAAACAAAACAAAAGGTGTCTAGGTGTCTAGACCAGCAATAACCAGTTCTGAAGATGGCCAATAACAGACAGAAACATGATAATCAAGTACGATAGAATTTAACACGAGAAAGTCATATAATACAGATTCTAAATCATACTTATTTTTAAACTTTATTCACAGATACATTTTTCTGTGGAATGAAATTATATAATGCATATTAATACAGTATTACATGTAATAGTATATTATGCAACGAGTCTATGTTGTTTAGCCAACTGTCCGAGTCAGAAGATTTCACGCAGCTCAGTCACGATATCTACAAAATCGCGACTGTTCGGACTTCAACAAAATTAATCTCAGATGGAATAAGCAAGGTACAATAAGCCTACTTACAGCTGGAGTATTTGTCTTCAGGTTCCTGCTGCGTAACAAAATGAATGTAGCAGAACATTGTCCTTACATAAAACGGAGTCATGAAATTGTGAAAAATTGTTTGGATAGTTTGCATGTTTCCAGATAGGAAACAATAGAGACGATATGTGTTGTAATAAGCATCTAGACATAAAATAAAAAGCAAGTGAAACGGAAATATCCTTTATTCTCGACCATGCCGAAATGTAGTAATTGTACACCTGGTAGTAGCCCTTTAATGCACCTCATTAAAGTACGCCTATTCATTATAGTTCAGTTGTTCAGCCAATGAGAAATCACCATTGTAGCATTATAAAACTTCAAGTATCGATTATTCTCCGATATGCAATCGAAAGACAACTAGCGAAACGTCACGGAGGCTGGAAATCCAATACTGTCGCAGAAGGTTATGTTCTGTTAGTATAATAATTAGCGTTAATTGTAAATAATATTCAAATAAATTCAATTTGTTATCTCGTTTTTCAATTCTAAATCAATTTCCAGGTTATATCAAGATTAATGTTCATGCTATTCTCTAGATTATATCAAGGTCAATGACATTCGTTCCTCGGAAAAAATCAATACATACGCGTCTGTGCACATCTCACAAATTAGAAGGGCAGTTCCTCTCCTCCCTTAACCATAACATGAATACTTATGAATAATTTCAAGTTTGAAGTGTGGTCGAGCATAAAAAGTCGTATGAAACTTGCCTATAATTGTAATTAAGACGCTCGTATGAAAATTATGAAACAAGCTTGCGCTCGTTTCATAAACAAACATACTCGCGTCTTAATTACTACCATTATAGGCTCGTTGCATAATATACTATTATGGTGACTGCGTCGTCTAGACAATCCGCTTATCACGCAGACGGTTTCGATTCTCATTCAGGCTTAGGATTTTTCATTTGAAAAGTCCATAGTCACACTAGTAAAAGACAAGATAGCACTTCGGTTTTCACGTAGAATAACATCCTTTCCCCAACTAGCTATGGAAGGGCCTAACTTGGGACTTGACCGTCAATTTTTACCAAAACAAGTTATTATTCAACATATAATTATAAATTAAATAAACTTCATAATAATGCAACACTCCTCACCTTTTTTTCTCTTTGTATTCTTCTTCTATTCCCTTGTTGTCATTGTATTTTCCTTATTCACGTTGTATTCCCCTTGATATTCTTATATTTCCCTACTTCTCGTTGTCTTTCCTTGTTGTTCCTGTATTCCCCTTCGTCTCCTACTATTCCCCTTGTCTCTTGTTCTCCTTGTAATCCCCTTATACTCCTTTTATTTCCTTTCTTCTCCCTGTAATCTCCTTATTTTTGTAAATCCCTGTTCTCTTTATAGTTCTCTTTTTCTGCCTGTCTTCCTCTTGTTCTTCCTGTCCTGCTCTTCTCCTTATATTCCCCTTGTCCAACTTACGTTTCCTTGTTCTCCTTGTATTTCCGTTTTTCACTTGTATTTCCCTTGTTTTACTTGTATTCCCCTTGCCTCGACAACGACACCCACAACACTTGGCGGCTCGACATGATCTTCGTAAGAAATTTGGACGGCTTACAATGCAGCCACACACATAATAAATCTCATACCATCGCCCTATTCTTGCCGTATATGAATCCATTGAATCTGTAGAGTACCTTGATTCATCGCCCAATAAATAATGACTGCATACACAGTCACATCTCATTTCTCGCCTCACCCACACGCAGTTATGTGGATATGTACAGATATTATGCACCATTGTAAAGGCATGCACCTGTTGACAGGTGATCGTACCCACACGTAGTTCTACGTAAAGAAGTGCAGTAAAGTACAGTAGATTCTTTAGTCCTGACAGTCGCCGACAATATGCGCCTGGGTCAGACAAGTCCATTAAGTTACGCCAAGGTGTGTTCAGGTTAGCCAATCGCTTGCTTTCAGAGCGATCGAATGTCATGCGTGCTGTAGAACGGTGTGTTTCCAGTACAGTTAAGCTGTACTGCATTTCTTTACTGACGGCTCGCTCCTATCTCTACTCCTATTACTTCCCCTCTTTCGCGTCGCTGAGCTGTCAGGACTAAATAATAGGTCTGCAAAACAATGCACCCGTCGATATATGATCGTACCCACACGTAGTTCTACGTAAATATATTCAACAGCACTGTGGAATTTTTTCCCGGACTTCTCCCGTTTTACCAATACGGGCAAGTACTTCAATTCGTCAATACCCCTCCAACTCATCTAATATTTACCATAGGCTATTTATATTAACATTCTTCAATCAACGGAGAGCGATATGCGTGAGGGGATGATCTAGACTAAAGGCATACGTGTTGCCTGAGCTTATCCTGTAGGCCTATACACAGCGTACTCTGTCAACCAGTGTGTGTGAGTGCACCTAGCTCGAGGTTAGTACGAATACAATGGCCAGTAATGATGTAAGTGCTGAGTCGTAATGGCTCCCCGTATACAGTAAATCAATCAGGCAGACAAGACAAATACACGTACGAACACCGGAATATGTTATACATCAGCAATGTGGGTTCTAATCTATAACTTTACTCTGAAATATTTCTGGGACACTCTTCACCATCATCTCATCTTAGCCTCAATTCGTCCCTACTGCCTAGAATTGATGCGTCCATCGTCCTCTTGGCATTTTTATATTTCTTGCTTATCTGGGAGCATAATTTAACATTATTTGTGGAATTCGATTTTCCATCATTATTCTTTTCAGTTTCTTCTATTTTTCTATGTAAATTCTTCGAACCGAGCTCTTTCCTTATAGCTTCTGCTATTATTTAGTCTTGGAGTGTTATTCCTGCTCCAGATCTAAAAATATCTCACTCCTCTTTATTCTATTTTTCTCATGTCCCTTCATGTTAGTGTCCACGTTTCGGAACTATACAAAAACTTGGATAGAACATCGTTTTCTCAATCTATCTCAATTTGTTTTCATGTCATTTTATTTCAATTATCTTAATTGGTCCATAAATAATATACAGGGTGTTTCCGAGTTGGTGTTAAAAACTTTCAGCGATAGTGGAGAAGGGCACATGTATCAATTTGAGATAAGGAACCCTGGTCCGGAAATGACTGAATCGAAAATTATAAGCAAAAAATAGTTGTGTGGAAATGGAATTGTAATTTGGCATCACGTGCCCTTCCTCCCTTACCTTTTGGAATAGTCGTGGATAAATGATATGGGCCGGATGTCTCCTTCGTGGGTACTTGCACCCAATACAATCTGTGAGCTTGTCTACTGTCCCCATTGGCTCATCCGTATTCGAAAATCAGGTCTGCTTATTCCCTTCTCGTGTACTCCTCCATTCACTAGGACCGATCGACTTGACACTGCAACTTGTACACATACACTGCTCTCTACAGACGTGCATATCAGGACCTACCATGTCCGTTACACATTACGCTATCTGCATTGCTTTAGTGTAGTTTCCTGTCCCCATCCCTCAGACAGCGCACTGAATGGAATACTGTAAGTAGACAACGTAAACAAAGTCAGATGAATACAGTATGTGTAAGATGTACAGATAAATACACATAAATAAGGTGTGCAGAGGAATAAAATTATTTCATTTCCACATAACTATTTTTGCTTGTAACTTACGACTCGGTCATTTCCGGACCAGGGTTCCTCATCTCAAATTGATACATGTGCCCTTCGCCATCATCCCTGAAAGTTTGTAACACCACCTCGGAAACACCCTGTATATTTTTTCAAGTAAAAAGTGCTTCATTGAATGTAGTTAAAACTATTGATTATTTAAATTATTTTATTAACTATCACTTCTTAACTTCTATGGCTCTAGCCAATAAAAGCATCACTGCTTTTATTTGGATATAAAATATGGACATTAAAATCCTTTCTCACTTGCCGCAAGTTAGATACATGACATCATTTTGACGTCTTCTAAATGTGCCATTGCAACTTGGTCATCGACAAATAAAATCCAATTTACTTGATTATATGAGTTACAAAATGTTTATTGAATACATAAGCCATTTTCTGATGCCTTCATCTAAATAATGATTAAAATATATTGTTTAAAAGGTAAGCCCTTGTAGAACCCCACTATTAATTTTCTGTCTTTAGTCTTCATAGCATTTTTCTTTTGTCAATTTGTTATTCTTTTTTTCTTTTCATTTAACGACGCTCGAAACTGCCGAGATTATATCAGCGTCGCCAATGTGCCGGAGTTTTGTCCCGCAGGAGTTCGTTGACATGCCAGTGAATCTACTGATACGAGCCTGTCGCATTTAAGCACACTTAAGTGCCATCGACCTGGGCCGGGATCGAACCGTAATCTCGGGCACAGAAGGCCAGCACTCTACCAACTGCGCCACCGAGGTCAACATTCTATTTTTGTTATTCTTGTATTATCATTTAAAATATGCGCGACATATTAGTTGACTAAGAAGCCTTTTACGTTTTAGAATCTCCCAGTATATTGGTCGTATTACTTTGTCAAACGTCTCTTTATAACATATAAATAACGCGTGTGTACCCAAATTATATGATATTGTTTTCTTTTCTATTAGTTGTTCTTTATATAAACCGTTCTCTTGAAATGCTAGAAAGCCAGTTGAAGAAAAACGAAAATATGAGAGAAACAGGTGCAGGGGAAATATTACGGAACATGATTCACATGGAAGCGATAGAATTGAATGAAACGGTCTTCAAAAATATTTTGGCTAGGATGATGGGAATTGAAATTCATTCGCCTTAGTTTTTAACTATGAACATAACATCGGAGGGAGTATTCATTTATTTGAAAATAAAAGTGAGTGATTTTTTTTAAATGCTTAAATTCCCTTCTATGCTAATACGTTCTGTGGTCGTCTTTCTCCTTGTTAGTGTGGATTCTGTACGATATTTAATCTGTATCCACCCTATAATTAACAATTCTAATTGACCATCTCATTAGTGACCTTTATTTTGTCGAGTTCGGATTTCTCTTTTATGAAATGTGAACCAGGGCCCTGGGTCCCTCATTAAACTCACTTTGTTAACTTGTACGCCAGAAAAACTTCAGTGACAATAATTATTTTTGTTGCCATGCTAGGATTTTTCATTTAACGATATTTAAAATCATATCATTGACGTCATTGCTGTAAAACGAAACTGAGAAAGTATTCGAAACGTAGTGATCATGGTCTATTTAAGTACATTCATCCGTTATTTCTTTCAGTTTTTTTTTTGTTTTTCTTCGTCCTTTTCATAATTTTTGCCTCCAATTTAATTTGTTCCCTTATATACAATTATTTCATGCATTTAATTTGTTTTATGATTTTTTATTCCTCTTCAAATCAACATAAAACGAAGTCTCATCCTGAACATCATGAAGCTAAATTTTGGCTAGTACTTGAAGTAAGTTGTAACAAATTGCATGCTTTTGTAACTGCTCTTCTTTATGTAACTACAGATACAGTAATACAAAATCATTCAATGCTAATATATTCGGGGTACTTATATTTTACGAATATAAAAGTTTCCCTGTTATTATGTATCTTAAACATATGTATCGCACTATACACCTGTAAACGAACAAAAACTATATGAACTAATTGTTTAAATGACTTAGTTACAGAGTTCCTCATAATTGGAGACGACGAGAATTCTAATAGGGAACGAACTGACATGAATCTTTATTTTGATTGATCTCATGCACTGCTGTTCCTATGTATACGCTGTAAATTATCCCAAACATGACATTTCCAGGACGATGAATTGAGAGTAGTGGACATGTTCCGTGGCCAGCAAGATAACCCGATCTCACATCTTGTGGCTTTAGTTATTCGAACAACTAGAGTGCCTAGTATATCCTCAAGACATCCCATCCGACATTACTTGTGACAATTAATTTTGGAGATACGTGCTGGTATTAGGCTCTCTCGTCACTTCCTCCAAAATCAAATCCTTCATAGCTGAGGCCGGCACGCCTATGCTGCCATTGTAATGGTTGAACACCAGCTATGATACAACAAACTGTGGCAATGAACGTATACGTAGTTTCGAACGACATCTTTCATCGATCCCTTCCCTCTGTCATATCTTCCTAACTGAACCGTATAGACAGTTCATATGAGATTTGTTTTTTTGTGTTCAAATGTATAATACGGTACACATGTTTAAGGTACAAAATAACGGGCTATAAAGTAACTAAAGGGTTATTACAAAGCAACTAATTTGGTATAAATGATTAAAATAACTGCCAAAAAATTATGAATCAAGATGAACTAAGCAGTTGTGGATTGTGTCAGTACTAACATTTAGTCTGTGAGAGGGTAGGCCACCAAAGGGAAAACTGAGAGGTAGAACTTAAACTGAAAGGATTCGATACAGCATCAGAACTGGAATCCGGTGTGGCTTAGAGGATAAAGCGTCAGCACGTATAGCTGAAAGCCCGGGTTCTAGTCCCGGTGCCGGAGAGAAATATTCTCTGTTCTATTCATCCTTCCATCATATAATAACGCAGAATTCCTGGACGGAAATATCATATACTTCGTTAGATCATAATAATATGATATGCCTAAGTAATCACTTAGTGATTCAAGACGGCACTCGTCCTGTCGGATCCCGGCCACTTATTCACCCGTAATGAGTGCACCTTTGTACATAGTGCGTTGGACATTGTGCCACTGTCACATAGTCTGTGACACAGTACATGAGGGTAGGCCACCACAGGGAAACTGAGAGGAAGAACTTAAACTGAGAGGATTCGATCCGCCATCGGAACTGGAATCCGGAGTGGCTTAGTGGATAAAGTATCATCACGTAGAGCTGGAAACCCGGGTTCGAGTCCCGGTGCCGGAGAGAATTTTTCTCTTTTCTATCAATCCTTCATTATATGATAAAGTAGAATTCCTGCACGAAAATATTATGTACTTCGGTACATCTTAATCATAATAATAGGTAGTGTAGAGTTCAGATGGAAATTATCCCCTCCTGCAAGCGATTGCTCGCTTCGTTCAAGAAATGCTACCTCCCAGAGCAGTTATGACTCTAGCCTTCCCACATACCACTTTTGCAGAGGTTTTGCTTCGTCTTTCTGCTCCACTGAGTCCTGGGACGGACCATATAAGAATGAATTTTTACAGCTCATCTACAGATGAGCTCTAGTTTCAGGTCATTGTGTTAAAAAACATTTTGTGCATGAATATTGATGTAATTTAATTTTCTTAAATTGTAGTCGGTCACGAAGAAAATCTTAATTTTATTATTATTATTATTATTATTATTATTATTATTATTATTATTTTATATTATGAAGTGATTTTTATTATTTCCAAACAAGAACTCAGCACTTTCAAGATAATGAAGAATCAACAATAAAATGTTCATATATATATATATATATATATATATATATATATTAGTATTTTAATGAAGGTACTTAAAGATGTTTAAGGGGTTAGGTGCAGCTAACAGCAGTAACATTTTGAGAATATTCAACATTTTTTTCCTACATTGCTGTCTCTTGTACAATAATGAAAATTAGTATTTGTAAAAAATTGTCCTTTTGCTATATGAAAAAAAATATATATATGAGTATTTTTACGATTTACAAAAAAAAATTACTTTTTTTTAATTCATTTAACTGTACAGTGATGAAGCGTTTCCCAAATAACTCAAAAACTATCCACATTCTGTGATGATTGATTAAATATTTTGTGTGTATTTATGCATGTCATATCTGAAATTTGATACAAGATCACTTTTCTACCTTTGATAGATTTTCCTCTAAAAAATAAATTCATTTCAAAAATAGTCAAATATCAGTAATTTCTTCTAACACAAAATAAATAAATAAATATATATATATATATATATATATTATATATATATATATTATTTACATCTTGATTACACAACTTTTAACACTGTATCACTTCGGAATATGTAAGATATCATTCATATTCCAATATATTATTTATTAAGGAATGTAGTTGAAAGAGCATGATATTGTAAACATGAGTTTCAGCAATAAAATGAAAGTGAAAGAACATGAAAAAGTTAACAAGTTTATGAGTTATGAAGGAAACGCTTCATCACTTCACAGGAAACTGCCACCATTTTGAATTTTGAAAAATATATACAAATATTTTTTTTAAATCTTAAAAATAATTTTTTCATATAGCAGAAAGACAGTGTTGTTGAATACTTCCAAAAATTATATTGCTGTAACCTGCACCTAACCCCTTAATTTAACATCAGTAATAAAGGGTCTCTGATCTCAGCTGAGTGACTTATTCCTCTATGATAGTCTATTTGCAGGTATATTGTATATTTTGTAAATTATTTAACAATTACCAAAAGTTACGCATTTCTTTCGCAGATTCCTATGATTACTCGTTCATAAACAAATAAGAGCACACAATGTAAAACATGCCCATTTTGTATGGACGCAGGAAGAGCTGATAAGACTTCAAACACGCTAGTAAGTCAGTACAGTGTGCTGCGGCTACGAAAACAAAGACTTTAGAACCATGGCAGGGACAAGCAATGCGTTGGAGCTGTAGGGATGAATTTTAATGTTTTGACACTTTGATAATGCTGTAAGCCATGGGACGTGTGCGTTTATTTTAGGGATAATTCGCGCGGAAATTTTCCCCTGCCTTGTGTTTTCAAGGCTTTGTGATAATACCGCGGCGTCGGATCCACCCTGTTTGCAGGTGCCGCACTACCTCTTGTGTCCATATTTGAAAGCCACCAGCAGGTTTACACACACTCGCTCCAAGTTTTGTTTATTGTGTAGTGATTTTTTTTTCGCAACAAACAGAAATAAAACCATGATACTAAAAAAAAAGTATATACCGTATAAATATGAACTTCCGGTTCATGATGCGTTCATAGTTTTCACTGCAAATTCAGCATTCTTAAATCTTCCCTATTTTCCGCCTTTCCTTCTTACACGATATACATATCTTAATGTTGTCTGACTTCTATCGTCGTCTGCCCCAAACTTTTCTCCCTTTCACCATTCGTACCAGTGCATCCTTCAGTATAAAGTTTCTTCTTAGCTAGGGAACCAAGCAATTTTTTTTTTCTTTTCCTGACCAGTTTCAGTGTTATTACCCTGCACTCAAAATACCTTATTTGGTTTAGAGTCAGACGTCAACCACATTATCCAGAAACTGTGGTAGAGTGAAATATATTCTACAGACACTTAAATAGTCTTCTGAAAGTTCTTACGACTGAGTTCACAGGAAATACGTTACTCTTAACATCAAAATGTCAGAGGGCAACAAAGAAATCAAAGCTTCAACTAGACTACTGATTGATATTAGTACACCTGCTCAAGAAACCAGATATGGAAAAGAGGGTTCGATTCTTTTAGTTCTTCAGGAGGTTGTAGGAAACATTTCTGAAATGCTCGACAGTATATATTTTACGAATGAAGCGTTACTCTATTTGTCAGGATACTTAAGCTAAAAATATTCAAGTTTTGGACTACAGATTGCTAATGAATTTTACGAATTGCCGCTTCATGCGGAAAAACTGGATGTTTATGTGCACCATATCTGGCATCAGGATAATTTATCCCATTTTCTTTATAGAAACGATGGACATAAATACTGTATATATTTGTTGATTTCTATACACTTTACTGAACGACTTGTTTATGTGGAACTGACAATGGTAATTTAAACAAGATGGCGAGATATACTACACAACCTGAGTCAGTGGCAATCTTTTTTCTCATGATCATGTCTAGGCTCCATATTCTAGTTACCTATAAACAGGAATAAAATTGCCTCATTGAAAGTATTGTGTGACGTCACAGCGCAGGTATAAGTACGTGTCCACACCTGTGAAGTAACGGTTAGCGCGTCTGGCCGCGAAACCAGGTGGCCCGGGTTCGATTCCCGGTCGGGGCAAGTTATCTGGTTGAGGTTTTTTCCGGGGTTTTCCCTCAACCCAGTACGAGCAAATGCTGGGTAACTTTCGGTGCTGGACCCCGGACTCATTTCACCGGCATTATCACCTTCATATCATTCAGACGCTAAATAACCTGAGATGTTGATAAAGCGTCGTAAAATAACCTACTAAAATAAAATAAATGTAAGTACGTTCATATACAAAATAGTTACACATCCTCTTCTCGCTTCCTCTAGAAAGTCAAAATTTGGGATTCAGTCGTAGTGAGTAGTCTTATCGATCACTGCTCTTACTAGTCGTATTATTTAAATACATCTAAATACATCTTTGTGGCTGATTGAAGGTTCATTGCAGTGCATAATTGAGGATATTTGAACTAATATTTTCACTGTCAATATAGACATTACATATAAATTGTGTAAAATAAACGTAGAAGTGACAAAAACAGTGCATTGAAAGACACTGCTGTACCAAAAGGCACAGAAAGTATGTTGAACGTATTCCAAAAGAACCAGTGTCGTCAAAATCTAAAAAATTATGAAGATATTAACTCTACGTTTAGCATGGAGTTGTGTAGCCTACCATGAGTTCAGTGAAAACATTCTAATTAATAAATTAAATAATCTACGTTTTAGGGAATTTCTAGAAAGGTACGAAGGTACGGCATAAAATTAGTGGGTTTTCGGTGAAGAACAACATGCAATGTCGTAATGAAACACGAAAAAATATCAGACAATATCTTGTACTACATCATGTACCAATAACGTCATGTGATATTGAAAGAATTTCTTGCAATATAAAATCATTTCAAATGACATCCGCATATGTTCAAGTTCCGTAACTTACGAATGAACGTTATTATTCACTGCAAAGATCACGACAAAAATGAAGATCACGACTCAAGCATGTGTTTACTAGTATAGCTTCAGAATGTCGGGAGTTGACTATACTCCACGAACACGCAGCGTCGACGTGTTTGTTTATATCCTTATCCGTTGCATTCCTTGTATTCGGCGTACTATATACCCAATGTGTCTTTAACTTCAGTCTTTAGGTAGCTGGAATACTAAGCCTAATCATGTCACTTCCAATAATGTCGGCCACCATTGTCCCCGAACGCACCATCGCAGATTCCTTTTTGTGGGGATAATTTCAAGAAAAGTGCACCATAACAAACTCAGCACGATTGATGACTTTGAGGAGAATATTGGTATGTACATCATAAACATAAGATGCAACATTGAAGCATGTTATGCACAGCATGAAGCCCCAGATGTGCTTGCAGAAGACTGCTGGTGGCCACTTACAACATTTGGATGATGTGATGTGCTGGTTCTCATTCACAATATGACATATAACGGACAATAGCGAAGAAAATAAGTCGCCTGCAAAACTTAACTTAGCTTGAGGATTGAAAATACTAGAAAGGCTAGTAATGTATTTTATTATGATAGATTTTACTCAACGAAACATTTAGGGACATTAGGGAGAGACTTATAATCTTGTAAATATAAAAAATAGATCTGGAAAAATGAGATCATGACTGATGTTTTACATAATTATAATATTCTTAAAACAGGCGATATTGTAATTGCTATGCCGTGCATACAATGAGTAGATTATGTAATATTTAAAGATGCCGTTAATTTTTCAGCATCGAAGATGTGAAAGTCTCATTTGTTTCCAGAGAAATTAATTGTTTAATTAACGGGTTTAGAGCTTACACAAAACGAATAGCCTGCAGTACTCCCAATGTATTACTTCTCCAGAATTAGAAATTACGTTATAAAACGGTGCTTCAATTTGTCATGCAAAGGTAAATCACGCCAGTACTTTTACTCGCACGACACAAGGAGAGCGTGTAATCAATACCAATTGAGTTATTTTTATACCATATTTTAGTTACTTTGTATGAAAATTGTAATTCCCAGAAATCCCGAATAAAAAGTCACCCAGCTACTTTAATAAATATTTGGATATTTTAGTCGGAATATGGCTTCTCATCTTCCCCGATACTGAAAAATGCTTTTCAGCTTAATATTTGTGTGTACAGTGATACAATCGTAAGCTACGTAATGTATTTTTGCCCATATTAATTCGTCCAAATCTATGGCGAATCCTCGGCCTCATCTCGCCAAATATCATCTCGCTATCACCAATCTAATCGACGCTAAATAACCTAGTAGTTGATACAGCGTCGCTAAATAACCAAATAAAAAAATTCATCCACGATTAATTTAAACCGAAAGGCTGGTCCACAATAAACCGGGACCGGAAATAACGAGAACGAGAACGGAAATATTGTTAAAATAAAAGTATTTAAATGTGAGCATTCACAATTAACGATAAACTTGCGCTGCGTCTTACGTAAGATGAAGTAATAAATGGAGTTTATAGTCTATATGCCGCTAAAATACTGTAGTTAATATCAGGAGAATTCTCTGTTATTCACATAGCATTTCCAATCTAGGAATTATTAAGGTAAATGATAGTGTTTAGTTAATTCCATTTCCTTTGAAACATTAATTTAATCTCATCAGTTAGGAAATTACAGCAAGAAAATGCTGTGTAAGTTTTAGTAGAAGTTAATTAATGTTTCCATAATTACGAGTGCAATTGGAAACTGTTATAGACAGAAAAATTTGTGCTTAAGATATATATGTGATCTAATTATGAAACTTAATATAGGCTATAACTAAAATATTACTAAAGTGACAGGAAGTTTGGGCTTGAAGACGTCTTGAGGGTAGCCTATGTTCCAAATGTCAAAATACAGAGAGTGGAATGGGGATGAAGCACTATAGTACATTATGCAACGAGCCTATAATTGTAGTAATTAAGACGCGAGTAAGTTCATGAAACGAGCGCAAGCGAGTTTCATAATTTTCATACTAGCGTCTTAATTACCATTATAGGCAAGTTTCCTACGACTTTTTATGCTCGACCATATTTCTAACTTGAAATTATTCATAAGTATTCACGTTATTCTTATCTGACTGGGGAGCAGAACTGACCTTGTGCAATATCTCGTAAATTGTGAGATGTGCGCAGACGCGAAAGTATTGATTTTTTCCTAGAAACAAATGTCATTGACCTTGATATAATCTAAACAGTAAAATTAACATTAATCTTGATATAACCTTGAAATTGATTTAGACATTGAAAAACGAGATGACAAATTGAATTTATTTAAATATTATTTACAATTAACGCTAATTATTATAGTAACAGAACATAACCTTCTGCGACAGTATTGGATTTCCAGCCTCCGTGACGTTTCGCTAGTTGTCTTTCGATTGCATATCCGAGAATAAACGATACTTGCGTTTTCATATTGCTACAATGGTGTTTTCTGAACTTTAATGAATAGGTGTACTTTAATGAGGCATAGTCGAGAATAACAATATTTAAAAGGTGATTCTGCATTTTAAATGTGACAAAACGGTTATTACATTTTTCCTTCGGTGATGCACTTTTAAGCAGGATAAAAATAGTGCTCTATTGCGGTAATGGCCCGAGAGGAATGGCCGATTGCTATAGGAACAGATAGGTAAAAATAATCTCTCTTGATATTTTTTGATTATCCAACCGTTTAGCCATGTATTCAAATTGAATAATTGCGAAAATACTGTAGTTAAAATAAATCTTGCAACGTATTGCACTGTCGCGCGTCACCTACTGAGTACATCAGAGAGGGAAGGGAAGATAAAGAGTGCAGCCGCGCCAGGTAGAGTTATTGCAGTAGCCGTAATATTGCCAAATGCTTCATAGAAACATAACGGTTTCTTTTAAAACGGTGAATGTTAGAGATAAAATTTATTTAGATTTTTCAAATCTCTCCTCGTGACCTATTACCAGTTACATTTTGGTGTAGAGGTTACCCTATATAGTCACAATTTCTTCTCAATTACAAACGCTAGACCAATGATGGGCATTCCTGCGGCATTGCCGCAGTGACGTCAGACCTCAGCGAAGCATCAAACTTACCCCCTACCTTCCCCTTCCCCCACTCCATGAAAATACTGCGCGTGTACGTGGCGGATTATACTGGATTATTGTACTTCGGAGCTTCATTAGTGATACAATGTCTTTCGCAGAATCATATGAATCGAGAGGATATCACACTTACAAGAAAGGCGGTTTTCTTCATTTCTCTGTTTAGGATTAGTTACGAATATTCAGGACGCGAACTTAAATATGTATATTCTTAAAATAGATAACCTGTTATAAGAGTTCAAAGAACACAGATTCAGTGATTTTCAAAGGATGGAGAAAGATTTCAATATTTTTGCCATTCCTTTCATGTTTAAATTGAAAATGTCATCCCAGAATTGCAGTTAGAGGTACTGGATTTGCAGAATGATGGCTTCTTAAAAGCAGGATGTGAAGGTCTACTGGCGGCTAAAATCTTTTAAAAGATGTCCAGTACTACATATCCACTGCTTAGACAGTTTGCTTCAAAAATAATGAGTACCGTCATTTCCCATAACTATGTTCCTGGAACATAACTATTATTCACGATACAACTATTCAAATTTTGTACTCCATAACGTAGTACCTCATGTATCTACATTCTTGCTGTACTGTAGTTTGAATTCAAGTCACTGCAGCTGTCTACGAACGTTCTATGTTACTTCTACAATGTTCTTAGAATGGTTATATCGTGGACCATAGTTGTGTTCCAAGACGATAGTTATAGGAAATGACGGTATGTATTCATCAACCTACAAGTGCGAACAGCTGTTTTCCAAAATGAAATTTATAAAGTCCAGCCACAGATCCCGCTTAAGCGATGCTCATCTTGCGCAACTGAAAATAGCATGCACAGATATAAATCCCAGTTTCGAAGAAATTGCTTTGAAAAATGATTAATTAAATATCACGTGAATGGACTATTCTAATTACATATGGTAGGTAGGAGTGTAGTGGCGCAACTTTCTGTAAATCCATCACTGCACTGTAGAGTGCAACCACTCCCACAGTATGTATTTGCCATTTAAATACTGTCTTGTGGGTTGCGTTCATTTTGCCCACCACTGCGCTAGACAAAGGGAGGTTAGGTTGCTCTTTGTATTAGAGTATTAGCTATTAGATATTCTCAATTTTTTAAAAGACTATTGCGTGGTATACTACCCATAAATTATTGTCACTTTAGTGTTTCTTCAAAAGTATCTACGGAATATAAAATCTATACCTTAATATGAAACTTTTTGATACATTTTTGTTCGCACATAATAGGCTGTCACATGTCAGCATCGTCAAAATATAAATTGAGTATTATTTCTACAACGTCATACCTTTTTATACTTTTCAAAATTTTATGTATTGATTTTTTGAAGAGCAGAGTGATATTGAAATCGAGTACATTTTAAGAAAATACTTCTAATGATAATTTATACGAATATATTTCCATAATATTAAGTTAATCTTTAAAATTTATAAATTAATTTAAATATCTCAATTTATGGTTTCGTAAAGAATGCCTTTTTGTGTGCAATTGAGGAAATGAACACGTACTTCCATTCTATGCATTACTTATTTACTTATGGCTTTTAAGGAACCCGGAGTTTCATCGCCGCCCTCACATAAGCCCGCCATTGGCCCCTATCCTGAGCAAGATTAATCCATTCTCTATCATCATATCCCACCTCCCTCAAATCCATTTTAATATTATCTTCCCCTCTACGTCTCGGCCTTCCTAAAGGTCTTTTTCCCTCCGGCCTCCCAACTAACACTACATATGCATTTCTGGATTCACCCATACGTGCTACGTGCCCTGCCCATCTCAAATGTCTGGATTTAATGTTCCTATTTATGTCACTTGAAGAATACAATGCGTGCAGTTCTGTGTTGTGTAAATTTCTACATTTTCCTGTAACTTCATCACTCTTAGCCCCAGATATTTTCCTAAGAAACTTATTCTCAAACACCCTTAATCTCTGTTCTTCTCTCAAAGTGAGAGTACAAGTTTCACAACCATAAAGAACAACCGGTAATATAACTGTTTTATAAATTCTAACTTTCAGATTTTTTTACAGCAGACTGGGTTATAAAAGCTTCTCAACCGAATAATACGAGTAACACGCATTTCCCATATTTATTCCGTGTTTAATTTCCTCCCGAGTATCATTTATATTTGTTACTGTTGCACCAAGATATTTGAACTTCTCCACCTCTTCGAAAGATAAATTTCCAATTTTTATATTTCCATTTCGTACAATATTCTCGTCACGAGACATAATCATATGCAATAAGTGACTTTATTGATATATGTTTTCAACATTATAGTTTAATAAAATAAACTTTAAATAACAATATAATTCACAATAGAACAGAATTGTTATGAAAAACGTAATAAGTGTGAGAAATATTGTGTAATTTCTGTGACACCGATTTATTTAGTACTGTTGGCTTTCAGGTATAATATGTAATGAAAAGCATTTTTTAGTCACTGGAGCAAATACAATAGTTTCAACTCTTCCTTTGGATATATAACGGTGTACTAAATGAGTATCAATCCTGGAAACGATGACGGTGATGAATTGAATCTTATTATAAATAGAGCCAGCAGATTTAGTACTCTCTGAAAAATAAAATAAAACTATCCACCTCTGTACTAATTATGAAAGATTTTACCTTTCCTTTCTCAAGCAAATATACAAATTTTCAAGTAATCACCTACTTGAGATTAAATGTAAACCAAGCTACTAATGGCGGTGTTTCCAACTTAATGACGTGCTAATTGTGAAAGGCTTTTAAGGATTTTTAATCCTTTCACTTACTCTGAAAGTTAAATAAATTCTTCGGATGAAATATTTCATTAAAAAGATGGAGTCCTTTCCAAGAGACATTTTACCGTTACTTTGAAAGCAGTTAACAAGACAATTTTTAATCTAAATTACAGGGATGTGACTGTGCAAGCTTCATAAGGCTGATACATTGTACATACGCGAAAAAAGTGACATTAAAATCCCATTGCGGGCCTGTAAATTACTTTCCAATGTTTAGATTGTGGAAGATTACATTTATGAGTGTAACAAAGGGGGAATACAGCTCTATACGGGTCCAGCGATTGTCTTTTATTTTCACACACAGTCCACAGATACTATACGCGCCAATGGTTTTCAGCAGAATTGCTCTTTCGAAAATAATTGCTTATTTGTTTTGTCGCATAGCGGTGTTCTTTATTTGAAAATAATAAAACGTTTGTTAATTTGGCCATTATTAGATGTTCACACATTTGTCAAATTTAACTCTGTCTTTATAGTTTAATATGGAGATTAAAATTTCTCACACACCACTTTGCTGTGATGTACGTAAAGATAAAAAAGACTTAGATATGAAGGAAGGATATACGCTCTCGTGACTTCCTACATTTCAATTAACTTAGTACAAGTAGCCTACGACTGTGAAACAGGAAATCAACAGAATTATTTTTCATTATACATTTAAAATTCAATTGAGTTTTCGTTTCAGTTAGTGTTAATACTGTAGAATTCTGAACAAATGGAAGTGAAAGAGACAGAAATTGCAAGTGTAATTAAGTGAATTAAATATTTCAGTGTTTTTCACTGTTGTAGGTTGGGAGTAATATCAGCGGTACTATAACTGTAGGAGTATTATAGGAATAAATATATGGAAATAGGTAATAAAAGTAGAAAATTTAGGAGTGGAGCGAAGAGAAAGAGATAAATCCGTAAATAAAAATAGAGAAAGGGAAAGGCAAACAATTAAGTCACGAGAAAATAGCTGAAAAAGAATGATTGAGTAGATAGATTTGAGAGTAGAGAAACAAATGAATGCAAAATGTGAATTATTAAAGAAAGGAGTATGCAATATTTAATACGAAAGAGAGAAATAGGAGGGAGACAGTTTAGGTATAAGAGAGAATATAAGAGAATAGATGGGGAAGGATATATAGCAATTAAGTGAAAACAGAAGAATAGGAAGTAACCAAGAATTACTTGGCAAATGAATTTATTAATAGAAAATAATAATAATAATAATAATAATAATAATAATAATATAATAATAATAATAATAATAATAATCCGTAGCGCTACAGCCCACGAAGGGCCAAGACCGACCAGCCGGCTGCTGGCCTCACGGCCATATGCCGAAGCAGAGGTGGACGATCATCCAACCAGAATGGAGGTATCGTGTGGTTAGGACGATGAGCCCACCGGCCGTTATATATGGTTTGCGTAACCGGATTTCGCTACCTATCGTAGCTCCCCAAGTGCATCACGATGCTGGGTAAGCACCGGTCCCATACACTGGCCGAAATTTCATGAGAAAATTTCTTCCCCCATGAGGACTCGAACCAGAGCGCATTCCGTAACGCTAGTCCTAGGCAGGATGCCTCAGACCACGACGCCGAGGCGCGGGACATTAATAGAAAATAGTGATAATTATTAAAGGGTTGGTGGATCGAAAAACAGAAATGTGATGGTCCATCATAACTGGCTGACAAATAAATAGACGGTATGATATAATATATGAAAACTGCAGAATGTTTGAACACAATGTTTCTATCCCTTTTCGTTTCATTGCCAGTAATTAGGGACCATATTTTGGTGGAGTTCCCGGGTAGCTCAGTTGGCAGAGCGTTGGTACGTTCAACCAGAGGTCCCCGGATCGATACCCGGCCCCAGAACAATTTTTCTCCTTGAAATTATATAAATCTGCTTTACAGGAAGCTTTACCTGAAAGATTAGATTTGCATATTTTTGGTGTTAGAGATACGCTCGAAATTTTCCATAATTATTTTGTTACGTACCCTTCCAGATAGTCTTGTAATGCCATATTGAAGCAAAAGAAACTCGCGAAATAACGCGGAATTTGGATCACTGTACGAAATATGTCAGTAATCACGAAATATACCCCCTGTCGCAAAAACTACAAAATATGTACGAGTACAACAATTTTATTCAGTATTGTTCAAATACATGTTTATGACTTCGGTTTCAATCAATTTGTCAGAGGCTTGGATTCGCCAGTATTTCTGCAATTTCTCTATGGATATTGTGTAAACTCACTTTTACTATCTCTATGACTACAGAAATAAGTTCGATTTCTGTAGTCGACAGCAGCAAATGTTGAAGTATATTATATGTTACTTATCAGCATCGGCAAAATATAAACCAAACATGGTTTATATTTTGTTCACACAAAGACTTGCGAATGAAACATGATAACAATCTTCAATCATTTCTGCAGTATCTTATGCAACGGAGGTTCTAGTAGGTTCAATAAATAACGACTAAATATTAAATATTTTTATGTGAAAGGTTTGAGGGCAGATCAGTAAAGGACCACAATGAATTTTGTTTGATTTGTTTGCAAGAAGTGTATTTTTCTACTTCTAACGTGGACAGTGAGGGGGTACGTCTCTACGTACACGAAAATATTCACTGACTGTCTGACAAATCTTCGTGCGGACGATGTAGAAACTACGAGTAGTTTATATTTTAGTAATGCTGATATGTGTAAACAAAGAAAAAAAGTACCCGGTATCATAAAGGTTTGTATATGAAAGAAAATACTTTTGACAACCTATTTTACGAAATATTAGCCGAATTGACATTGACATTGAAATACCTATCGAAATAGTGGCAGGTTTAACACCGAAATCACCAATTTTATTTCTAAACAAATAATGACCCTATTAATAATATTGAGGATTGCAAATCTAGTCTTTCAGGTAAGGCTCCCTGTAAAGCAGATTTGAATAATTTCAAGGGAAAAATTTTTCCGGGGCCGGGTATCGATCCCGGGACCTCTGGTTGAACGTACCAGCGCTCTTACCAACTGAGCTACCCGGGAACTCCACCCGACACCGACTAAAATTTTCCCTTTATATCCACACAACTCGCGTGGGCTGACGAAACGCCAGGTAGAAAGACTAGATTTGCATAATATATACGTCACTGTGTACGTTAACAGAAAACCACAGTTCCAAGTCACACAGAGATTGTGTGCATTCGATGTGGGTCTCTGGCCTTTCGTCAGCCCACGCGAGTTGTGTGGATATAAAGGGAAAAGTTGAGACGGTGTCGGGTGGAGTTCCCGGGTAGCTCAATTGGTAAGAGCGCTGGTACGTTCAACCAGAGGTCCCGGGATCGATACCCGGCCCCGGAACAATTTTTCCCTTGAAATTATTCAATATTGAGGATTGAATATGTTAAGCTATGAAAGTGCCAAATATTCCAATATCCGTTTCATGATGTATGTATCATGATTTATAACATGTTAAACATAAAAAGTGCCAGAACAGTGTGGTTTTGTTACAATGTTTGTCCAAAGGTTTCGCTAGTGGTGAATATACTAGCGCAGTGATCGGGGGAACGCTGGAAGTGCCTCTGTTAGGCGTGACGCCAGCTGGCTTGTTATCTTATTGTGTGGTTAGTGACTGGTTTAAAGAAAGATTATATAATTTTTTTATTGTAATACATTATTATTTTATGTCTAGAATCACTTCTTATAGTTTTAGAATTTAGATAATATTAAATTAAAATTTTTAGAAAGTAAACGAAACTATTTTCTCTTGAAAAAATCTGAGTATAATTAATTCTAAACGAGGGCTGTATGAAACATTTCTGCCGCGCCAGGCTATTAAAAAAAACTTCCTCTCCAGCATATAAAATTAAAACAAAGAGAGCTTATACTGAATAATCAGTATTCAAAAGATAGTAAAAGAAAAAAAAACGCACAACAAACAAAATTAAATAAACTTGAAATGTCAACATTGAAATTCTGATCACCACAGTCCTCCCTTTTGCTGGATCTGAAATATTCTAAATTTTGTTTTATCCCTTGACTAGTGAAATAGTCTCTTGTTGCGCACTTTGTTTATAACCCAGAAAGCTGGATTATAACTAATTTTATTGTACAGTATTTATTTAATTTCCTGACTCATCGCTGTCCTTACTTTCATTACATGAACTCTGATCGATATTTCAATTAATTTCACTTTCACTGTCATAATTAGTGGTAATTCAAGTCGTAAGCCCCTGGTTGAGGTTCTGGCCGATATGTATATCTTTATCAGGCAGTAGATCTCACTTGACGATATGTGTCGGAGGAAGAACAGCTGTTTGTATGCATCTGGTCTGATTAGTGGAATATGTAGCTAGTCGGCAATGGAGGGGGAAAGGAACTGGCCACCCTACCCCATTATCTCACGGCCTAGTTGCCTCAGAAGTGGTGCATTGTTAGTATCACATGTGAGGTTCAGACCTGTCTTCGGATAGTTGACTAAACAACAACAAGTCATGTCAACACTGAAGATGTACTCGCATCGGTTTTTGAAAGAAAGCGTATAGACTACGTAGGCCTATATAAGTAAGGTAAAGGCACTGAATATGGGACCCTGCCCTAATATGATACCCTGATCTTTCTCAGAAACTAAGTGCAGGACTAGTGTTGCCAAGAGTTGTTCATATAATCTCGCTAGATAGCTTTCGAGAACCCGCGATTTTGTAACAAATATCTCTACATTTCAATGTGTATTTATTCTTATTCAGTATAATAATAATAATAATAATAATAATAATAATAATAATAATAATAATAATAATGGTCAAGGTAGAGCATTCACCCACCAATGTAACGACATCCGCCCGCCAATGTAACGAATATTGCGCACTTTTACCATTGCCATTGTGGCGCTATAAATCAATTTTGAACATTTTCATCACAGCCACAACATATTTCAATTTTTATTGCACTATATAGCCTACCTATATGGAATTATCACTACATTAACACATCATTATTTCACATAACACACTCTACGGATTAAATGTAATTATGAAAGTCGTCGATGACGCTAATATGAATTTCATTTCAGAAACTTTAAAGATTAAAAACCGCTAGTATTCCCGCTAAGCGGGATAGGTAATATAATTTTACATGCGAGACGGTTATCCACAAAAAAAAAAAAAAAAAAAAAAAGCTAGATTCAGCGGGAAACCGCTGAATTGACAACAATGTGCAGGACTCTAGTGGCGATGACAGGAATCTATAACGGTTGACAGTTGCGTGTATCTATGAAGTTGGCTATCCTGACTGAGCGGTAATTCCTTCCTGGTCTTTTCTTGCTGCAATATTCGCTTTTGTAGTTTTTGAAGGGGTTCTTGTAAACACATCACATCAAAATATATATAAGATACTACGTTAAAAGTTATTATTCATGTCTGTAATATGATTACTACGTAGATGGAGTAACTATTGAATAATTTTCCATTCTGTTTGTATTTTTTTTAGAAATTTAATTAATCTTCCTATTCCATTATTGAAGTTCCCAATATATGATGCTCTAATGGTAGCATAACATGAGATACGGTTTCACATTAGGAGCTTCTAGTTTATAGGGTTCTGTCGGCCTCGGTAGCGTAGTCGGTATAGCGCTGACCTTCTGTGCTCCAGGTTGTTGGTTCGATTCCAGCCCAGGTGGATGGCATTTAAGTGTGTTGAAATGCGACTGGCTCATGTCAGTAGATTTAATGACATATAAAAGAACTCCTGCGGGACAAAATTCCGGCACACCAGCGACGCTGATATAACCTCTGCAGTTGCGAGCATCGTTAAATAAACCATAATTTAAAAAATTATAGGGTGAAGTACGAAAAAATTTAAACTGTTTACTCTTATATTCACATAGGTGATGGGCCAAGTAATAAACGAAAGACGTGGCACAAACATCATATTATGATTGCGCCTTGCTACAATTAATGGCGTTAGAAAACTGAGTTTGTTCAGACAATTGCAGGACCTTTTCTCTTCCCATCCGACATTAGGGCTCTTCTAACAATAACAGCAAAGTCTTCAAAAAGAAGTGAAAGAGCATGTGTCATTACATCATCTCCCTAAAAAAGTAATCTTGAGCTAAGTTTGAATAGAAGAAGAAGAAGAAGAAGAAGAAGAAGAAGAAGAAAAAAGAAGAATCAAGAAAGTAGCATGCATGTGAAAAAAATTGTAGGAAAAACAAAGGGCGTCTCAAACAAGAAATCCTAAAAGAAAACGATCATTGGAAGATTCGAGCAGCTAAGATTGAGATCTACGCAGAATTCACACCAAGTAGCTCTGATGAAGACTACGATGAAGATGTTGAATGTATCTTTTATGGTTGCTTATTTTCTTCCAATACTCACAATGGATTCAAAGTACTGGATGTTATCGTTAGGCCCATAAGCATTTTGGGGCAACTAAACGAATGTTTTTGTGTCCAAAATGTGTCAAGAAACAAAATAAATACAGGGTCTCATATTAGGAGAGTTTTTTAAACTAAGAAATGCATGTTTCAGCTTTTTCAAAAGTGCATTACAAAATAAATAATACAAATAAAAATTGGTTTCTGTACCTTAAAATTTAATATGTTTGTGTTTTGGAACATCTATGGCTTTTAGTTTCTAAATTGTTAATGTTTAGAAAAATGGGTCTCATATTAGGTACTAGAGATGAACAAAACTACTGCCGCTCTCGCTCGCTGTGTTCGCTGAATTTATCTTTCGAGTCTCGGCTCGTCATTCTCGTGTGCTTCGTGTCTCGCTCGTCATTGTCGAAATAGCATTTGGTCGGCGTGGAAAGATTTCGTAACTTTGAATAACATACATCATTGAAAGAAATAACAAATGTTTAAATGAGACAAAAAGACTAAACAGAATAGTATCTTAGTTATCAAAATGTTCTGGTTATATTATATGATATTACCTATGGTTATATAAATTAAAAAAAATCTCAAATAAATTTGCATTTCTAAGTAACATAAAACATGACATTAATATCTTTTTACTTGAGATTGCACACTTGATCTTAAACATATGAAAAGAAAATTCCTAGCTTTTTATGAAGGGCCTAGTAATTAAATAAAGAATGGAGAACGGTTTATTATACACTGAAAAGTAGAGATGATGTTTAAATTAGGCTACTTGATTGTTTCTACATATATAACAGTTGCCAAAGTTGATAAAAGTTCAGTCAGGTATAAACAACTACTGACTTCGGGAGATAATCAATATCGAGTCTCGGAAGACTCACAACCAGTCTTTACGTCAAGGACGCGACATAATACAACATTGTCGTGCGGGTTTTCGGCTTTGCTGGCGTTGTTAGTCTCGTTTTCTCGCTCTTTGTTCTAGGTACCTTTACCTTACATAGTGTGTAAATAATGCAGTATGACATACGTATATGGCACCGGTGCAAATTTTCCAGAGAACTCTTACAGTAGAAGTGATAGGATAATCAAGAGACTGAATTACTGAGAGCCGGATTACGAGAGCCTAGTGTAATAATATTGTACTGGTAATACAATAGTGGTGGTGGTCGTGGTGTTGGCGTTGACGCTGGAGGCCTTTGCCTTTGATAGTATTACCAGCTGACCTCACTAGTAAAATGTATGTACAATTTTATAATAGGCCTAAATTCAAATGACGTGTTTATTAATTCAAGCTACATTTGATGTACTCTTGTACATGATTTGTCAATAGTTTTTAACATGTATAATCAAGATACATTCGCTTGAGTCTTGTTCTATATTTAAGATATATAATTTTTACAACTGTTGATGTTTGGTATACATCTCTGCACATGTTTTGCATTATTTTTGTTCCAAGCTCTGATACTTAAGTTCTGTGGCCTTGTTGGAGTTTTTACTTTTTTTTTTTTTTGTTGCCTTGTTCCATTTTGTGTATATCCTCCATTAGGCGTCAGTAGCTGCAGAACACGCATACGACACTTAAGTGCTCGAAATTATCAAACGAGTTGTCTGTCTCTTTGAAGGAAGGTTAGGTAGTGAATGCAAAGGCTGTGAAATAACCAGTGAATTCAGGTGGAGGGCAGCCTTTTAACCCTGGATGATATTTTACACATGAAGTAGTACTTTAATTTTATAATAATGCTCCAGTTAACTTCAAGCGAGTAGAATACCGAGTCCGTGGTTCGTTAGTGATAGCAATATGGCGCCTCTTTTTCCGAGTAGTCTAAAATTGTATGTTAAAATTTTTGATTCTTTGTATGTATACATATATGTTGTTTATTTTTATAGAATCTGGTACAAAAGTACTGCTATGTTATTTCCGTAGATATAAGATGTTAAAGGACGTAGCATTGATTTTGACCAGGGTTTAAGCTAGAAAATAAATAATTGTCGCAATAATGTACAAATGAAAAATTATATTTGTGCAAATTACGAAATGCTTGTGCAATATTATAAATAATTGTGCAGTAAGATAAAATTAATAAGGTATACAGAAACAAAACGATATGCAATTTATTTCTTGGAGTTTTATTACCTTCAATCCATCTTATCACACTCTAGATACACTTATGTAAGTAAATCATTAGACGTAGGTACATATATTCAGAATCAATTACTGCTGAATTTACATCACATTATAATACGTTATTTTATGGGCACTCTAAACATTGAAATTCTTTACTAGTAGGCCCTTCAAGATTCATTGTTAGCAGAGTGATAATTCTTTTTTAATGAAAGACGGTTCTAATTCCAGTTTTAGCAAGATTCATGGAACTAAATCCTTGCTCACAATTTACAGTATGTGATGGAATTATATAAATCAATTAGAAGAAACTGTTCACTTAACTTACATGAATTGTACCAACTCTTTGAAATCAATTCCTGAACATATATTGCTCAACACCTTTTTTAAATATTGCCTATGCCATTAGCATTTCATAACGAATAATTAAAATTTGTTTGAAGAAACGTTTCAATTATCCAACTAAATTAATTTATTCTGAATGTAATGTATTTAATATTGAACAAATTTATAAGTATACGCTGTTAAAATTTTATGATAAAAATCGTAATAAGTTTGTATTACAGACACACAATTATGACACAAGACGAAATATTAATTCAACATTAGTAGAACCTAAATGTCTCACATCTGCTGGTCTGAAGCATAGCATAAATTTTGGCCCTCGGTTGTACAATGCTTTAACTAAATTACACCCACAACTTCTAACATGTAACCCACTAACATATAACAAGAAAATTAGAAACGTGTTAATATCTTCAATTTGATTAAATAAATTTATAGTCTATGTGTATGAATTAATCAACCTATATTATATTTGTATTCTATAATTTTGACATATATTAGTCCTACTTTTCACGTGCGATATTATTCTTCTCTAGTGTTAATATTATATTATATAATTCCATTGCCGCTGTAATTATATTTTAGTTCCTATTTTATTTTACTTATTTATTTATATTATTATTATTTTTTTATTTTAATATTATATCTGAACTGCGACCGAGCACGAGCGCTGCTCATTCGGTCTCAAATTTTGTTAATACTACTGTATCTTCCTTTTATATTGCTTATATTATTTTATTTGTATTTCTCTTTGTTTGTTTTGTAATTATATTTCTTTATTCTGTATATTTGAATTTAAATAAATAAATAAATATGTAAATAAAAAAAGAGAGAATGTAGGTATGTTAAGATAATGACTTGACACTTACAATGGTAAAAAAGTAAAAAAAAAAAAAAAATTAAATTCAGATTAGTTCAAATACATCTCTGATTTTATTTTCTCCATTAAAATCTTCGTTTCTTAAGTCCAGTGTGGGTGTAGCATGTTTGCACATTTACATTCAAAGTTTGTTGCATTTTTAGAAGTCGAGTAGCACAATGCGACAAATGCGACTGTGGCTTAAACCCTGATTTTGACATATAAAACGCCCAGGAAGACCTTTTCAGATGCGTTTGAATGAAATTTCACCTCTTATCTGGGAGCTTAATAATAAATCGGTTAGAGGTTACACAGATTTTAGTGTTGATGGTAATATTGTGGGAAAATTAAGTAAACAATGTAACAAGGTGATTTGTGGAAAACTTGAGTAATTTTTACTCTCAAATCATCAATGTTTCTGTGAATAGACAATGTATTTAACAGAACCCTACACAAAGAAGTCAGAAGAGGTTAGATCTGGGGAGTTTGGGGACCAAGCCAAGAGATAGCTCCTTCTCGTACTGGGTTCGCCTGCGAAATCCTGCATGTTTCATTTTAACAAAGAACCTGTTTCTACAAATGTTCGATACCAGAACATTATGTAATCATATTTAGGTACATTACGCACACCATACTCACTTCGAAATTCTTTTTGAACTCTTTTAACTTCTCAAATTTAGCATACAGAGAACACATGGTGCCCGCTGTTGACTCGTAGTGGCCATTTTAATCATCTATGATTTTCATTTGTCCTTTCAGATTATGGAATGTTGATTGTCATGATATGGAAACTCCCATCTTTTAATCATAATATAACCAGCAAGAAATTTTTCCTAATATCATAATAGTTTTATAATAATAAACTAATATTATCCATACCCAAACGGATCAGACTGTATATTACGATATATGTATCGTAAGCGGAGACTAAGAGAAAGACAGAAAATAGGAAAGATTGGAGAATGCTGGGTTTCCAGTGAAAGATCTACCCTTGGGCCAAAAACTATGAAGAAACGCAAAAATTCCTGTGTTGATATGGTGTTTGCTAGAAGTGTTGATTATCTTGTTATTATGAATTATGTTACCTATAAGTCTTACAAGTATTGAACAAGTACAAAATGAATTTTTCTGTAACTAAAGTTTAAATTCATTTCTGCAAGCAATATTATGGATATTTTTTGTGTGCAATGTATATACATGAGTATTAAGCATTAAAGAAAGAATATAGGCCCCATATGTTATTATATTATTTTAACTTGAATATAGGGGTATCATGCAATCATTGGGATTTCATTGAATCCCTTGTTAATTTAATTGAATTGCTTTTAATGAAGTTACCACATTTTATTCCTATTACCATTTATACTATTTTTTGGAGCAGAGTCGACCAGCTAGAGCGACGGCTTTCCATGCTGGTACATCGGGTTCAAAACTTGAAGGGTCCAAGTGGAATTTGTGGGAACATAGATGATATACTTGGTGATAGATTTTACGGAGAATTTCCGTTTCTCTTACACGTTCATTATACTGTCCTTTTAAAGTTCGACTTCTATGATGCACCGGTTACAACACCATGGTAGCAATAGGTCTATAGTTACGGCGTATCACTCCTAAAGCCTTGGTTTTTCTGAACCGACGCATGCGACGTGCGAGATGCGAGGCCCGCCTCGTACAAATCCACACTACACGAGAGATAGTGGGTGGTTTCTATAACTGCGAGATGCGAGGTCTGTGCGCCTCGTAACTATAGAAACCACTCACTATCTCTCGTGTTGTCCAGATTTGTGCGAGACGGGGCTCGCATCTCGCACGTCGCATGCTTCGGTTCTGAAAAAGCAAAGCTTTAAGGAGGACGCTCGGGTGAGTGGCTCAAAGTCAAGAAAGAAAACGTATGCGGTATAAACCGCATTTTTCACACATTTAAATGTACTATAACATCGTAATGAATTTATATACGCTGTAATTTCTACACGAGATGATAATATATTATCATCGGGACAAAAAGCTGGAATTTGCTTGCTTTATTTTCTCTGTTATTTAAATTATTATTGAAATTTTCAGGTACTATCGGAAAGAGTAAACATTTATAAATGCGAAAACAAATCAAAGATAGAACCATTAGGCTGTCCAGCAGAACGAAATTATTGGAAGGAATCTTATTTATCTCATTTTTGCCCACAAATATCGCGGGTCTGTCAGAGATACGAAACCAGTCTCGGGGATGAGAACCGGCTATCTAATTGAATTACGACCTGATTTTTCAATTATTAAAGAAAGGAGACATCTCTGTGGTGTTTATTTCAATATTACATGTAGAAACTATTTCCTCATGCCAACCGGACTGTAATAGCTGCCACTTATTGATCCCATCTGTATCGATATTTACATATAATCAGTACAATTACAATGTGATTTGCAATACAAAAGACGGCCTATTGTTGTTTCACAGCAAGAACTCATGCATACAGCTGCGTGAAACACAAACACAATGCGGACATGTTCGCAACACCAATTGCAATATTCAAGCTCTGAGTGAATATAAGAGAATGGATCAATTGAATAGGAATAAGTAAATTCTTTTACACGCAATTTCAGTGATTACTGGCGATAATTGAATAAGACTTACAACTTGTAGTTTAGAGTTTACTGATTACTGTTCGGTCATTACTTTTTTATTCATTAAACACTAATTTTTGGAGTGAATATTTAAAAAGTATTTCATAAAGTTCAGTGATTACTTGCCCGATTCATTAATTATTCTCAAATTTTTAAGTTTGTAATAGAATTAACTTGAATGCTTCTTATTAAGTTGTAAAACAAATGACAGCTATTCTGCCAACACATCAGGAGAAGATATGAAAAACAGAAAGGATTTGTGTTAGTAATTCAAGAAAGCTTATCAGATTTGAAAGAGGAACTGTAAACTTCTTAAGAGACTATTTCGTACCTGACACCGATCAAACAAGAAGTGGAGTATTAAGTTTACAACACAAAATGAGTCTTCTCTTACGTCATTTTGACAGACCTTCTCCAATACATCATATCTATCGCGTTGGTATTTGTTTATTCAGTAAATACATGCCATTTTCCAGGTATTTCTTATCAATAGGAGTAAACTTTCAATTAATTGAAAATGAGTTATTGCTTTTGCCGTTCGCTAATGACTTTTAGTGTCACGTAAGCTGGCCTCTTAAATTGAATACAACACATTCAGATTACGGTTTTCCGTGGTCTTCATAAGGTGCTGAGACATTTGTCGGGATAAGGTCTAAAAGAAATTATCCACGGACATACATACATAAATTTTGGAATTTTATACGTTAAAATATTCACCAATCCGAGCCTTGATTTTCCCTTGTCGCCATGTGTACGTTTGCGCATGCTTATTCGATTGTCGCACGCCTAGTGCAAGCATTCGGATTCCTTGTCCAGCGAGGATAGAGAAGCCAACTCTCGCCATCAGCTGTGTCAGACTTTGATTATCTTGCTTGACTCTGCAATGCTTCTGTTCAGGAATGTTGCGAATCGTACTTACGACATTCCTCCCATCGTGTGGTGGCCATTAGTTTACGTCTATTTTCAGCTTTTCCCCTTCAACATTTTCTTAATTTCTTTCATTGCAACTGTAATGTAATGTATTTATTTACACTGCAAGTAGGCAAACATCCGATGGCAATGGTAAGTTAATTATACACAATAAAAATAATACACACTACAATTAAAATACACAATACAAATAATACACAATATTTACATTAATAATACATAAAGTAACCTAATTAATAAGTGAACCTAATTTTCTATTACAACCCGCATATGTATAGACCCTACATAAGATTCACATTGATACTGATAACCTTTCACTTCACTTCCATCTCACTCACTGCACTGGCACTATGACACATTTCACTGACACTATAAATTATCACTGATCGAATCTATTCACTGCCATTGTAAACCATAACTTCACTGACTCACCACGCTTCACTGATACAACAGTTCAAATATTGATATATTGATATATTTATTTCTACAACTCTTATTTGGTAATGGGTCGCTACCACATCTCTGTTTTCGTGCTCCCCATTACCTTCTAATTACAATAAACTTTCATTGACGTGTGCAGTCATCTTGTTTTACCTTTGTTACCTCTATTACTATAATACATACTCTCAATTTGCTTTCTAACCTCTCACCTTAAAATTTTCCCTTCTTTCTAATGAACACCTCACCACTTTTATTGTTCACTTACTGTATATTTGAAGTACTTCCTATCGTCTAAAATTTCCCTAATTTTGAACTAACTTTTACTAACACTATTTAATCATAATCATTCACTTTCATCACTAATTTACAATCAGTTCTACCTCTCCTCACTTCTGTCATCACTCTTATCCCCTATTTCTCCATTAGACACTGAATCACGTGTTTATTTTGTTTAATTGTTCCCTTTCACCCCGATAAATTTTCCGTTTGCCACTATTTTTGTAAGTCAACTCAACATTCATTTGTAAACTTACATTAAAATACTTGCTGTCTTCCTATCATTTCAATTTCTCTGATTGTACACTAACTTAGTCGACACTCCAATATTAGTAACATTTCACTACCAATTACTATTAACAAACACTTCTGATTTTCTCTAGTCACTTCCTTTATCAACTCTTGTTTCTCTGGACACTAATTCACTTATTCGCTTATACATTCTCTCTCCGATTGTTTTGCTAGTTACTCTTACTCCTTGAACACTCACTTTATTGTTTCTATATCTTTTGCCACACTTTTATCACTCCATCCCCCTTAAGCACCAACTTCGTAGACTGTAGTTGTGCGGTTCCTTATTTCCTTCCTTTCCCTCACAAGTAGATGGACTACCCAAATCTTCTTTACTTCCCCTCTTTGTCGGCTCCGGACGTCTTGCTAGTTCCTTCTTAACCACCTTCTTGACCGTTTTCTATGACCTACTCTTCCCGCTGTCAGCTGATTCGTCATCTTATCCCTTCCGCTATTGTCAGCAGTCTTCAGTGACTGTTGCTTGCATGGTGACGAAGGACTTATTTGCGACCACGCGTCTCTCCTTTCAATGACGCCATACGTGTCTGCTTCCATTCTTCCTGAACTTGTTGTTTCAGACATTCCTTGTGTGGTTACTGCCCTCGCTTCGGATTGTCCTGAGCTAATTGAATTCCTTCTTGAAACTTCTGCCACACTTCCTTGGCTACTAATCTCACTTCTTCCGCCCATTTGCTTGTTTAAAATCTTCCTCATTTTCATTTTCAAGTCCCTCCTGTTTCCTTCTATAACCTCGGACTCTAATTCCTTTTGATTCAAATTTTCTAAACAAAATTCTAGATCGAAAATCTCATTATTGATATTCAATTTATCTCCATACAGTCTGGCGAAATATCTGTTCTTCCTAGCCGCCCACATAAACGGTAGCAACAATCTTCTTCTACATCTCGTCTCATAATCATAGTCCAACTCGAGTCGAATTTTTGAGTTTTTTAAGCACTTTCTTCTATACAGAATTTTCTCCTTAGTTAACATGTTTTTGAATTTGACCACGACAGGTCGATTCAACCCTCTTCCGACCCTGTAGGCTTCTTTAATTTGTCCGTCGCTCACATCCATGTTGAAAACCTCCCAGCACACTTTGAATACAGTGTCGTACGTTGTCTCGTTCTTTTCCTGTTCCATTTCTTCTACGCCGAAAAATACTAAGTTCTTCTTCCTCTGCTTATCCTCCCATAATTTTAATTTCCTCTTCATTTGTATGTTTTCTAGCTGCATTTCTTCCATCTTCCTGCTTAAATCCTCGACTTTTTCTTTCAACTCCTTCATTGTAACCTCCATTTTTTCTGTTCGGAATTCGCTACACTCCGGTCTATGACCTCACTATATAGCCTTCTAACTAACAGAGCTTCTCGCACACGTCTGTCCTGTTCAAATAAGACAAACAATTACACCCTTATTCATACTTATAAACAGGTAGTCTAAGACCCTCTTACAAACCATTTTAAAATAAGTTAGAAGTCAAACCAAGGGAATAACTCGTCGGGCTAAGTAAATTCATGTCATCTTAAGTATTGTAACGTCTATTTTTTTAATTTACGCTTTATATACAACTTTTAAATTTATTTTTAAATCTCCTTAAGGAAGGACAGCCTCAAAGACCGCTGCAGGTCGTTCCATTCATTTATATGGAAAACGATATGAGACAGATAGTCAAGTGGCTTGGAACTCACACATTCTTTCTCATAGCCACAAATTTCCTTGCAAGGACGCACATTCGAGTGCCTTTCAATTCTTCCGCTTTCCTTTTTCCTCTTCTTTCATTGCATATCACAGGATCAACTAGCGATGTTTTATTTTACAAGTTGGTTATCACTGTAATGAAGAGAGTTTCCATGGACTGTCTACGGTATCTAGAACAGCATCATCGACTCTTTTCAAAATTCCCAGCATCTACTGTAGATCGAGGGATAGAAAGAATGAATCCTGAACAATCGGACGGTGGAGTTTCTTACGGCTGGCAAGCCATTGGTTGGTTGTCTCTGCTTCCGCACCAGGTTTCATATGGTGAGCTAAGGCGTTATAAATGGAATGAAACTTGGAAGAAATTCCTTCCCCCACCTTTTTCTTTTTCGTTCGGAACCGCAATGTTACATTGTGAACGTGAAGGAAATATGTCATTTCCATTTAAATGGAGTCTTGGATATAACGTTTCTCGCAGAGGGGGTGACAAATCGGAGCATCACAGATCCGGCACCCATTCTCTCTCTCCCATACACACACCCCCAACCTTTCAAGCTATTCACACTTTCTTATAACGACCCCATTGGGGACTTCCGTCTTCCTCCAACCAAGTGTTGGGAGAGAGAGAGAAGGCCTTACTCCTAGCCAAACATCAGATACTGCGAGAGATAAAATTCAAGACTCGCGTCCCTATAACCGCGGTTTACTCAAATTGAGATCCATCCCCCACCCGTGAAATCCGCCCTGCACAAAGAGAAAGAAAAGTACTTGTGTTTGATCTCCTCAAGTTAAATTTAAAAATCTTCGTTTACCAGGTGTCGAGGAAGAGAATTGAATTTAGACTATTCTATTATCCATTCCGACGTACGAGAGAAAAGAATTTGAAACTACTTGTCGCGGCTGTATGAAAGTTTGAGTGAAATTGAAACGATAAGAGAGACTAGGATAAAGAAATGATATATAGATTTTATCAAATCAATGTCTGTAAATAATACGCCCTTCTGCGTAAGACTGTCTGCAGACTTCGTCACCGAGTGACTAGCAAGAGGGACAGATCTGACAGACCTGGAACGGAAACGAAAACGAGAACGGAAATAATCGGTTTATTGTGAACCAGTCTGTAGAAGATTTTTCGACTGCCTAGTGTAATAGCTAGACCCATTGCACAAATTGCACTTACTAGACAAATTACACTAATTCAACTAACTGACTAGACTAACTGGCTCGTTTGGATGAATGAAGAAGAATATTCATTTCATAAACAGATTGGAGGCATTCGATTGATTGACTTATCAACTGATCTGACACAGGGATTTGATACGCTGAACAGAAGAAGCTAAGAGGAAAGACCGTGAATTGTTAGCACTACATATTAGTCTATATTTAAATGTGATATATTGCTTTTGCTTGAATAGAATGAAAATGTAACTGAGTGACTTGACTGAATGACTCAATTAATTTATTAACTGGATAACCTTACTTGACTGCATAGTTATACCACAGTCTAGTATATACAGTCATGAAGCTCAATATATAATAAATATCCATCCATAGATAGATACTAACCACTAGGAACGCTACTATCGCCCCATCACAGACAATGCGGAATAGTACCTGCACAGTCTATTGTTTCTAGTACCCTCATAAACTCGAGCTTCGTGTCTGTATATACTAGACTGTGGTTATACCGATTTATATCCTACTGACTGAACTGTGTCATTTAGTAAAAATATGATTGTGACTTACTGACAAAAGTGGAATATTGATAGAGAGACAGTGTGAACAGAGCATTAACAATTTAATTTATTTTCTTTAATATATATGAAACCTCAGATTTAATTCCCCCGAAGATGCTAATAGATTCCTGTTTTATAGAGCAACCATAGGTAGATCTCCTGCCAATATATTATCGGTACTTTTTCCTTCGATTTTCATTCGTCTATTCCAATTTAACAGCCACGTTAACATCCAGTTACCTGACATAGACAGTTAAGGATTGCACTCAGTATTTACACTAAGAATAGTAAGGAAATGTATGTATGTATGTATGTATATATGTATGTATGTATGTATGTATGTATTCATACTGAAAATGGGTAAATTCTCGGTGGCAGTGGTAACTAATTACACTCAATAATGACAATTAATAATAAACAAAATTAATAGAAAAATAAAACTAATGATAAACTGCTAACAGTAAGTACTAATAATAATTAATACCCATACTAGTAATAATAATAATAATAATAATAATAATAATAATAATAATAATAATACTTACTTAGTGGCTTTTAAGGAACCCGGAGGTTCATTGCCGCCCTCACATAAGCCCGCCATTGGTCCCTATCCTGAGCAAAATTAATCCATTCTCTATCATCATATCCCACTTCCCTCAAATCCATTTTAATATTATCTTCCCATCTACGTCTCGGCCTCCCGAAATGTCTTTTTCCCTCCGGCCTCCCAACTAACACTCTATATGCATTTCTGGATTCGTCCATACGTGCTACATGCCCTGCCCATCTCAAACGTCTGGATTTAATGTTCCTAATAATAATAATAATAATGATAATGATAATAATAATACTCATAATAAAGATCATCCCAAATTAAATGAAGCACGATCACTTAAAATAACATTTAAAGTAAATATAATTTGTATCTTAAATCCTAAGTTCGAACTAAAACCCACGAGTTCATACATGCACAAGTATTTTTCAGCACTACACTCATTTCGCTGTCAACTCACTCACTGCACTGGAACTGCGACACATTTCACTGATACTATTCAGATTTCACAAACACTTCAAAAACATTTCACTGATCAAATACTTTGCACTACCACTATAAACTATGAAACTTCACTGACACATACTTCACTTACACAACACACTTCACACTTCACTGACACAACACATTTCTTCACTGATACAACATTTTAAATATCAAAACATCAAATACACCCTTTAAATAGTGTGTATAATATACTACCGTGTATTAGTAAGGCCCTTAAGCCTACTTTTAAATAAATTTTTGGTTATTGATAAAACTTTAGTAAGTCTGCAGGTAAAACATTCCAGTCTGTGATAGTACGATTGAGAAAAGAAAACTTTCCAGTGTCCGTCTTCTGTCTTCTTTCCCTCAATAAAATTGTTACAATTACTTTGGTTTCAGAAAGCTCTCGAATATGACAATAGACAAGAGAATAGTTCCAATGCGTACAATACGTACTAAAGTATATGCTGTAAGCGATGTAGGTAAAGAGCTTAGTAGTGGGCGTGAATCATAGTTGCTACAGTATGTAAACTTCTTAGCAACGTCAAACTCTGTTGTAACTTTGCTCAGTTTAACTCTTTGGTTACACCATGATGCTGCCAGTTCCAAAGCCGAGTGTCTGTTTGTCTGTCTGTCTGAAACCTGGAAGCAAATTTTAACCACATTTCCACATACAGGTTGCGACAAAAGTTCGGTCTCATAACGAGAGACTCATTAACCTCATTTCTCTCCCTAGGTTCAGTCATTGATGGTTGGTGTCCCTTCGTCTTGCACACACATTATATCATTAGTTCTCTCTCTTTTCCTACGGATGAATGACGTTATTTCTACATGAAACTACTGACGTTGGAAATCATTAATTTAAAGTTTTCTTTCTACTAGGCCCCTATGCAACAATATTTACACGGTGTAACGAAAAAAGTAGGCAATTTTTCAGGTTTGGATTCCTCACATATATAGAAGAAAAAATGATTATACCAATATATGTCTTAGTCGCGTTTGCAATTATGATGATAGTTCACTCCACTTCGTTTGTTTCCTGGAATTATTATGATGCATTCCGTTTAAATTTTCTTAGATTAACTGTTCATAATATTGGCATTCTGCCTGAATACAGGCTGCAGCCCGTTGTCTCATCGAGGCCCAAATATGCTTGACCTCCACGCTCACCAGATTTCAAGTCATTGCACTTCTTTCTGTGAGGGCATTTAAGTCGTTGATGTATTCGACTCCTGTGAATAATGAAGGAACTCTTCGCCAGCAGATTTTGCAACGATGTCAAACAGTAAGAACTATGACAGGAATTTGGGAGCTTGTTCGGATCTCGATGAGTCGACGAGCTGCGCCCTGTATTCAGGCAAGGTGTGGACACAGTTCGTCTGAGAAAATATGAACAGAATGAATCAAAATAATTCCAGCCAAGATACGTACTACAGTGCACTTTCATCATTCTTACAAACCCTACACAGAAACCAAGCATATTTTTCTATACATATGAGGAATATATACCCATATTTTGAAGTTCTGCTCACTTGTTTTCGTTACACCATATATATTAGACAAGTTTGCAATGCATAGAGATCTTCCTATATACAAAGATTATGAGGGTATGACACTTCGACTCCTTATCCATAACATTCTCTCTTTCCAATTCTCTCTCTCCTATCGGTCTCCTGACCCCATGTAATCATGTGACCTCTCTTTTTTTTCTTCTAGGTGAAAACCATTCTAAAACATTCCTGAGTAATCTCTGGTCTGAAATTCGTATTACATGTCATACTGCTCTAATTTTTGGTATGTTATAAAACACAATAAAATATTTTAAATATACATTATTATCATATAATATCTAGTTCCTGAATCTCAATTTTTGTGGTGTGTCGCCAATCGTTTCGATTAATCCATTTCTACTGATAGTAATTTCAATAATCATTTATATTTAATTTACAAGCTTCTGGTCGGTATCTACAATGTAATAGTAGTAGTAGTATTAGCAGTAGTAGTAGTAGTAGTAGTAGTAGTAGTAGTAGTGGTGGTAGTAATAACAATAATAATAATAATAAATAGTAGTAAGTGGTGGTGGTGGTGGTGGTGGTGATGGTGGTGGTGGGGTTGGTGATAGTAGTAGTGCTAATATTAGTAGTAACAGTAATACGTAAGAAGTACATGTAATTTTAATAATTAGAGGAACAATAGTTAATCACTTCTATCTGCCTGTTCGAGAAACTGTCACGGTTTAAAATAAAATCTTTATATTTGTACGTTAAGCGTTTACAATGCAACCCGATACTGATATAGAAGCAAATAAATCAGACAGTATCATTCATTCACAGTCTTCTGTCCAAGGGCAGGTCTTTCACTGCAAACTCAGCATTCTCCAGTCTTTCCTATTTTCTGCCTTCCTCTTTGTCTCCTCATATGATCCATATATATTAATATCGTCTATCATCTGATACCTTTTTATGACCCGAACTCTTTTCCCGTTCACCATTCCTTCCAGTGCATCCTTCAGAAGACAGTTTCTTCTCAACCAGTGACCCAGCCAATTTCTTTTCCTTTTTCTAATGTTGCCAAATTATTGATATAACTCACCCAGTTGGTAAAAATATAATAAAAGGGAATCCGGAAAATTTGCTGAAATGTATAAATATCGTACTGGTTATAGATGCATTAGTTATCGTTGTTGCTGTTAGAAATGTTCCAAAGCTTTAATGAAGCATCTCTGAAGCATTCCTGGAGTAACGGGCTTGAATGCATTACGGAGTAAAACTATTTTAAGCACTTCACACATCATTCGCAAAACGTTTGGCTAAAATCCTAATTTTTCTTATTGCAACACTAGCTAGAGAACTGTTAATTGGCTGATTTCCAATCATCCCCTTAAACTGTGCATAATATACATTTCTTATCAAACAAATACTGTAGACCCTATAATAAAGTGGGTTACTCACAGTTACTTTAAATATTGCATCAGAAAAATAGGCAGATGCATAGCTTTACTGTGTTTAAAAGGGGTTTGAATAGCGGATAGAATGTGTTGCCAGCCAAGGGAATACAAGCAGAACAGGGACAGGAAAGAAGAAGATAAGACAAGGAGAACAAGGAAAATACAATGGGAACTGTTGGAATGCAAGGAGAACAGGGAAATACAAGGAGGACAAAGATAATACAAAGGTAACCAGGGGAATACAAGAAGAACAAGGAAAGTACAAGAAGATCAGTGGGAACACAAGAACAAGTGGAATATAAGGAGAAAAGGGAGAATACAGGGAAAACAAGGGGAATGCAATTAGAACGGGGGGCAATACAAGGAGAATAAGGAAGAATTTTTGTAACACGACTTTCCCTTTAGTAAAACAACTGAGAGGTTACTTTAGATTTAGAATAATCACGGCACTAAAATGTCAAACCGACCTTCTTCACCAACACAATGCCATTCTTACTTACTTCGTGTAATCGGAAAGCAGAACAAAAACTCACTCTCTCTTTGTGTATCTTTCCCAAATATTTGGCTTAGTGAAAGTTGAAGACAATTTTTTTATAAATGTGAATTAAAAATTATCAATTTTCTTTTATAATAAGACATAACTATTAAATAATTAACTGTACTGTATTGTAGTTACTGTTACTAAGTGGCAATTACACAAACTCATTTTGACTCGAAATCACTATGCAAAACCATGATGAATAAAATAATTACGTAATATACCCGAAAATTTACAATTTGAGCACGATGCTGAAAATTACTAAATTACTTAATTGGTTATTCGTCAATCAATTTGTTACACACGGTCGATTGTTGTAGATTTAGACTGTGAAATTAATTAGCTGAATAATTTGAGAAGAGTAAAATATTTTATGCAGTTTGGAATGTTTTTATTATAAAAATAACAAACGTTTTGGGCGTTGAGTTGTAATTGGTAAATTTGGTTCAATGTTGTAATGTTCATTTACGTGATTATGAGCTTAATACTTACAGCATGTTCGAGATGGATTATTACATAAACCGACGCATTTCTGTAGCAACATAGTATGAAACCTCGTGGTAAGCTCTTAAATTTTTTCCGGTGTTTCTTCCTTCAGTTCCTTATTAAATGTAAGTTTAAAGATAAATATATCCAAAAATTATTTCGTACGGAATTTCCACAAATAGGGCGAAAAGAGTGCAATAGTCAAACTACGTTTAGTCTGTCTCATATACCTTATTCACAGTTTTTTTATTAAAACTATACACATAATAATATATTGCGATACAAGCGTGGTAAATGCATTATATTTCCGAGATCTATTAAGCACTTAACATATGTATTGCATAGACTACTATTTTGTGACCGATCTTAATAAAGAAATTAATTATTATTAATCATTTTTAATTTAAATAAATAGTTTGTTTTTGGACGCAAACATTTTCATGGTGGTCGCCGTTTGGTGCAATGAATTAAGAACAAATGACTTCGTCTATAATGGGCCTTGAACAACAACAATCGATACAGGGGCCTTGGACATCAAAAATCGAAAGCTATTAAACATAGCCTACAGAGAATGTTTCTGCATTTGTATGAAGTAATATCAGAAGCTAAATTAACTGATTTGTATAATTAATTATTATTATTTCACCATTGGAAAGTGTAGTTTCTCTAGATGGACATAATACTATAATGTTATTACAGTAACGTCTGAGTAAATCGAGGACAGGTAAGATTAAAATAGCTTCTTATGCACAGAAAATTTGAGAGGCTATTTTGTACATTCGTTTTCTGCATTTCTTAAAATAATATTTATGTACACTCATTTTAATCTCAGAGAATTAACGAACAACGGGAGTGTTAGTATGCAGTAATAGTACGTTAGCTTAGCAATCCATTATTTTATAAATCAAATTTTAACTATGCTCAATTGAATCGTGTTAAAATACATAAAATATATATGCAATAAATACAATGCAAAATGGGTAATGAGCGAAGCAGATTATCTTGCGCTGTTGTAAAAGTTGTTCCCTGGATTAAACGTCCTATTTTAATTATGTAATTACTTTATATTTATTTCTAACAGGTGCAGCGGAGCGCACGGATACGGCTAGTACATAAGATATTTAGTTATTTCCTCATAGCAGATAGTGATGGGCGACACTGATATTTCGTTACTTTTAAGTAAATAAATAAAAGTTGATTTGATTTATTTACTTACCGCACATGTGTTGTAAGTTTAGCTTACAAGACCTACCAACAACATCGGTAAGGTTGTTCAAACACGATCAGTCAAAAAGATTGGTCCGTATAAATTTCAACCATATCGCAGAATTCAAATTTACGGGCTGGGGCACTATTGCTCAGCACTACGACTTGTTAGATCTACTGCGCTAACCTTCAAGCTGGGCACATTCCCAAACCCACACCGGCTGACTACACTAAGGTTCGCTGCGTACCCAGGTTTCGAGCAGACAACCCCTGTCGTCCCTAGGCCAGCCTCCTCCGTGCGTCGCCAACCGATGATCTGTGAATGCTATGGAATGATTACGAAATGGAGAAGTTGTGACGGAATGATGTAGATGCCTAATATGGGAGAATCCCGAGAAAAACCCCAATTGCGATTTTCTCCTCAACAAGTATCACTATGTACTACTACCATTTGTACTACTACTACTACTACTACTACTACTACTACTACTACTACTACTACTACTACTACTACAACTACTAATACTACTGCTGCTACTCCTACTACTGCTGTACTACTACTATTGCTACTATTACTACTCCTGCTGCTACTACTACTACTGCTACTATTACTACTACTACTGCTGCTGCTGCTACTACTACTACTGCTGCTACTACTACTTACTGCTGCTACTACTACTACTGCTGCTACTACTACTACTGCTGCTGCTACTACTACTGTACCACTACTATTTATAATACTACTAATGCTGCTACTACTACTACTACTACTACTACTACTACTACTACTACTACTACTGCTGCTGCTGCTGCTGCTGCTTCTGCTGCTGCTGATCCTGAGACTGTAATATTTCGTGTACAGAAATTGTGTGTGAAGATATATGTTGGTTCGGTTTTATATAAACATAAAAATTTATTTCGTTGTTGCTTTGTTGCTCTCTCCAAGAGCCAATTCATGGGTCAGCACCAAAAGGAATTTGTCGTCTTCAGAATATATTAATGCAATCAAGATGTCCTGCAACCTTACTGCAGTGCGCTCCGTTCCTAGCAGAGCTTTCAGCACGACTCGTTGCCTTCAACCAGGCTGCAACGAGACAGAAACTCTTGGCCACGTGTTGGGCTTTTGTCGGAAAGGAGAGTTATTGCGTAACAACAGACATCATAGAGACCATGGAGCTATCGCCTGTCTTCTTCGGAACAAGGGTTGGGAAGTTCATGAAGAGGTCCACTGCATTTCTGAAGACGACTCTCACAGAAGAGCGGATATAATAGCAATAAACAGGCAACAACAAAAGGCTATTATCATAGATCCAACTATACGCATGGAGAGAGATCTAAACCAAGCTCATCAGGTTGATCAGGAAAAGAGGGCCATTTATGAACCTTGTATTCCCTACCTTAGTGCCAAGTATAACATCCCTCTCTTCAATTGGTCAGTGACAGGTTTATTTTTTGGTGCTCGGAGTTCTTTACCAAAATTTACATAATTTTTAAAACAATGATCAATATCATCTTTTGAAATTCAAAAAATCATCTCGCAAATTCTCAAAGATTCCCTGCAGATTATACAATTTCATTTATATCACTCAGAATGCCTTAATTAAGGATATGCTAATTTTAAATAAAATCTTTTTTATCAGTATAATTTAGTCATCTTCTAAGATTTTATTTTACAATTGATAATCAATGGTGCTTAATTATTACACTTTATTTTTATAACACTATTCATATTTAATTAATTGTATTTGTTTGCTATTCATTTCCGGATCCTCGTGGTCATCCTTAAGACCGGATGAGTTTCTCTCTCTCTCTCGCTCTCTCTCTCTCTCTCTCTCTCGGAGAGTTTCTGTATGAAACCGAAGGCTTAATATATTCCGGAAATTACTGTAATGCCAGGACTAATTAATGATGCTTCAGAGATGGTTGGTTTTTGCAGAAGTCCAGATATTTTAAACAACGGTGTGCATTTACAGGAGTGTTACGCTTCATGGTTGGTCTCACCGTGGACCGCAGTTTAAAATACTCAAGCTTCAAGTTGATAAATGAACTACAGCTGGATAATATAAACCATTTTTATTACATTTAAATTTCCGTCTATCATGTTAATACGGATTCTTGCAACTGGAACAACGTAATGGAATTTGTTTTGTTGTATTATATACGGGAATATATTATACTTAACGAGTCGAAATGATTTGCACAGGTATTTCAAGGATCGTAAACATGGTAATCAGGGTGGTTTTAAATCATTGTTATTTATGTCCGTATATTTTTTGTTTTGTACTGAGTGAAATCCATTTATATAAAAAGAGAAGAACAAAAATTAGAAGTTAATAGTATTATGGCAGAAACAGGTATTTTAATATTTAGAAAGAGAAATGTTTTATGTGAAATATTAGATGAAGAGAATAGTGATTAAAAAGAAAAATGACAAATAAATGTGAATAACATTTACTCAGGAAGAGGAAGGTGAATTATAGAGATTCGTAAAGAAGAAAATTGAATTGATAATTAGATTCTAAGATAAATACGAGGCTGAATAAAACTACAGAAAATGTGAAGGATGGCGATAGAAGGGAGAAAAGAGAGCACGAAGCAACAAGAGTTCTAAGTACGAAAACGAGAACATAAGAAATGTAAGAAAAATACATGAACACAGAAGAATATTCATAAAGATTACTGTAGAGATAAATGAATATTCTAGTAAGGAAGAGCAAGAAAATGATAATAAGTCCAGAAAAGTTTAATTCATTCATAGTGTCTGCCCAAGGGCACTTCTTTCACTGCAAACCCAGCCTTCTCCAATTTTTCCTATTTTCTCCCTTCCTCTTTGTCTCCGCGTATGGTCCACATATCTTAATGTCGTCTATCATCGGATATCTTCTGCCCCGATCTGTTCTACTGTTCACCATTCCTTCCAGTATATTAGGCAGTTTCTTCTCAGTCAGTAACCCAACCAATACCAAACAAGATTATTATTATTATTATTATTATTATTATTATTATTATTATTATTATTATTATATTGATCGCCACGATGGCACAGTGTTAGCGCGTTAGACTTGTAATCCGGTGGTCCGGGTTTATATCCCGGTCCATATAACCTGATTTTATAACTTATGCTTGTCCAGGCAACAAGAGAGTTTTCTTTCTATATTTCGGTTCCTTGTGATACCCCAACAGCATTTCCTTTCATCACCGCGTATGGTGCACTCTGGGTAGTTTCTGACGAACTATGTGTTCTGTATATCCCGACATCTCTAATCCATGCTCGTAGTGTCTGAGCGAATAACAGCAAGTTGAGGGCTCTGTCATTGCATAAAACCTAATACATTTGTGCACTTATTACAGAGAAAAGACAGCGAAGTTTATAAGCAAGCGGGACAATAAGAACCTCCAGTCACGTCAGTGTTACCCGATAGATTCATCAGTACGGTGACTTTAAAGGGGCTTAAATTTACGTAATGTGTTTTAACTGTTACAATATTCTAAATAAATAGAAACTATAGTAGGCTTATTGGCTTAGGGTTTAGCGTTGTAATGTCACGATCAAAGCTTTGCTGTAATCCGTAAGGTCGCACTTTTCGTCACCTTTGAGGTCATGAATTTTGTTCATTGATCTACTCCAACCTGAGGTATTATGTCCCTTTGTGGGGGCCTTCATGACATCTGAAGGGGCTACCTTTACTTTTACTTTTAATGCCTTAAGAAGGTAAAAATATGATTTTGTAAGTTTTGAGACCCGAAGAATCCAAAAATGCAGAAATGAGTACCTGGAGCCATTAAAAAAATTAACACTCAGTGCACACTTTTATAAATGAAATACCGTACATAATTTTTGAACAGTGTTCAAAGTATTTCTTTCTTCACTTTCTGTTTTATATAGTACAGAATTTCTTCATAACGTTAGAAATAGGAAAACTAAAAGCACAATTCCATAAACTATTCCATTCACCTAATATATTATTTGGTGTTGAACCGTAATAAACGATTTATTTGTAAAACCGTAATAGGGATTTTAATGATGCTTAATTGCAATAAAACAAGATAACAATGTCAAACAATGATTTTATGAAAAAAAAAAAAAATATATATATATATATATATCTCCAAGAATTTTTCCTACAACGGTTGCCGTTGTTACTTACTGATTGATTGTTATTATGTCGTTCAGATCGTATATGTGTTCAGAGATAAAGTGAATTTTTACGATTACGGGCAAGTTCGACGCGACGTGCGAATATAGGATCATGAAAATCCACTTGCCTTTGTTGAACATGAGCATAATAGTCCGAAAATTAATGTACGATTTGTTCTCCATGAAATAAAGCGATGGGCCCTTCTTCGCAGTATTAGTTCGATATTTTGGAACTGTTCGCAGGATCAAAAATTATCAACGCCAATGTAATATTTTCTCCGTACTATTCGGCAATTCCTAAATAATTTCACTTACATGAATCAGAAGCGCGAATAGAAACCATGGTTACTACACTCTCAGGACATCACTCCTCTGGAATTTTTCTTATGGAATTATATCAAGTACAGAGTGTGCAGTGCAGCCATTTACACCATTAAATCTTTTATTGAGTGAAAGAAGTTTTTACATCAGTTACTGCTGATGCTTTAATCCTTTTTCCAGGAATTCAATAAAGCATAATATACCTAACTGCCGGGCTACCGGAGAAATATGCTGTATAATTGTGCTTATTTTTGTTTAGCCTCTCTTTAGCACTCCTTGGTTTTTTTCGTTAAAATTATATAATTAATTAAATTTCCACTGTTACTTTAACAACTATTTTTGTTTCTGAAAATCACACTTTAAAAAGGAAAAAAGATTGTATATTATAAATAAGAGCATTAAAAATTGATCAAAGAAAAGCGCGGGGGTCGAAAACAATTGAAGAAATTATTACAAAAACAGCCCTAGTCATTTTAATTGAGTTAAGGACACATTTGCTGCTATCTTAAATGTTTATAGACTCCAGAAACAGTCCATGTCAAGTGCAATAGACACAAAGATAAAACACCAGTTGAACGGAAATAGCTGACATGTGTTATTCTTTTATTTTTTGTTGTTCTCCTGAAAAATACTAATTTTGGCAAGGGTTGTTTTTGTAATATTGTCTTCAATTTCATTGTACAATAAAATTTATGTAGATTCTTGATGAAACTTATGAGAAATATCTCGTTACTCTGATATCATTTTTTTTACTAATGGTAAGTAGTTGACGAACCATATGAAGCTGATTATGTACACCGATTTACAAAGTCGTTGCCCAGTCTGCGCCATCGGAGGCTACACCCGATATGAAATGAGATGAGATTTGTTAGACTGCCACAGGGAAGCCGGAGTCTACGGAGAAAACCCCTATTACTATAATATCAAAGCACTTAATAAATGAAAATATTAGATGGTATTGTTATAGACTCACAGAGCATGTTTTATAGTTTTCGCACAATTAATACCGTGTCATTTACCACATTTAATAGTGATTTTATAGTAATTTTTCCTTTCTTTAATCTAATAATAAACTATTTGTATGAAAGGAGTCGGTTATCACTAGTTAGTAGATTAGTTATTGGCTGAGAATATTAAACCATAATTAAAGTATGACTTGACACTTGCAAAAATAGTAAATTTTGTCATATTTAAATTTTATGTTATATTGACGCACCATTATCATTTTTCTTTTTCCTTCTTAGCTTTCATTGATTCTTTACTTGAATTTTTTTTTTTCTTCTGTAAACTGCCATTGTTTGTTTGTGTATTTGTTTGCCTTTTTTCTTACTCTTTTAGCTCTCATCTTCTATTTGTTCTTGTATTGTTTTGTATGCTTTGTCTAATGGTAGCCTCTAATTTGAGGAAGCTCTGATAAATAAAAATATATGCCCTAATTCTTGAGGTTTATAACCATGTCTGTTTTATAGATAGGTTCAGAATTTATCCCTCATTACTTGAAGTACTGATTTCATGTGATATCTCTAAAATTATTTACTCTATTAACATGATTCCTTTTTTGGTGCATTAGACAAGAGGTTGAACTACTCTGAATATAATATTAACTTCGTATAACATATATAATCGAGGTTTTAATAATAGAATGCACAAGTTTCTTAACAACGAGTATAGATATTTCTTTACACTCAAAACACTAGAAACATGAGATATTTTATTACAGCCTCTTCAGTAAGTTAAATCTACAATTTTGAAAAAAATTATCATGGTTATTTATCATGATTGGAATAGAAATTTAGAGAAGTTGCTAAGAATCGCTACTCTAACAATGATATTGTATTGTTAAAGAAAACTTTGTTAACATAAATCATTTATTTCATTGTATTTAACTTAGCTTTAACAAATTTCCGGTGTAGTAAAATTTTGAAAACATACAAGTCAAACGTCTAAGGGTAAATCTCAAGTGTCGAGGTTTGCTTTAAAATTAAAAAGAGAAAACTCGCAGTATCAATACAAGTTTAGCTACTATGGTAACCAAATATTCAGACGAAGACAAAAGAAGAGAGCACTAAATGAAGGCGCACAAATTTTCCAGCAGTTCTGACGGGCACTCTCCGGACATCTCATCTCAGTTCATTTGAATTCATGCGGTTGCCTGAGTCCCGACTTTACAGCCTTGTCCACCACACCGCAGTTTCATCTACTTCCTTGTGACACGCCGATACTGCATTCTTTTCACCCTCCCCAACGCCAATAGAGCCCGTCGACAAATTTCTTCATAACTTGGCAGATATAAAATTCTAATCTAGACAAAATTCCAAATATTTTGAACGTGTTTCAAGAATCAAGTATTCAAAAAATGTTATTGCAAATATGCGTGGGATTTCAATGTTCACTCTGCTTTAACTATTTCCTTGTCTCATATGCTCTGCATTTTCCTGTTGTAAAAAGGATTCGAGGAATATGTGAGTGTCGTTTTCAGGTGAGGTGAAGTAAATACAACAAAATGGTTAATCTTATTCGTAACAAAATGAACTAACTTCTCACGAAATATGTAAACCGTAATGGGTGTATACCATTTGGCACGGAAATTGGTAGCTGTTCAGAGACAAAGTCCGACCTCGGAATAGCTCGTGAAACATCGTGTGCACTGTGTTTACACGCGTGCGGTTTACACAAACAGATTCGAAGCCCGGTCTTGGTAACGAGAAGAAAGAGCTCTGTCGCTAAACCATAAAGGCTTCGTAGGGAATTGTCGTTTCGTGACATACACATACGTCGCTGCTACGACTTGACTTCATCTTCGGACTTCGATGCTTAATATTTCTCCGTGTGAATCTTGTGTTAACCCGAACGACACTTAGACAAATTCACGCTGTAGGAGCGCGACCATTCTTCGCGTCAAAGCGTGTACGTTTGGAGACAGGTTTCGTTTAGTAGGCCTATGGCGACATGGACGAGTAACAGCCGGGTTACAAGCAAACATTCTGATGGGGGCAGATATTTTTTTTCCACCATATTAAGTATGTCAAAAGAAGTGCTTGTACAAACTTTGGCCACTCTACCGCAATTACGAGGCCGTCCAGAAAGTGATTTGCCCTCGGTCCGTTTACAGAAGAAAAGCACAATTGCATGGAAAGATTAATTTAAACAGATACAGCAATTGTTGCGCTATTTGTTAATATATCCCCCCTGGAATTGAGACATTTGTCATATCATAGGATCAATTTTTGTATCCTTGTGTCGTAGAAGTCAGCCGTCTGGGATCGGAACCAGCGTTTGACAGCCGTCTGCTTCTGATGAATGTCTCAATTCCGGTGGGGAATATATTGAGAAATAGCTCAACAATTGCTGTGTCTGTTCCAATAAATTTTTCCAATAAAATTGTGTTTCCTCTCTGTTGACGATCCCTGGCGAACTTATTTTTACGGTCCTCATAATTGCCGTCGAGTGGCCAAAATTTATATAGGCACTTCTTTTAATGTTATTAACATGGCGAAAGAAAAAAAATAATTTTATCTGCCTCATCAGAATATTTGCTTGTTAGCTGTGATTCAGAGTGGAAGTGAAGTAGCCTTGGAGATTTTGAGAGCAAATAGCTCATGTTGTATGTAACAAAAAATTGTAATATCATAATAGTGGAAAGTTTTTTTTTCAGACAAAAATGTTTAACAACCCCTTATTCGGTACCTGTTGCGAGAAGGATCGTGACTTTTCTCCATATCGATAGGAAAACTAACACATAATCATTTATCTCTCTGGCGTATTTCAATAGTGTGGATGGTTTTCGCTTAAATTTAATTTCAAAAACCTCTAATTTCAAGTCGCTGCACGATGCAAGTTGGTTGCAACATAGCGCCATAAAACAACTCATCTAGCCAGACACACCAAGTTCGTTGACCTCTTATGTCTGTAAGACCCTAAATCATATGTATCCAGATTGCTCGGCCTTGTAGGCTTTGACGGTAAAACCTTTTGTGTGGTTTACTATGCTGCCATCTACTTGTTACATAAGGAGTCACGTCATAACTCCCATTTGAATTGCATTAGCAACTGTACTGCCATCTCGTGTTTGTTTACGGCGGGCGGATGACGATCCTGGCGGTTGTTCTCTTCAAAGTCCTGCCGATTTTAACATGGGGATGAGCAATCTGTAATAATATGTGATCTGGGGTATCATGAAAAGAGTGTGTTAGCTGCGTTGCTAAAACTTCAAACTTAACTTACTAATTAACCGTGCATGTAATCACAAAACGTAATATAGTTTTTCTATTCATTTCAGTGTACCCATCGTCCCTTTCAGTCTCCAAGGTTATTTTACTTTCACTCTGTATATACCATAGTTAATTTTCTATAATCACCTCTTATGGTAAATTGTTGATTTTTTAATTTGTCTCATGGAAAGGTTCTATTTTCGTTGTGCTCTCTTTGCACCATGGAAAAATTGTGAGATGATGAGAGGAAAATGAGAGTATAGCGGAAGAATCTGTCTCATCCATGTTATTGGACATAAAATTACATTTGACTTGCAGGGAATTGAATTGATCTCTGGCGCAGAAAACGTCGCTCCAGACTTGTATCTAGCTAGAGCAAAAAAAATAGACAACTCATGCAACTGGCGAGATGTCGGTTACTTGCTGCCAACCTCTCGCTTACGCCGCAATGCCGCCCTAAGATAGCAGGTTCTGACTTGAGCCATGATTCACACTTGCTTCGACGTAACATATGGAGGCTTAGGATTCTAGGGTTCTTAGGACAGTATATAGAAGGCTTTGGAATGACGTCATCATCACCCATGCCCTCTGCTATCGCAGAGACTCGTGTCCTCAGGGGGACATGAGACGTGGATAGATGGGGGAGATGGATTCAGCAGGAATTTTATATCAGATCCAATAAAGCTGCGGCCTGCCTCGGGGGCGGAGCCCAACCAAGCATCACCACCTCCGACAGAAAGTAGTTGAGACGTGTTTGCCCAGCGTAACGAAACCCTATACCTCGCAAATTAATATGCATTTACATAGCAACTATATGACTTCCTTCCCATCTGTTTTTGCTGCTCTCCTTTTCATCCAGCTTCTTACATTCTTTACTTTATCATTGCTTTGTACTAGGCCCATACGTTGCCTTCATTTCCTTTTATTTTCCAGTCTTTATCATCTTCATTTATTCCGTTCTCTTTAAAATAAAATCATACATTTCTCTCTCGAAATCTCTCTCCCCTACCACTCCGCTTGTTATACTTGTTTATTTCCTGTTTATTTCTTTCTGTATTGCTCCCTCTTTATTTTTCGTATATCTTTCACTTTGTCTTCCGTTATTTCTTCCCTTTTTCTTTGTTTTTAATTTTATTAACAGCTATCTTCTATCAAGTTATCTACTTTTTTCATTTCTACCTGACACTCTTGTATTGCTCATCGATCATCTTGTTCTGTCCTCTTTAATAATAATAATAATAATAATTATTATTATTATTATTATTATTATTATTATTATTATTATTATTATTATTTATTCTGGCGAAGTTAAGGCCATCAGGCCTTCTCTTCCACTTAGCCAGAAACAAACGAAACTAATACAATTTTACTAATATTTAAAGAACACTAATATAAAATTTATAGTCATACAAGCACAATTTGAGTAAATTAATGCAAACATACTAAATAATAATTACAAAATAATACAAGGCCCGAAGTGACATTCAATGAATATGCAAGCGGTAAGTGAACCAATATTACAAATTACAAGAATAACAAATTCAAAGTAAATTATAACTATAGAACACTGAGGAAAATTACATATATATACACACATACACACAAAGGAGAATTAAGCATGAATACTGGTAACGTTTTTAAACAAATTTACTTTTAAATTACAATAACGATCGACAGTTTCTGAGGGAGCTGGGTAGGGAGTTCCAGAAACGAATTGCTGATATTGTGAAAGAGGAAGAATAGTGAACTGTTTTATGGCAAGGCATTGATAATAAAGGCTCTTTCTTTAGTTCATATCAATGCACTTGTTTTTCTTTTCATATGATTTCCCTTCAATTCTTTCCTTTCACTACATTTCTTTGTCTTTTCTTTTATATTTTCTTGAATCTCTCCTTTTTTCTTAGCTGGTTATTTAACGACTACTAGGTTATTTATTGTCGATGGAATTGGTAATAAAGAGATGCTATTTTGTGACATGAGGCCGAGGATTCGCCATAGATTACCTGACATTCGCCTTACAGTTGGGAAAACTTCGGAAAATCCCCAACCATATCAGTCCAAGCGAGAATCGAACCCACACCCGACCGCAACTCAGAATCGGCTCGCAAGCGTCTTAGCCGACTGACCTACGCCGGGGTCTCTCTCTCTCTCTCTCTCTCTCTCTCTCTCCTTTTAATAATTTTCTTCTTTCTTTCACTATTTCCCTATTTAATTCTGCTACCATTTCCTTATATTATTTCTTTTATAGTTTCGCCTCTGATCTACCACTCTTCTTTCCGCCTTACCTTAATTCAGTACAACTTCTTTATTTCCTCCACTATTCTTTTTTTCTTACTCTCTTGTACAGTGTGATCGAAAAGTCCCTCCGCAGCTCTATTAGTGCTAGCAATCCTGGAATACAATCATGTATAATGTTGACAATCACCCATTCATTCCGGTTTGACAACCTCACATCCCCAGTCCATCATATGTTTAGCGACCAGTAAAGTCACTTGAATTCTCTATCAAATACACTTGAATTCTCTGCCTGTAAGTGGATTCTCGGCTACACAAGCACTGCGGAGAGACTTTTCGATCGCACTGTATTTCGTTTCGTTCTTCTAGATAATTCCGTCTTTCTGCTTCTCTTCCATTTCTCAATTTCTCCAATTCGCTTCCTTCCTTAATTTTCTATTTATGCATCTATTTTTCCCTCTTCTCTCGCCTCCTTTTCCCCTCTTCTTATTTCACTCCCTATTCCTTTCACTCACTTCTCCTATCACTCTCCTTGCCTTTCGCTATTTTCTTCTTTCTCATTCCTCCGTTCACTTTCACTCTTATCCTCACTCTCTTACACTTTTTTTTCTTCCCTTCTATCTCCTCCTCCTTCACTTTCCTCCCTTTTTTCTTTATTTCTCGTATTCTTAATCGCTTTTCTACTCTTTCCCCCCCTCTTTCTTCGTTTCACTCTTCATCTTTCGTCCTTTTTATATTACTTTTTCTTTATGATTTTTTCTGCTTTCACTCTTTATATCATTGATTTTTCTTAGCTTTGACTACTTTAATTTATTCTTTCTGGTTCTAACTCTCTCTCTCTCTCTCTCTCCTTCTCTTATCTTACATTTCTTTTTACTTTATTTCTTTATTTCTCGTCCCTTCTCTACTTCATAGTTTTTTCTGTCTCTCTTTTTCGCGCTTTCTTCCTTAAAACCACATTCACACTCTACCATATGTACCTTTCCTTTTCTTTCACCTTTTATTTTTCTTTTACTGTGTTATATTTTGAATTTTATTGCGTTTCTTTGTCTCTGATTCTTATAAACAGACAGCGGATTTTCGGTCCCTACACAGCGACAAGACCTCACGTCCCTTGGCGTATGCAGTGACCTCCCTGCAACTGACGTACACCTAACGTTCAGTATTGGGGCCGAAAATCCGCTGTCTGGTTATAATATTAAGAAAATGTGAACATAGCTTCATTTTGTTCAGGTTTGTATTTCTTCTGTAGGATTCAACGTTTTTATACTTCACAGTGCAACACTTATTTTTATTGCATTATTTCATTGTTTTTACTATTTTCGTATTACTGTTATCAGTTATTATTATTATTATTATTATTATTATTATTATTATTATGTTTTGTCTCTTTCTGCGATACCCTAATGTCTTTCATTATTGCTGCTAGACAAGTAGTTTAACTTAATTTTATTCTAAAATTTGTTTTCTTACCATGCCATTTATTTTGTTTCAGGTAAGATTCAGCTCACTACAAAATGCTCCGTTCATACGAAATGTTACCACATTTGTTCTAAGGTAAGATTGAATTTGAATGTGTAAGACAATAAGAATTTTCTGCATAAATTATGTTGTAATATGAAGTCACTGAAAGTAACAAACAAATTGAAAAATGTGAAAGTAATGGAAGTTTTAGTCAAAGACTTCGTGCCATCTTAATAGCTCAGCGATGGATTATCAAATGTAACTGACTACACTGTAAAGAAATATATTTCGGAATCATTTCTAAAAGGTTCGGTTTTCTTAATGGCCTGAACGTATACGTTTATATTATACTCACAATATTTTGGAATCAGTGCTCACGACCTTCGTACAACTTGACATGATTTGCATTATCAAATCTTGTTTCCGTTCCCTATTTCTCATGTTAGTGAAGATATTAACAATTAATTTAGTTATTTTATTATTTTGCGAATGATACAGCTTTAAGTTTTTGAAATATTATTACAATACATACCTAAAGTAAATAATTGTAGCTCTATGCACAGAAAAAGTAATCATTATAATGCCAAAAATAAGTCATTTGATTTATTTTGTAATTTGTAGGCTTTTAATTTGCACAAATGCATTAGTTATTCATATTTTTTGTAGGAACGTTTAACATTACTGCAAAGTCCCTCTGGGAACGACTTTATATGTCCGTATAGCTCTTGCTTGTAATAAAACTTTCAAAGTTCTAAAGTCAAATTAACACACCTCAATGAATGCACCGTTGCGCGTTGATGGAATTGAAAAGTCTGTGCGATATTCCACCTATTGCCATGTTGTCAGTAATGTTTCAGTGTCAATTGTCATGATTGCATCTCATATTAGTCTTCAGATCATCAATAACTGTAAATGATTTTATAAACTTAGATGAAAAGTGTAGTGGTGCTATATCAGATAAACATTGGATGTCAGCGGAATGGAACGTCTCTCTCGAAGCAACTCCTTGGAAATGTCTCGTCCAGATATGCCTGTACTGATAAACCTCAAAGAGGAATACGGAGGATGATAGTCGAGGAAAGAGCGAGTTGCCTGCTTAGAAACTTGCACAGCGAACCTCAGCGTAATCAGCTGGTGTGAGTTGGGAAAGCGCCTAGAAAGATTTAAATACAATGAACGAAGAATGGAAACTTTTATGTAGTACGTTCAGTTTTTAATGTTGTAAATGTTTCTGATACATTGGAACTTGTACTAGTTGACATGTAGTTGCTTGTAATTCTTGATAAAATCGGAATTTCATGTGCTTTTTATTACACTATCGCTAACTATTATTACCATAAATAAATATTTAATATACGGTAGTAAATTTCAGGTTGTTATGGGTTTTATTTACCGATGTACCGGCTAGCATGTCCTCGGCGGTTGCGTCCGCCAGAATGAGTACCGTAACATCTCTTTCAAAACATGCACTGGGGTAAGGTGACAAAGTTTAAGATTTAATAAATTTGTTTCGTTTCTTGAAGATAATGCAGACGTGCTAGTCTATTGAGATAATGTTTTAGCGATTTTTGTGGTGAATATTCGATAACAGCACCAGTGTCATCTAATCTAACCTCTGTTAAAACTGGTATATTTCTAGGGCGTTTTTTTAGAACCGACCCCGTGTTCTCAAATTTATTTACTAACTTGTATAAGTTACAGCCTGCCTCGTCGGCGGTCGAACGAGTATTCCGAAACTTCGCAATAAACTCCGTACAGACCCGGTGCGGTGAACCGATTCATACTTCTAATAATTATGTCTCGCACACAAGAACTTTTATCTAGTGTCAAATAGCAAGCCATTCTATGCGATATCTCACACGAAACTGCACTCACAACAATCACACAACACACACGGGCACATCCAAGATCAAGGGGAATCGGGGAACAGAATGAAAGGCAAACAGTGGACTAGCGCCGACCTTAGGCCGGTAAACCGAACCAATAACAACTCTGTAGTGATTGATTGATGGTGTTTAAAGGGCGCGTCAGCGTCTATGGCTATTTGCGCCCTTGAGCAAAAGTCAGTACAATAACTCATTTAAAAACTGGTAGACGTAAAAGCGACATCAATTAAAATCTTGGTGACAACTCTGTAGTACAGTACGATTATTTAGTCCTGACAGTCACTGAAGGGGTGTTTGGGTTAGTCACTCGCTTGCCTTCGGAGCGATCGGATATCACGCATGTAATAGAGCGGTATGTTTCCAGTACAGCTAAGCTGTACTCCATTCCTTTACCGACCGCTCACCCTTATCTCTACTCCGGAGGTCTCCCCACTACTCCTATTACTTTCCCTCTTTCGCGTCTCTGAGCTGTCAGGATTAAATAATCGGTCTGTACTATAGGTAGGTACTTCATTTCTTGGGTTGGACTATCATATTCTTAAAAAAAGAATAAACATATTTTATTTAAGAGTATGACCAGGGCCCCTTTCATCGAATCCTTTCGAACCTTTCACTAAGTTAGAAATCTTAATTTTTTCATACAATCAGCCATGGCCTTCTAAATTACCTAAGTATTTTGTTAGTAGAAGAAAACAGTGTCTAAATAATAATGATGAAAGAAAATTAGTAATTTAAAATTATAATAAATCATTCACAGAATAATTAAAGTACAATCAATTTTTACACTTCATTTGCGAATTCGTACCCAAGTGAAGTAGTCGGCTGAAAAAATTTTGTTAGACAAATTTTCCCATATCATTCTGACTGCTACTGCTATTTCAATGGCGCCTTTGTTTCAAAATGGTCATATTAATTACATAGTCACCGATGTGGCTAGAGATAGCAAATGGAACTCATTTTCCTAAGCTGTGCTCGGGCTTTGAGTTCGAATCTAGTTGAAACACTAGTTGGTTTTTTCAAGTTTTACCTCACTGTAAGGCAAATGTTGGATAATTCCAAGGCGAGCTCTCAGACTCGTCTCGCCAAAATACCGTCCCTCTATGAATTCCATTGACACTAGAATCTGTGAACTTAATACAATTTCATTTCGTAATCGATAATTATTTTTTTTACTTGAAACGTTTTTCTGCGTATGACACGAGAAAAGCTATAACATTGTGTCTTATGGGAGTTGCCTCTATGCCACCCGCAATGCGTTAATTAAAAAACATAATCAATTTTTGGCCCAGGTTATGCTTTCACTACGACATTGATAAAATGAATTGTGTAACCTATCCTTATTTTTGCGGATCCATTCTCATTAAGTTTTATATTTTAAGAGATTATGCACATCGCAGAATACCGAAACTGCAACATTGTTGAAATAGATTGCATAAAAGTTTCACTCATCAAGGATTCGATGAATTTCCTGTCACTTCTTAAATATAATTTCATTGTTACGGAAAAAACGTGTAGCTTAACACGGCCAGTAAATAAAGGATTAACTGATCAGAAAGAGGAAAAGGAAATGCTGGGTCATTCGTTGAGAAGAAACTGCCTACTGGAGGATGCAGTGGAAGGAATGGTGAACGGGAGAAGAGTTCGGTGTAGAAGAAGATATCAAATGATAGACGACATTAATATATAAGGATCATATGAAGAGACAAAAAGGAAGGAAAGAAATAGGAAAGACTGAAGAATGCTGGGTTTGCAGTGAAAGACCTGCCCTTGGGCAGAACACTATGAATGACTGACTACTGTTATCTTAGCGGATTCTGTAAATTTTTGTGACGAATGTATTTGTGAACAAATGATTTATTTATTTATTTATTTATTTATTTATTTATTTATTTATTTATTTATTCTGGTGTAGTTAAGGCCATCAGGCCTTCTCTTCCACAACACCAGGAATACAAATTCAATAATTAAATAAACAGAGAAAAAAAATACACTCTATACGAAGTAAAGCTAGACAAGAAATAAAGAGAGAGTGAGAGAGAGAGAGAGAGACAAAACACTATAAACAAAGTAACGCCACACAAAAATATACACAGGTTGCAGTCACACAAACTTTAAATGAGTGATTAAGTATCATAATTAATTGTATACTAACTAATTAACATAAAAAAACTTGCAATTTTAATCTAGATTAAAAAAGAAAAAAAAACCTAGCAATACCTAAAAACATTAACTAAGACAAAATTTTCCAATTTCATTTTTAATTGTGATAAAGTCCGGCAGTCCCTGACGTCATTAGGTAACGAATTCCAGAGGCGAGGTATTTCTACAGAATAGAATCTGTAGTAACTTCGGATTTCACAGCCACTTTTATTACATTACTGCTAAATAATCGTTATTTTTTCATGTCATTAACTTTGAGTAATGTCTTTTGTTCAGAGAAATGTTAAACAAAGACTTGCGATTGCCATTTCAACTGTAAATTAATTCACTCCTCCTCTTCGCTTTGTTGTTCACATTAAATTTGTCAGTTATTCATATGAGCTGATGAAGTAATACTCAGCGCGTGACGGCCGCTGGGGAAATATTATAATCGCAGCTGTTTTACGTGAACAGTGAAATTTGACCGCCGGTTGCTGGCATCCTTTGATACGCACAGTGACAGTTTGTCGGGAGTGCGCGCCGCGTCAAGACGCGTTGTGACGTCGACGTTGTTAGTTCTACATGTTACTCTTCAATACATGAAAGGTATTTGGCGTTGGACGAGGCTTTGTGGTGGTCCATCAGTGATTCATTCATGTTCTCTACCGTCATCATTTTCTTTTCCTATCTCTCTCCTCCCTTCACATACCCTTTCATCCTTTTACTTTCACCACTCTCATTTTCGACGTAATTTTCCCTCTTTTTTTTTTTCCTTTTCTGTAATCAATTTTGTTCCCTTTCTTCATTGTGTGTAATTTAATGGACACTAAATAAATATTAAGGAAATTATAAAGTTAAACAAGAAAATAAAATGCCAGCAAGATGTGTGCAGGATAACAAGAAACAGGAAAGACGAGAAAATAATAGTATAAGAAAAGATATGCGATGATAGATGAGAAAGATGAGAAAGGAAAATAAGAAGAGATGATAACAAGAGGGAGAACAGAGTAGAAAATGAGAGAGAGAGAGAGAGAGACTGAAATGAGTTTCGAGAGCAAAATTTAGAGAGAAAAAAAAAAGAGAGAATAAACTGAACTGAAAATCGAAGGATAAGTGGAAAGATATAACAAAAAAACGGTATAGAGAGAAAAACGTGTAGACTAAACGGAGAAATAATGAAAGCAAAATAACGAAATATAAAATAGTAACGGTGTAAGCAGAATTTAGAAAAGAGGGAGTGAAAATATATAGGCTACAATAACAATAAATAAATGAATAATTACAAAATAAAACGCTATATGAAATAGATAGGGAACAGATATACTGAGGTGAAAAAGAGCAGAAGTACAACAACCAGGATAAGATGACTAAGAAGAAACTAAATAAAAAAGAAAGCAGCTGAAGAAGACAAGCAAGATTTAGGAAAAAAGACGAGAGAAGGTTGATGGCATAAATAAAAGGCAGAATATAAAACATGAGGAAAAACTGAGGGTGAAGAAGAAAAAGAAGAGGACAATGAAGTGTTAAGTTACTGTAATCGGAATATGACATGAAAAACAAATAAAAATAATAGTAGTGTGAGGAAATATGAGATGATACAGAAGGAAGGCATAGGGAAATAGAAATTATTGGAGAATAGGAGCGGTCAGAGCAAGAATAATACACGTACGAATAAAATGGAAAAGAGAATCATGAAAACGAACGGATACAAGAAATAAAATATATAAAGTGAAAAAGAATAACAATAGTAAGAAGAAGCGTAATTAGAGACAAAAAGTGAGCTGCAGGAGGGTTAGGAGAATGAGAATGAGGGGGTTTAGGAGCAGAAGAGGGGGAAAGTTTGAACTGGAGACGTAGGAAGAGTATGGGTAGCAGGGGAAGAAGAGTGTGAGGAGAACAGCGGGGAAAATTATAACTAACATGGGACGGAATGGTATGAGTAGGGTGGGAAGGAGGAGGGGTATGTGGAGGAAAGGGAGGGAAGTTTTAAACAGGTAGAGAAAGAGTGTGAGTATGAGGAGAAGGATGAGAGAGATTATGATCAAGAGGTGGATGAGTGTGAAGAGGAGTAGTATGAGTTGGAGAAGTAGATGGAAGAAAATTAGGAGGAGAAGAAAGAGTATGAGTTGGAAAAGGAGGTGCAAGAAAAATAGAAGGAGAAAGAGTATGAGTAGAAGAAGAGGAAGGTTATAAGTAAGAGGAGTGGAAAGAATATGAGTAGGAAAGAGATGAAGATTATATGTAGGCGTAAAGGAGGTAGAGTATGAGCAGGAGGAGAAAAGTATGAGCTTGAGAAGGACTAGATTTAAATTTAGATTTATTAATATTAGTTCAAAAAAGGACAAGCTTAATAATTTAAGAAATGATCTAAATACGAAAAGTAGTTATATAATAAATATACAATTTCCTAAACTACTTAATCTATCGCAAATCTCAGTAATTTATTGGTTCAAACTTGCACTTACGTCTGGTTTTAGTAAATGTTTAAACCAATCGTGTTAACCATTAAAACTTTAAAATTTATTTATCTGCTCCTTTTAACTAATTATTCCGTGTCATCATACCGCATCCAGGTTAGCATTTGTTGACATATACCCAGCAGACTGCAATAGCTGACTCAGTGTGTAGGTCAGTCTCAATACTTGCTACATGATTCTCAGAAAGTTATTTGCGTATCATTTACACATACATCTTGCAGCATACATGTAAACACACTTGACATATTAATTACGTAAATCAATATCAGTTACAGTTACAACATTTGAGAAGGACTAGAAGGAAGACTACGAGTACAATAAGAAGGGGGAATATGAATAGTAATAGGACTGATGATTGCGAATAGCACGAGAGGGAGGAAGAATATAAGTAGGAGAGTTAGGAAGAATATGAGCAGGACAAGGGAGAGTGGAAGTGTAAGGAAGGGTAGGAACAGTAGGAGGAAGAGTGTGAACAGGAGCAGAAACATAATGAGGGGAGGAAGAGTATTAGTAGTAGGAGCAGGAAGAGTGTGAGTAGGAGGATGAGTATGAGGAGGAGGAGAGGGAAGAAAAGTGTAAGTAGGAGGGAAACGGAGTAAGTTGTAGTAGGAGGATAGGAAGAATAAGAATATGGGGAGGAATAGTATGAGTTATAGTTGGAGTAGGATTATGAGAATGGGGAGAAAGATTAGGAGTAGGAGGAGGAAGGGTGGGAGTAGGAGAAAGGAGATTGTGAAGATGAGAAAAGATGGAATGAGTAGCCTATGATTTACCATTTTTTTTTTTTTTTGCAAATTAATATTTGCTAATACACATTACTATAAGACATATATGAACGTTTTTGCCTATGGGGCATCATCAGATACTTAATTGTTTTAACGAGATTCATACGTAAGACCTATGTAGAATGTATTCACTATGATGAATTTGTGTATGACATAACAATAAAATTAAAATCATGAGTTATATGTAATAAATATCTTTCTGCTCGACCATGCCGAAATGTAGTAATTATACACCTGGTAGCAGACGTTTAATGCATGTCATTAAAGTACACCTACTCATTTAAGGTCAGGTCTTTCAGCCAATGACGACTCAGGTTACAACTGTTCAGACAATGACAGGTCAGCTTTCTACCGTTATAAAACCGCAAGTATCGATTATTCTCGGATATGCAATCGAAAGAGAATTAGCGAAAAGTCACGGAGGCTGGAAATCCAATACTGTCGCAGAAGGTTATGTTCTGTTACTATAATAATTAGCGTTAATTGTAAATAATATTCAAATAAATTCAATTTGTCATCTCGTTTTTCAATGTCTAATTTAATTTCAATGTTATCTCTGTAGGTTCTTATGGCCTAGCAAGGTCAATGTGAACATCTGTTCCTCGGAAAAAATCAATACTTTCGCGTCTGCCAACATCTCACAACATACGGGACATTGGTCAAGGTCAGATACAAAGAAAATTAATATCAAGTTAGAAATATGGTCGAGCTAAAAAGTCGTATGAAACTCGCCTATAATGGTAATTAAGAAGCTCGTATGAAAATTATGAAACTCGCTTGCGCTCGTTTTATTAAATATCCATACTCGCTTCTTAATTACCTCCATTATAGGCTCGTTGCATAATGTACTATATTGTTGTTGTAGGAGATATGTTAATTTTGCATATGGATTTACTAACGTTCCGAAAATGTGCGTAATATAATATACAAAAGTATAAATACATAGAACTCATGCTACGAGTACAATGTTGTATGTTTGTTAAATAACACTGTTAATATATAAAAATTGATAAAATATATAAAATATTGTTATATTTATGTATATATGGTCAGAAGTTTAGAGTAGATGAGGGTATTTTGTACAACAACACAGAGCGGAAAGAAAAGAGTGAGGAACAAGAGGAGAAGAAAATGGGAATTATCAAACAGAATAGAAAAAGAGAGAAAGAATTTAACACATTGATTGTAATAAAATTATAAATGACAAATAGAAAGACAAGAGAGAAAGATTTCATACATTTAGTGCAGGATAAGAAACAGGAGCGGTAGAGAAGAAATAATACCTGCGGTGGAAAGAAGAAAAGCAAAATGTGAAAGAGTAATGTGATAATATGAAGTTGACTATGCTTTAGAAGTAAGAGCAATGTAAAGGAGGTGAAGTACTGGTATGTAAGCTACAATCGAGTCTCACTTCAAGTATGAGTTAGGGCTAGAGATTGCTTTTAAGCAAACATATTCCGTTTGAATCAGTATGTTACCGGCCGGCGTTCGCTTCCATTTCTTCCACTTGCTCCGAGGTAGTGCTCATAAATTACGCAAAGGATAGATCGACTCTGGAGGCTCCAGCGAGCCACCGCTCGTTCTTTATTTTCCAGCGGGATAAATTGCTGGGTCTTTCATAAATTTGTCATGGCTTCCAGGACTACCGGGAGTTCCCCAGGGACTTGGCAGGGACCGCAACCACCTAGCCGAGGAAAAAGAGTTGGATTGAGTTGTAGGCTGCCATGTCACTCGCGGTGTTGCACAAGTGCTATGTAAATCGGGTCTATATGTCATTTGGACAGAGAATTTTTTTTTTCAGTTGTATCGTAAATGTAATTTTTGTTCCTACCATACTTCATTTTCCTTATGACAGCCATTGTACTTTTTCGCCTTCGTACACATCCTCTACTTTGTCATCATGATAGAAAGGAACCTTTATTCTTCTATCTTCCATTTCTATCTTTCCCGGTTCGTTTATTTATTATCTGTCTTTCCTTGCCTTTGTTTGTGTTCCCTTCTCAAAATTCTTGACCTATCCAGTCGCCCTCCTGGTGTTTAGTCTCTTCCTCCTAACCTTTCCTTGCCTCTCTCTTCTCTTATTTAACTTTCTTCTCTCGTTATTTCTCTTTTCTATACTTCCTATTGTGAACTCTTCTGTGTCGCAAGGCAAACCCAAAATTTTGGGTCAGACTATTAAATTAAATTAGTGACACTACACCTTCCATGTAATTTATCTAGTGAGCAAGTAAAAAGCGAATCATTTCCAAAGATGACTGTTCATGGTTCTGAAAAGTGAAATTGACAACACGCATCTTACTTCAACTGAATCTTTGTGTACTTTCGTGTGACGTTGTTCTTAGCTCATGTGAAATTATAATCAAGGTAAGTAGGTATTTATTTTTGTACTCTGTCACAAGCATTACATGTTCCCTGTCTTTATTGCGTTACTGAGAAGTCTACTTACGTAGCTTATTTTAATCCGAACTATTAAATTATTCTGTTTCCAAGGAAGGAAACACTTTCTATAGTTGAATCTGCTTTGAGACAAAATGTGCATTTGATATTCATGATACTACGGCGTAAAACATCTTTCGAACTGTTGACAGTGTTAGTACCAACTTCAAACGTTAACGCATACTTAGTTTCCTGCTATGTTATGAAATATATATATATATATATATATATATATATATATCAGTTCTGTAACTTAATGCTATTAAACTGTCTAGACAATATAAGTCATAGACGTAATTTTGAAAAGCACACCGATTAACTGGTTTTGTCTTGGCTCATGTGAGAAAAATGAATGAAATGAGATGAAATGCATATTAAACGCAAGAAAGCAGTACAACCTCAGTCTCAGAGAAGAAAGATGAATCCCCTTTCTTCATCATTAAAGAACCACGATATACAAATAAAATTAAGAATTACGACCACAATGAGGAATATGTAATTAACTCGAACGCTTGGATAGACAAAATTCTTCTGTATTGCAGAACTAAAGGACAGGAAAAACTTGAGAAATGAAGAAAGTAGAAAAATTAGAATGTTGCGTGACAGAAGAATTTTTTTTATAGCGGGTACACTGGATTCCATAAATGCCATCTCGTTCTTTAGTCGTACTCTCAACGAAACTACATCCTCAATCTCCACTTCTACTGTGCACATGCAGCTTGACTCACCTGCATTGTATATTCCGGTTTTCAGTAGTGTTCATGCTAAAGTTGCAATGCGTAGTCATCACAAATTAGAACTAGTTTGAGATGTATGTCAACATTTCAGAGGTGCAGTGGCACGCCTCTGCTCCTAGAAACGGCTTCCTCTATGTCTTATGTACATACAGTGCGTATACTAACTGGCTCCGCAGTGAAGCAAGCGGCAGTATTCGACCCGGCAGCGATGTAAAGTTGGTACTGTACTTTGTAGCGCCTGATTTGAACACGTAGGAATATTACATCTCTCTCGCTTCTTCCCACCCTCCACCATTCAATGCGGCCAAGTTCATTCACTCTACCTGCACAACACCAACTCAATTCCTCTAGTCCCCGCTTTCTCCTTGCCATTCCTCCTGCGGAGCCAGTTAGTATACGCTCTGTACTTGCATGACAGTGGGAGGGGAATGAAGTAATGAATGTAAACACAACTCAAAACTTGACGGAATTAATGGAACAGATTGTACATTAAAAATATAATCATTTACTTATTTGACCTCCGGCTTCCCAGTATTTATCATTTATCACATTCAATATAACTGAGGAGTTGGTAGCCTCTGTCTATCTCCTGCCGTTGACTGCAGAACATGCAGTACGGCTCAGCGCAGATAGGTACTCAGTCGGTGCAGGCGATTTTTCAATCATGTCCATTATTCCAAACGGGGAATGCTGCGACTGCCTCTCTACTTAGCCACACATGAATGTTGTTTAATAAACATTTCCATGGCTTATTTATAGTTCATAATGCAATGTCTATTGTTTAGCTTGGCAATACGAATATTACTACACTGTACCGAAGTACATAAGTACATACGTAGTTTCAGTCCAGTAATTCTGCGTTTCCATATAGTGAAGAATCTGTAGGACGGAGAAAAATTATCTCCGGCACCGCGACACGAATCCGGGTTTTCAGCTTTACGTGCTGGCGCTTTATCCACTAAACCACACCGGATTCAAGTTCCGTTGTCGGATTGAATCCCTCTCATTTTAAGTTGTACCTCCTGTGTCCCCCTTTATTGGCCTACACAATTGTCACAATAAGTGTGTCCAACCACAAGTACAGAGGTGCACTCATTACGAGTGACTGAGTGGCCGGGGTCCGACGGAATATGACGCCTTCTTGAATCACAAAGTGATTACTTAAACTTTATCATATTATTATGATGTACCGAAGTACATATGGAGTTTCAGTGCATTAAATCTGCGTTTCTATATACTACTCCCAGAGTTCATAATGTGATACAGGATGCAATATAGGCTATACTTCGTTCCATAATGTCTGACAGGAGACGTAAACATTGTCAGCAGAGGAGGGGAGAAGTATAATTGTTATTCAACCAATGGCAGAGGTATCATTCCACGCTTGACTTGAAGTTGAGCGGTCTGAAGCGTTATACCACCGCTCAACTTCAAGATAAGCATGGAATGAGACCTCTGCCATTGGTTGAATAGCAATTATACATCTCTCCATCTTGCAGGCAATGTTTACTTCTCCTGTCAGGCATTATGGAACGAAGTATAGACATAATGCATAATTTTGTAACTTTTTAAGAAAACATTAGAAGAAACCTCGAACATAGACTTCATAATGTACAGATAAGGAAATAAAATTTTGAGCTCCATTATTGTAAAAATATGGAGAAAAAAAATTGTGGACCGACTCTTGGTAGCAGTCTTCCTGAAGATAGGCAACAAGCTTGGCAAGACTGTACACAATAAGCATACATTTAGGCGCTCGTGTTTACTGCACATGCGCAATGCGTTGTATCTGGAATTTAGTAAAATTAAGCGGTCCATTTTTTTTCTGGGTCTGTAAAAGTTTCGGTTACGCATGTGCAGTTAACAAAAACCCCTGTATATATGAACCATCGTGCGAAATTGTTGCCTACATACAGGTGGACTCCCAGCAAGACTCGCTCCAAATTTTAATTCTTTATCTGTACATAAAACCGTCTCATGGTGAAATTAAGTGCTCTAGATAGCTTAATTTGTGCAGCAGATACATAGTAAGATCTCATAATGTAATATGAAACAGACTCTTGGGAGAAATTTAATACGCTGAATGGCTTAATTGTGTACCACTTAAAAAAAACGATGAAAGTATAGTACTTCTTACATTTCATAATGTAATTTTATACCAACTCTCTATAGAAATGTACTGCATTAGTGGCTTAATTGCTCATGTACGGAAAGAGATTACAAAAATATTTAGGTAATACGAGTGATGTTATATAAAACTGACTTTTATAGAAATATAAATAACTAATGGTTTGTGTTCCAGATTTAAAAACAGATTAGAGGTAAATCTGGCAGAGAATTCATAATGCAATACAAAACAAACTCCAGTAAATATCAGTTAATACTAGATCCACAATGGAAAGGTTTAAAATAAAGTTTAGAAAGCACAAGAGGAGTATTTTTAAAATTCGGTAAATGCAAATTTTAAAATAAAATTAAGAGGGAAAATTAAGTGAGAATTTTTTAACGGAATCGTAGCTAAAATAAGAGAAGATATTACGATAGTTCTTTGTTACCTGGACCCTATTTCACGAACGAACAAGTTAGAAGTTACAGTTGTATAAGTACGGTTTTCAGTTTGACAAGACTTGTGCAACATGCGTTTCTCGAAGTATTAATAGGTACATTTGTATATGGAAAAATACATTTTCACAAGAAGGTATACAAGTGACGTCATCTTTCAAGCCAGTGTCAGTTTAACTGTCATCTTTCTAAATCTCACATTGGACTCGAAGACATTATCAAAATACACATTTGTTCGCGCTTTGAATGTTCTACGCCGACGAACGAACACATTGTGATTTTTTCTTCCGCGGAAGAGCTATCAAACATGTTACACCGTATAAAATATTCACCTTACAATCTACCTTACATAAATTAACCTACCTCCGAAGGTAGATAGAATTGTAATGGCACTCAACAAGTGTAATGTACCAACTTGTACTCTTTATTCAAAACAACAATAATCACTTCCTATAATTGAATGTAAACACTCCCGTCAACAATGGGATTTCCACTCCACACCGCAACACAGTATTCGTTATTGCACTCCACAACGACAATGACAATTTACTTGGATTATTGAGAACGACAATGCACTGCTAATCTTAATTAATGTTCGCAACGCACTATTTACAAATCAGAACTGTCAGTTCTCAGTTCACAGTTCGTTTGCCTTGGCTAGTTCTTCTAGCTCAGTCACTCGAGTTCACAGTATCTCGAACCCCAGACCTTCAGAGGCAATCCACTGAACTTCGAACTCAGGTCCCCCAACTGCGGCCCACTGCACTCAAACTCAGGACTTCCGACTCCCACAGTTACGGACACAACTCAAGTCGAACTCCGGTCTCGAAGCTGGCTTCACTGCTACCCAAGACTGCCTTGCTGTCCAAAATTAGCAACGTCTGATCAAGTTCACTCGTGTGTCGTATTTATAACTAAACCATAGTTTCCGGAAAGTACCATGCGGGAAATTTCTACAGATGCCCAGAAGATGGCGCCTCTCGATTTCTCTGGATTTCTCCCCTCAGTCGCAGGCGCATTACTTTCCCCTCTCTGCCGCGGTCGCCGTCTCTCCTTTCCTCTCTACGCCACAGCACATGCCCCAGGATGAAGATGCGCGCGCAACTTCATTTACCGCGCCGAGCCACCGCCGACCTTGCCCATCTTCTGCCGATCGTGAGATCGTATCCCGGCTGTCACAATATGTTCCTTTCTAACAATTTGTACAATTGTGTGTCCGTAATTTGTAATCTGCACTTTCGTGAAATAGGGCCGTGAAGGAGGACTTGGAGAAAAATGAAGATGAATTTTATCACCCTTTTGTTATACAGTCAGTTCCAGCTAACTTTCCCAGTATTTTTGTCGGTCAAACAGCTTAAGTTCCCTCGCTATCACCACTTCTTGCATTTGCGAACTCTCCTGATTAAAATTTATGACTGCATTATATCGCTCCACTTGTTAGCTGCATCAGTTTGTCCTTGACAGCCGTTAATAAAGACACGCAGTGAGACATCTAAGAATAAGTTCATTTTATTCTTATACTTTTTGTTGTATTTTTCAATGATTACATATTCAGAGCGTGAAATTGTACAAATTTTGAAACATACACATGGAAAAAGAAATTGTGTTGTAGAACAAGGGAAAACATTAGACCTAAATTTTCTCAGTTTCCGTGTAGAAAAACAATACTAAATTTAATAATACGCTGAAGGAACTTAAAGAAAAAATTATAACAAATTCTTTCTGGCACAGATAAGCTGATGAGTGTAAATGACAATTTCTTATGACGGCGTGAATTATGTTTCACACAAGAGGAGCAACACTTCACTAGCTAGTATGAGCTTGGTGAGTAACATTATTAATAGGTTTCGTATTCCAGCTACCTAAAGACTGAAGTTAAAGACACACTCGGTATATAGCACTCCGAACACAGGTTAAGGATACAACAAACAGGTCGTCGCTGCGTGTTCGTGGAGTACAGTCAACTCCCGACATTCTGAAGCTATAGGATATACTAGTAAACACATGCTTGAGCCGTGATGTTCATTTTCGTTGTGATCTTTGAAGTGAATAATAACGTGCATTCGTAAGTTATGGAACTTGAATATTTGCGGATATCACTTGAAATTATTTTATTTTACAAGAAATTCTTTCAATAGCACATGACGTTATTGGAGCATAATGTAGTAAAAGATATTCCTATTGTCTGATATTTTTTCGTATTTCATTAGGATATTGCATATGTCGCTCATCATTGAAACCCCACTAATTTGCTATATACTTTTCTAGAAATTCTCTAAAATGTGGATTATTTAATTTATTAACTGGAATGTTGGAACTGAGCAACATGGTAGGCTACACAAATCCATGCTAAACGTCGAGTAAATATATTCATATATTTCAGATCTTTATGGCACCGGTTCTTTTGAATTACGTTCAACACACTTCCTGTGCCTTTTGGTATTACAGTGCCTTTCAGTGCACTGTTTTTGTCATTTTTTCGTTTATTTTACACAGTTTATATAATTATAATGTCCATATTGACAGTGAAAATATTAGTTCAAATATCCTAAACTGTGCCCTGCAATATTATGCGCTTTACCGTCTTACCTAAAGCATTTTACCTCTGAAATGAATCTTCAATCTGCCACAAATATGCAGTTATTTAAATAATACGACTAATAAGAACAGTGATCGATAAGACTACTCACTATTACTGCGTCCTGATTTTCACTTTCTAGAGGAATAGAGCAGGGAATGAGTTACCTGCGCTGTGACGTCACATATACCTTGAATAAGGGAACTTGATTCCAGTTTATAGGTAGCTGGAATACGGAGCCTAATTATTAACATAATGTTGTTCGTCGAGTTTCAATCCGGCAAAGCGGTGTTGGCGGATGCAAGCAGCGATGGTAGCGTGGGAGTCCTGTCGCTGGTCGGCCAATAGAAACACCGGGACCGATCGCTAAGGCTCAATGTATTAATATTAAGGTCACATTATTCTAATTTTCTATTACTTAGTTAATCTATAAATTATGCGAAGATGCTATTAGTACACATTTTCCGGCCTTTAAACTTAAGGCTGGTTCACAATAAGCCGGGAACGGAAACGACAAAGAGAGCGGGAACGGAAATAATGTTAAAATAAATGTATTTAAATGTGAGCATTCGCAATACTTAATTGTGAATGCTTACATTTAAATACATTTATTTTAACAATATTTCTGTTCTCCTTCACGTTGTCGTTTCCGTTCCAGGTCTATTGTGGACCAGCCTTTACTGTTATTGAATTTTATAGCCTCCCTTGGTTACCTGTTACCAAGTATTTCGATTCAATAATATTTAAGGGTTTAAACGAGTGCCAGAGCGCCGGATGTTAAGAGAAACGTTATATTTACTATTTATTTCATCGGAAATTAAATAAAACTGATTGTACATTTCAAACGAGAATTTTACTGGAAGTAAGTAAAGAGATAGGTTTGGAAGTAAATCCCGAAAAGACAAAGTATATGATTATGTCTCGTGACGAGAATATTGTACAAAATGGAAATATAAAAACTGGAAATTTATCTTTTGAAGAGGTGGAGAAGTTCTAATATCTTGGAGCAACAGTAACAAATATAAATGATACTCGGGAGGAAATTAAACACAGAATAAATATGGGAAATGCCTGTTATTATTCGGTTGAGAAGCTTTTATCATCCAGTCTGCTGTCAAAAAATCTGAAAGTTAGAATTTATGAAAGAGTTACATTACCGATTGTTCTTTATGGTTGTGAAACTTGGATTTTCACTTTGAGGAGGAACATAGGTTAAGGGTGTTTGAGAATAAGGTGCTTAGGAAAATATTTGGGGCTAAGAGGGATGAAGTTACAGGAGAATGGAGAAAGTTACACAACACATAACTGCACGCATTGTATTCTTCACCTGACGTAATTAGGAAAATTAAATCCAGACGTTTGAAATGGGCAGGACATGTAGCACGTATGGACGAATCCAGAAATGCATGTAGTGTTAGTTGGGAGGCCGGAGGGGAAAGACCTTTAGGGAGGCCGAGACGTAGATGGGAAGATAATATTAAAATGGATTTGAGGGAAGTGGGATAAGATGATAGAGAATGGATTAATCTTGCTCGAGATATGGACCAATGGCGGGCTTATGTGAGGACGGCAATAAACCTCCGGGTTCCTTAAAAGCCAGTAAGTAAGTTCGTACGTGTCATAGAATTATGACATGACACGTGAGTACCGTGTCCCTGGAAATGTAGAGCTGAGATAAAATTAACTGTCAATTTTTCTTTTAGATAGCACAATCGACTCCTATTAGGGGTCAAATTCCACCGTTGTGGTATAACGGTTAGCATATCGGAACATGAAACTAGCGGACAAGTTAACTGAATGACGTTTTTCCGGGGTTTTCGCTCAACCCGTTAGGAGAAAATGTTAGGTAACTTGCGACGCTGGGCCCTTGACTCATTTCGCTGGCATTAACACCTTAATTTCATTCAGACGCAAGGTAAACATCGCAGTTGATAAAGCGAGGTAAAATAAATTGACTTAAAAAAGAATCTAAAATGCACTAATGCCAGTTTTTCTATGTATGATATAGTATAGTTGTCATAAAAAATATGCTTGTCAAAATTATAATAGCCTAATTAAAATTACCTATAATTTCTAATATTTCAGAAAATACTTATTATTTTAGGTGTGTTAATTTCTTCGCTTGATGTAAGGTGACTAATTTCGAGGGAAAAATTATTCCGGGGCCGGGCATCGAACCCGCAACCTTTGGTTAAGCGTACCAAACGTGTTCAAATCAACTTTACACGGAGTTATACCTGAAAGCCTGATTTGCATAATACACGTCATTGTTTTTTAACAGAAAACCAAAATTTAAGTCACACAGAATTAGTGTGCACTCAATGTTGGTTGCTTGACGGTTTTAAGCCCACTTTGAGCTCTATGGATATAGAGGGGAAAAATTGGATGAGTGTCTGGTAGAGTTCCCGGGTAGCTCAGTTGGTAGAGCCTTGGTACGTATAACCAAAGGTCCCGGGTTCGATGCCCGGCCCCGGAACAATTTTTCCCTCGAAATTATTCAAATCAACTTTAAGGGAGTTATACCTGAAAGCCTGATTTGTTTGATGTAAGGTGTTTGAAGAAGACTAGTAATATTATTTATTTACTTTATTTATTTATTTATTTAAATGTTCCGTATTTATTTACTTATTTACTTATACTTACAACTTACTTACTTACAAAGAGCTTTTAAGGAACCCGCAGGTTCATTGCCGCCCTCACATAAGTCCGCCATCGGTTCCTATCCTCTGCAAGATTAGTCCAGTCTCTATCATCATATCCCACCTCCCTCAAATACTTCTTAATATTATCCTCCCATCTACGTGTCGGCCTTCCCAAAGGTCTTTTCCCTCCGGCCTCCCAACTATATTATGCATTCTGGATTCGCCCATACGTGTTTCTGGATTCGACTATACGTGCTTTTATTTACTTATATGCTTATTAATTTTACTTACTTATTTACTTACATATTTATTTGTTTAGTTTGGTGAGTAACGGCCATCAGCCTTCTCTATCACACCATCACAATAAAAAAAAGCATTGTTCTACTACCTTCGAACGTAAAGCTCCCTTTTGTTCATAAGGTACATTTGGCACAAACATGTTGCTTCGTATTTGTTGGTAGAGTATATATTTAACTTAGCCTGAGCGTTTGCTGTGACAACCTGCGTTCTTCTTATTGCACTCGCAGCGATGTATGTTTTCGCTGCAGTCCAGCCAATTTACTTTACCAGCCCGATTTATTGACACAACATGCTGGTGGTTCCACTTATCGTAATGGCTTATATTGACGCGGTGACAGGCCGCAGGAATTTGCGGGCTGGGGGAATATTTCTGGGGTGACACGCACAGTGTGGGACGTCGGAATTCACGTTATTTATGCATTGCCCTGCATTCGTAATTTGAGGGCGAAATGAAAGTCGTAAGGTAATGACGTTGCCTAGAAACGGAGAATAGACGGTTTCCTATAAAAAATATATTCCTACGTGGAATGTACGCATCTACAGCAATTCATCGAATTGTTCATTGTAATAGGGAATGTGAGTTCGATTTCTATAAATGATATGAGAACCGTTCTGGGTGAGAAAGTTTTCGAATTCGTCTGTTATAATATTTGTCATCGTTTTATTAGGCCTGTAGTCAGTTACAACAGCGATTCCCAACCGGCGTGTCGCGCAGCTCCATGGAGTGTGTCGCGAAATTTTGGAATTGAAAAATAAATTTTATGCCATCCAGAAAATCTCTTTATAACGCATTTTTTATTTATAACGAAGTCTTTGATATGATACATTTTATTTTGAGATAGACTTTACCAATGAAACGTGAACACCTACAACAATGCTTTAGTTTAATTTTTCTGCCTGGCGATAATTCGAAAGAAAGTGAACACTGCAACAATGTTTAGTAATTCGTTTATTCTTCCAACTTGTAATAGAGTTTAAAATCGTCCGAAAATATTGCACATATTGGTTAGTTTCAGCCAGTATATACAGTATGTCTGAGCGGGTGATATTACGACTGTTTTATCAAAAGTGCTTTATTTAGATTTTATCATGAATAAATTTTTAATTCGAAAAATACAATCTGAATCAAGTTCTTGCTTAGATGACAGCAGTACTAATTCAAATAATGTGAGCGAATATTCCCTGCGTTTCGTTAATATAGTGATGAATACTTGCAATATGTTTTACGTGGCGTGGAGAGGAATATAAACAAAATCCCGAGTGTCTTATGTACGGAAATGTTTCGTCAAATCAATCGAATAAACTAGAAATAAATTTAGAACTGCAGTTTTCAATGTCATAGGGCTGTTTTCAACGTCATACTTGTGTGAATCAGCATTTTCTACCACAAAAATAGTGAAACCTGAACAAAGAAACAGTCTGCAAATCTAGTCTTTCAGGTGAAGCTCCCTGTAAAGCAGATTTGAATAATTTCAAGGGAAAAATTGTTCCGGGGCCGGGTATCGATCCCGGGACCTCTGGTTGAACGCTGTGGTGGAGCGCTGGTACGTTCAACCAGAGGTCCCGGGATCGATACCCGGCCCCGGAACAATTTTTCCCTTGAAATTATTCAAATCTGCTTTACAGGGAGCTTCACCTGAAAGACTAGATTTGCATAATATATACGTCACTGTGTACGTTAACAGAAAACCACAATTCCAAGTCACACAGAGATTGTGTGCACTCGTCGTGGGTCTCTGGCGTTTCGTCAGCCCACGCGAGTTGTGTGGATATAAAGGGAAAAATTGAGACGGTGTCGGGTGGAGTTCCCGGGTAGCTCAGTGGTGGAGCGCTGGTATGTTCAACCAGAGGTCCCGGGATCGATACCCGGCCCCGGAACAATTTTTCCCTTGAAATTATTCAAAGAAACAGTCTGCTGCATCTTGAAGATGATTTACGTGTTAGCCTGTCAACCATAAGGATACGTATAGGTGAGTTGTCAAAAACGATAATAAACATCTTTTATCGGACATCCAGCATATATAGGTTGCGATATTTGACACATACCTTTGTTTTTTTTAAACGCCAATCAAGTTGCTACTCATTTTTTAAGAATTTTTTATTGTGAGTTAACAGCGATCTATCTACAGAACTGGATGTCCGACACTACATAGAAGTTATGAGTGATTTTTTTTCTCGCGGAACGCAGTGGAACGGCTTTTGCTTCTTTCCTCATCATGGAACCGAAATATGTGTGAATATGTAAGTTTTTAATATAATTTTTGGTGAATGTAGATTATCCAACGCCCACTGAACGTATATTTCATTTTATCACTGCCAATGTTGCGCTATAATCGTATGTGCAAGGTAGGCTATAACAAAAACCTAAACTAACCAAACCTAACCTGTCAAAGAAGCAACAAGTTATACTAAATATGTGTAAAATTGGCCTATGTCTCTATATTGGGCGGGACATAAGTAACATTGACCTAATTTTTCTTTGAATTCCGCTTAGACCTTGAAAATCTTAGTTGGACGAAAAGGAGGATAAAAACGACAAAATTCCCGTGCATTGAACAGTAATCATCTCCCCGTCCGCTATAAAGTATTCTACACTATAAAATATTTTGTTCAGAAGAAATGCACTGATTATTATTATTATGATTATTATTATTATTATTATTATTATTATTATTTTTATTATTATTATTATTATTGCATTAATGAAAATAAATTAATAAAAACAAATAAGTGTGTCGCGATATCATGGGTGTTCAGTGAAGTGTGTCGCCTGTCAAAAAAGGTTGGGAACCACTGAGTTACCTACAGTATATTATTCTTCAAAGCATTTATATAGCAGGGTTCACTCAGGGCAAATTTTGTGTCAATTTTTATTCAATAAAAAGAGAGTTGAAAAGCCACTATACTGGGTTAGCATGTCGCCATTTTAAAAGGATCTTAACATTGCATTTGTAAAGGTAAAATAGTTTATGCATGATTCACGCCCTAGGAAATACAAACCCATGATAGGGGGCTATAATTATCACTGACGTCTCTATTCAAAGCCAGTACGTATATCCTGGCCAGCGAATTGTCTAGATCGAAATATCTGATGAGTTTCTTGAAATGCATAAGAACTGCAATAATACTTTTCGATTGTGAAGCTGTAGTCGGGTGGTCCGGCGATAGTGAGATATTTTTTTTTTCTCCTATATAAGTTATAGTATAGTTTCAGTTTAGATATTTCTATATTTCTTTGAGATGTTTGTTTAACCTACGCTACAGGGATCATTGAAGCGCGTAATAGGCTCTTTATTCACTCAGTCTGACAGGCGCCTAACGCATTTAAGACCAGTAGACGCGAGGTAGGTTACTGAACTTTAGTATAGCATAAAGGGGTTTTTCCTGTCTAGGAACGCGTTGGTAGCGTTGTTTGTATCTGGCAAACAATAGTAGCGTCTGGTGAGCGCGTCACCTTAGTGAGCATTTAAAAGGACGTGAGCCGAGAGCGTGCGGACGAGACGATTGCCGGCCTGTGAGCCGAGTGTGTATTTTCGCAGACGATTACCGGCCTGTGAGCCGAGCGTGTATTTTCTCAGAATATTACCGGCTAGTGAGCCGATCGTGTGTTTTGGTCAGAAGACTGCCGGCCAGTGGCGTGTTTACTCACTTATATAGTCTACGGCCTGTGAGCCGATCGCGTGAGTATTAATAATATTTCCGGCACTTGTTCCGATCGTGTATATCTTATCATTCTCCGTGTCCAGGCCGAACGAAGTGATAAAGTGTAGATTTCGCACCTTTTAGCTTTGTGATTTACTCAATAAGTTGACGGCAGCGATTTTAAACTCGCGTTAGACGAGACGCCGAAAACACACGGAATGACAACAGCCAGTATTCCGTCGCTTGGACTCAAGCAAGGGAAGTGAGCCGAATAAATACACATAGTGGAACTTTACTCCTTGGTTTCTTTTCGTGGGAATTACCAACATCACATTACATCCTACGCCCACAAAACCACAAGGTCCCTGAGAAGAGATCTCCTCTACCGGGGGACAAGATCCTCCATCACCCACCGACGTATGACTGAGTTAGTGGACTTCTCCTCTGCCGGCGGCGCGACAGAGACGAGGATAAACAACAACAACGTGAGCCACCAGGTAAAACCCGTCGCAAATGGCGCCCAACGTGGGGCCACGAGAATAAAAACAACATCGCGTGGCTACGAGAATAAAAACAACAACGCGTGGCCACGAGAATAAAAACAACATCGCGTGTCTACGAGAATAAAAACAACATCGCGTGGCTACGAGAATAAAAACAACATCGCGTGGCTACGAGAATAAAAACAACATCGCGTGGCTACGAGAATAAAAACAACAACGCGTGGCCACGAGAATAAAAACAACATCGCGTGGCTACGAGAATAAAAACAACATCGCGTGGCTACGAGAATAAAAACAACATCGCGTGGCTACGAGAATAAAAACAACAACGCGTGGCTACGAGAATAAAAACAACAACGCGTGGCTACGAGAATCAACAATGCCACCGAGGCGTCGGGACGAGAACAACAGTAGCAGCAGCAACGTGATTATCGTCAGTACTAGACGACAGCAGAGAGGCTGACGCAGCATCCCCGCCGAGACAACGAGAGCGGCGACACCGAGGGTGGCGAAATCATCACGGCTACGCGGGACGAGTAGGGTCGACGCTACATCGAGGAGGAAGACAACGTTGATGGTAATATTTTGGAGGGTTATACATGTATGAACATTCTTTGTGTGTAGGGAGGATAACATTTATTAACGCATAATTCTGTGTAGGGTTGTACGTATATTTATGTCTGTGTGTGTATAATATTTTGGAGGGGATCGTTATTGTGTGATCTGTATATAGGTTATGGCATATCCAGATGTTATTAAGGAATAGGAGAATTGAGACCGAAGGGACGGAGAGTGAGAGGAAAATAATAAGTAGAGAGAATAGAGGGATGGAGAACGTAGGAGACAGCGAAATGGAGGGAAGATTAGAATTGGAGAGCAGTATGGGGGACGACGAGATCATAGGAAATAGCGAAGAAACCCAGCAATGTAGCGAGAAGGAAAAGGGAGAAGAAGGGACGATGCTAGGACAGCTAGGAATTTTAATGAAACATATTACAGAGCAATTGAAACAGAGTACAGAACAAATGAAGCAGAATTTCGACAAAATGAAACAGGATAATTCAGAACAAATGAAAAAAATGGATGAAAGATTAGGTCAGAGTACAGAACAAATGAAAAAAATGGATGAGAGGTTAGGTCAAAGTACTGAGCACGCGAAGCAAATGTCAGAACAATTTAAGCAAAATTTTGAACAAATGAAACAAGATAACTCAGAACAAATGAAAAAAATGGATGAGAGGTTAGATCAAAGTACTGAGCACGCGAAGCAAATGTCAGAACAATTTAAGCAAAATTTTGAACAAATGAAGCAAGATAGTTCAGAACAGTTTAAGCAAAATTTTGAACAAATGAAACAAGATAGTTCAGAACAGTTTAAGCAAAATTTTGAACAAATGAAACAGGATAATTCAGAGCAATTGAAACAGAGTTTGAGACAGATGGATGAAAGATTAGGTCAAAGTACTGAGCAAGCGAAGCAAATTTCAGAACAAATAAAGCAAATAGATGAGAGGCTAGGCCAAAAGACTGAACAACTGATGAGGCAGATGGACAGCAAACTATCAGAAATGGAGAGTAGGATGGGAGAAAATTCCAGAGAGATTAGGGAACAGGTAAACCAGCTGATAGAGAGTCAAATAGAAAACTTGGAGGGAAAGATAGCAGACAATAATACGGAAATAGAAAGTCAACTAGGCGTCGTAGTAGATAAGATGGCAGAGAACATGAGGGAACTAGAGGAGAAGGTGAGGAACAGCACAATTGCTGAGAACGAAAAGACGAGATCGGCCATAGAAGGAACGGTAGATGAGAGGTTACAAGGGGTGGATCGAGAGATGGAGGCGATTAGGCGAGTAGTGAGAGACCAGGGAAAGGAAGAGAGAGAACGCTTAGAGAGTTTAGAATCAAGATGGAATTCGATGCAAGATAGGATCCATGGAGTCACTGTCGATAATTCAATTAGCGAACCGAGCGTGAGCGGAACGCCTAGCGGGAGCAATAGTATGGGATTAGGAAATATAGTAGGAGGTAGTAACATAAGTGATCATGTGGTAGGAGAGAACCAAGACCCACGAAATCAGGAACAATGTAATTTAAATATTGTAAACGAGAGGTCATCTTTAGGTCGCCCACAGTATCCCACGCATATCATTAATGAAATCGGTTATCCCGTATTTGATGAGGTGGAATTCTCAAACCCTCACTGTTATATCCGCGAATTGGAAACGTATTTTCACGTGAAAGGGGTACCAGAGGAACTAAAAATGACCGTCGTGAGAAAAAGTCTGAGAGGACGGCCACTTAATTGGGTTCTCGTAGCTTTAGACGCACAAGTTAGTTATGGAGAATTCAAAACAAAGTTCTCTGACCGGTATTGGGGGCAGAGGCAACAGCAGAAAATCAGAAAAGAAATCAATGATAGTAGGTTTGATGCTAAGAAAGGCATATCGATGATTGATTACTTTATGGAGCTTGTCAAAAAGGGAAAGAGTCTAAATCCACCAATGCCAGATTCTGAGTTGATACAAACTATCATATCCCATTACCCGGAAAATATTAGGTATAATTTAATTATCGCGGGACCACGAGATTTTGGGGAGACAATTGACCTCCTGACCGCGCTAGACAGTTCTGATATGACACACAATGGAGGCGAAAGTTATGACGCAACTAATTGTGCAGAGAAGAGTATACAGGGTTATTCCAGCCACTCGAAGGCGGAGAGAGGGGCACATGGCGCCCTCTCACCACCTCGAGGGAACATGAATGTAAATAATTGGGCAGCTGACAGACAACCAGGCTATGGGTATAACAATAATAATAATAATAATAATAGTCGGGGTCAAAGTGGTATTGTCAGCCCAAACCGAAATAGGAGGGATATTCAACCTGTCAGAAATATGTACAACCGCAATAATCCTGGTGTTGACCGCGGTAACGGAGGTAATGTAAATAGGATGAGAAATAATGGGGGCGGACCAGTCCGCAGAATCAATCACATAAGATGGTATCCGGATAGAGAGGCAGATATGCACCCTAGGGACAGCAACCCACCCCACTGGTTTAGAAATAGGAGATATAGGCAAGGATCCTGGCAGCCTAATTTTGGTAGGGGCTGGAATAACAGGAGAAACTGGAGGAGGCAGGAACAGGAAAGAGACCGCAGAAATGCATTGATGGTGGCGGCGCAGCAGGGAAACAATAGAATGCCAGCCACGTGTAGCGACGAGTGTGACAGGCCGGCAAGCCCGGGTAGAGATCCTACAGCGAGGAGGAACGAAATGAGAGATGAGTGTGGAAATGGGTCCGCTTCGGGAAACTAGGATGCAGAAGTCTTAAGGACTCGGAGATTTCTGTAGCCGAGTGTCATAGAACACTATCTGAAGGGTCCGCAAACGCGATCAACATAAACCGACCGAGTGAAATCACATGCCGAGAAACGGATAATAAGGGCATATATACATTACCCTGTATAGATGTAAAGATTTTTGGTGTTAATTGTTGTGTGCTATTAGATTCTGGGTCAACCAACAATGTGTGCAGCATGGAATTTTTTCAGAAAATTAAAGAGTCAGGAGTAAAATTGCAGGTACTTCCGATTTGTTCACTGTACTGCGCTGGCGCGTTAGGGAAGAAGCGGGAGAAAGTTAGATTCCAGGTGCTCTTCGAGATCGAATGTGGTGATCTAAGACTACAGGCAATTTTCCTAGTTGTGCAAAAATTAACCATGGATGTTATAATTGGCGTAGAGAGTTTCTACGAATGGCAGGCGTTATTAGATTTCGGAGGAAATAATTTAGGCGTGATCACCCAAGAGGGAAACATAGGACACGTACCGTTTAGCACGGGGGGCGCATTCACAGAAGGAGATGAGAGATCAAAAGGAGAGAGAGAGCTGCAGGAGGAATTATTCTTCGTAGAACATATCCGAATTTGCAAGAATGCAGTAATCGAGATCAATCCGTGGGAAAATGAGGACCGTAAGAAGGGAATATGCAATGTAGACTGCGGGAATTGTGATTTGTGCATTGTAGAATTAGCCCGGGTGCAGCCATTACGTAATAGTCACTTGTACGAAAGTGACGTTGTTAACGCGGTAGGGTCGCGACACTGCGTCGAAGGAATAGCCGCCGCGAACAATAGGATTGACGAGGGTACGTTCGAGGCAGTAAATAGGAAAGTCAGTGAAGCGTACGGGATTAGTGAGAAAGAGAGAAGACAGTTAATGGACGTGGTAGTGAAAAATTTAGATGTATTTTCAGATACGCCGGGGCTGTGTAATGTGTACACTCATAAAATTAATGTAGAGGGATTAGAGATATTTCGACACAAGTGTAGGCCCATTCCACTTTCGATACGAGAGCAGGCAGACGAGGTCATCAACAACATGTTGAGGGACGGAATAATTGAGGTATCGGATTCTCCGTATGTAAACGCCTTGTGTTGGGTAAGGAAGCAGAATGGTAGCCTGCGGGTCACGATCGATGCCCGACATGTAAATTCCTTTTCAGTCCGAGACAACTTCCGCACGGAACCCATAGATACCCTTTTAAGTAGGATGAGTGATTGTTCCGTGTTCACGAGCTTAGATTTAACGAGCTCATTTTGGCAGATCCCTTTAGACGAGGAATCTAGGAAATATACCGCGTTTTTGCACAACGGACGCGTATATCAATACACGCGCTGCCCTTTTGGCATTGCAAGTTCAGGGTCGGCGTTATTAAGAGCACTCGATAGGATTTTCATGGATTCCACAAAAGAGTTTTTAGCGCAGTATGTGGACGACTTTTTGATATATGGGAACAATATACAGAGACACATTCGAGACATTGATTTTGTATTAAGTAAACTCAGGGAAGCTGGCATGACAGTGAAATTAGGGAAGACTGCGTTTTTCAAAATTGAGACCGAATTCTTGGGTTATGTGATTTCAACGGAAGGAGTTAGGCCGAACCGAGAGAGAGTGGAGAGCATTATGAAGATCCCACCTCCTAAGAACAGGAAGCAGGTTCGGAGATATCTGGGTATCCTCCAATACCAAAATAGGTTCCTGGTCAATTTCGCGCGACACGTGCATCCACTGAGGGAACTCCTAAAGAAAGATACACCATTTAGATGGGGAGCAGCGGAACAAGAGGCTTTCGATCGGTCGAAACTATTGTTCGCTGACTCTATTCTGCTGGAAAGGCCTAACGACCGCCTACCTTACCAGATATACACTGATGCATCTTCGTATGGTTATGGCGCAGTACTGTGTCAAACTAGCGAAGACAACGAGCGACACGTGATTGCCACGGCCTCGAGAGGTTTGTCGCGAACGGAAAGTAACGCGTCAATTACGGAGTTGGAAATTTCTGCAGTGTACTTCGCACTACAGAAGTTTCGGCAATACGTTTTCAATCGTCAGATTGTAGTGTACACGGATCACGTGAGTTTAGGCTTCCTAAACCGGTGCAAACTGACCAACTCTAGGATATCTAGGTACGTACATGAAATTCTCGCCTATGATGTAACTATAAAGCATATTCCGGGATCAGAGAATATCTTCGGAGATTGTCTGTCCCGTTTGAATTCAAAATCGGGGTTGCCGGAAACTATTACCGCCCCTAAATATGAGATCGCGGTCATGAAAATTCATTCCACCGGGAATAGTTCACTCGCGGGTAGATTTCGTAGGATGGCAGATTTGCAAGATGAGGACCCCGCGATAAGAAATATGAAGAACACGGCTAAAGAGATCTCACAGGCTCAAGGTGAGTCAATCGGTATGCATTCTGGAGTGTTGTATAAGCTACACGGGAGAGACGTCCAGAAATGGAAGGTGTACATTCCTACTAGCATGGAAGAAGAACTAATTCGTGATTTTCACGTATCTATGAGTCACTCAGGGAGCGAGAGAGTTTCGCTAACCCTGGCTGAATCAGTGTATATCAAACAGCTGGCAAGGAAAGTTAGGAAAGTTGTCTCTTGTTGTGTAATTTGTCAGAAGGCAAAACCTATGAATGTAAAATTCGACACTGTACCACAAGTTATTGTCAGGGGAGGCAAAAACGAGCTTGTAGCTGTAGACGAACATGGCCCTATGCCGATGTCTGCATTTGGACATAAATATATTTTTGTAACATATGATGTGTTCACTAAATTAGTAAAAATCTACCCTGTGCGATCATTATCAAGTAAAATTTGTGCAGATAAAATACTTAATGATTATGTACCGAAGTATGGTCCAGTGAAGGCATTGTTGTGTGATAACGTTTCTGTACATAAATCTAGGTTGTTTACTGACAGACTAAGAAGCGCAGGTATCAAAATGTATAACTGCTCCGCCTATTTTCCAAGCGGAAACCCATGCGAGAGAGCCCTCAGGGACATATCATTGTATTTTAGAATCTTATGTCATAGGAACCACAAAGACTGGTTTAAACAATGTACAGTAATTGAGAAGGTGATGAACCATTCGGTGAACCCTACTACCGGGATCGCTCCCATAAAACTAATGTTAGGGATAGACCCGGATCCAATGATCGGAAAGCTCCCGGAGGCTATACAAGAGGGTGATTCGATGAATGAGGAACAACTGTGTAGATTGGCATTGGATAGGATAGAGAAAAAGGCAGAAAAGAGAAGGTCAAAAGTAAAGAGGTATAGACACCGGTGGGAACCGAAGGTTGGAGATCAAGTGTTGTTAAGAGACATAAAGTTATCGTCGGCTTTAAGAGGTCGGTACTCGAGGATGGAGCTATTGTATAAGGGACCATTCTCTATAGCAAATAAATTTGGAGACCATACCTACGAGTTGAAGGACCTAAACAAAAACAAGGCTTTAGGTAGATACCATAAACAACTGCTAAGACCATTCAGGCAAGACAATGTAAATATAGATATGTAAGTTGGAATGGGGAGCTAGACTCTATTGTGAAAAGGCAGGATACCAATGTACAGTGCGGCGCAGTGTAACTGCGTACGCAAGGCGGATGCGTGATTGAATAATGTGTGACACTGTAAATAAGAATCTTATGAATTTTGTAGATAATGTATGTAAATAGTGTGAGGGATGATTAACAAGTATGCTTGAATAATGACTGTGTGCACAGAGAGATTGTTTAAAAACATATATGTCATGTTTATTTTAGAATTTGTATAGCTGAGCAAGATGGCGTGTATCCTGGCTGATCGCGATAGGAATAACGGTAGAATGGCATTATCGAAGGCGAGATTTCCCAACAATGAAAATTCTTTAGGGAAATTTCCATTGTTGAGAAAGGGGCATTTGAAGCTGTAGTCGGGTGGTCCGGCGATAGTGAGATATTTTTTTTTTCTCCTATATAAGTTATAGTATAGTTTCAGTTTAGATATTTCTATATTTCTTTGAGATGTTTGTTTAACCTACGCTACAGGGATCATTGAAGCGCGTAATAGGCTCTTTATTCACTCAGTCTGACAGGCGCCTAACGCATTTAAGACCAGTAGACGCGAGGTAGGTTACTGAACTTTAGTATAGCATAAAGGGGTTTTTCCTGTCTAGGAACGCGTTGGTAGCGTTGTTTGTATCTGGCAAACAATAGTAGCGTCTGGTGAGCGCGTCACCTTAGTGAGCATTTAAAAGGACGTGAGCCGAGAGCGTGCGGACGAGACGATTGCCGGCCTGTGAGCCGAGTGTGTATTTTCGCAGACGATTACCGGCCTGTGAGCCGAGCGTGTATTTTCTCAGAATATTACCGGCTAGTGAGCCGATCGTGTGTTTTGGTCAGAAGACTGCCGGCCAGTGGCGTGTTTACTCACTTATATAGTCTACGGCCTGTGAGCCGATCGCGTGAGTATTAATAATATTTCCGGCACTTGTTCCGATCGTGTATATCTTATCATTCTCCGTGTCCAGGCCGAACGAAGTGATAAAGTGTAGATTTCGCACCTTTTAGCTTTGTGATTTACTCAATAAGTTGACGGCAGCGATTTTAAACTCGCGTTAGACGAGACGCCGAAAACACACGGAATGACAACAGCCAGTATTCCGTCGCTTGGACTCAAGCAAGGGAAGTGAGCCGAATAAATACACATAGTGGAACTTTACTCCTTGGTTTCTTTTCGTGGGAATTACCAACATCACATTACATCCTACGCCCACAAAACCACAAGGTCCCTGAGAAGAGATCTCCTCTACCGGGGGACAAGATCCTCCATCACCCACCGACGTATGACTGAGTTAGTGGACTTCTCCTCTGCCGGCGGCGCGACAGAGACGAGGATAAACAACAACAACGTGAGCCACCAGGTAAAACCCGTCGCAATTGCAGCGATATTTTACTACTTAATTAACTTATTATTCCCAGAACATGAATTTTACCAGCAATCGAAAAATATTAGCAATAAATTTGAATAAGGAACAAAAAAAAAAAAGAGTTTCCTTCCCACGCAGGATTCGAACCACGAAAGTCTTAGTTATCAGTCTATTTGCTCTGGAGTGAACAAGGCTCTGAAATCAGCTACAAGGGTCGATCCGGTTTTTTTTTCCACTACTATACATATCAGACAGAACCTCAATCAGAGGTGTTCATTTCCTTTATAAGCAGCTAGACCTAATTGTAGTTACTGAAAATAATGTGATAAAATGCAAATAAAATATTTGAAGTCCTATCTCTAAATTCCAAATAAATAAATTAATTATCTTGCCATTCATATATTTACAAATCGAATGTGTTAATTATTAGCGATCAGCACTGATGTGAACTGTCAAAGCTTTCCGTCCAAAATAATAAATACGGAGACCCCATTACTGTATACATTCCGAGCTAAGCAAATTTTATTTCTTAGGCAATGTCCCATATTTTATGTATGACTTTTTTGTGGGTGGAATTCAAGTGAAATTCAAAGCCTGCATTGGAATTTCTATTACATTTCCTTGCGGCTCTTTTGCAAGGTTGGCTATATTGAACATATAAAGCAGATTTACAATCGGTTGGCCCGTTCATACTAGAGTGATATTATACCGCTGCCACACGGTTCCCATTTTCCTGTAGTGAGTTGAATATTTGATTGCGATCTATCCAACCTTTCTATATTCTTCATAACATGGCAAACCGCAAAGCTGGTGGAACTACCCTCTAGTATTAGAAAAAAACGGGATAGTAGCCCCTTTTAGTGATATACAGAGTGCTCCACTTAACGTTGCGACCTCGCATTCGCCATATATATCAATGTATTCAGACACATGAGACCGCATTGTCCACAGCAACATAGCGCGTAGACTGAACGTTGCTTGGGACACCTGTAATGAGCAGTCTTAGGAACTTGGTACCAAAACATTGCCTTCAGATTGAGTGCAACAAGGCACATAGACCTATCGCACTAGCATACTACACTCTAAATGAAAAATGAGTTTTATTCAGTCAATACTTAACATAAAACACAATAAAACATGTTATAATAACATTTACACAGATTTAAAAAGAAACGTTTTCGCCAATTTTGATTGGCATCTCCAGGTCGACCTGAAGATGCCAATCAAAATTGGCGAAAACGTTTGTTTTTAAATCTGTGTAAATGTTATTATAACATGTTTTATTGTGTTTTATGTTAAGTATTCACTGAATAGAACTCATTTTTCAATTAACATTGAACTTAACGGAACCAAAATGCCTTTGAAATTACTACACTCTGTTCATATAAACAACTCACAGTATATCCGCAACTACGGTGGATGACTTTAGTCACTACATTACAATAAAATGCACAGTAGAGAAGAAGTTTCATTACTTGCTAACGTTTGCAATGGAGTTGTGCAGTTTAATGAGCCGTTTTCAACGTGACAAAGGGTAAATTCTCCAATCACAACAAGTTGAATGCAATTAGTCAAGGATTTTCTGATGACGACAACAAATGGCGAAACATTTTACTGGAAATTATGTAACTGGGAAATTTTAATATTTAAAACGAATAGTAATTGAACATCGTGCAATGAAGAAATTAGCAGAACACCTCTCTTTACGTGGGAAACACATCTGTGGAGATAAACCGTCTTCTGCAAAACCTAAGTCTGGTATTAACATAATTCTTTTTCGAGATATATAGATAGCCTATATACAATGTTGTATAATGCAATATCCCTTCAAACAATTGAATTGACCATAATAATCATTCTGCTGTACTTCAGAATTGTGGAAATGACTGGAGCCGTGAGATGTTTCGAAGAATAATATGGATTATAATACCAATTCAAACCGAAATTGGTATTAAAGAAAATATGAAAAGTGTCTTTGATAATAATTATGGTTTAATATGATGTGCCACTTACGAGATACAATGTTTTCTATCATCTCATATCTTCCTATACCCCCAAATCTTCTGCCGTTTATCATTCCTTTCACTTCATCCTTCAGTAGGCAGTTTCTTCTCAGCCAGTGACCAAACCAATTCCTTTTTATCTTTCTGATCAGTTTCAGCATCATTATTTTTCCAATCACTCTTTCCAACTCAGATTCATATCTTATTCCGTGTATATTTCACACACTTCATTCTCCTCCATATCCCATTTCAAATGTATCTAGTCGTTTCTCTTCACTTCGTCGTAATGTTCATGTTTCTGCCCCATACAATGCCATACTCCACACAAAGAACTTTACTAGGCTCTTCCTTAAGTCTTTCTCCAGAGGACCGCAGAAAATGCTCTTATTTTTATTAAAAGCTTTCTTTATGATTGATATTTATCTTTTGACTTTCTGGCAGCAGCTCATGTTACTGCTTATACTGCATGTTCAGTTCAAAGTGTGTCATGGCTAGTCCATGAGCCTAGAGAATTCAATCTTCCTACACTTCCGCAGAGGTGTATTACCTATGTGTCAGAGAAGTTGCATAGCAAGTACGGCGTTCATTCTGAAGAGTAACCTACTTACTGTTATGTACGGTAACGCCAGTAGTGCCAGGAATGTGAACTGTTTGGAAACATGTACTGAGGTGGGTTTTTTTCTTACTGTCGGGATATGGGGAGAGGGTTAAGACGATTTCTTACGTACTTGTTGACATTAACTTCGACGGTCAACATGGACACGGAGCATTTAGTTTGTATTATGGAATGTTGCCGTACGCAACCGATGATAACAAATACCCTGCGTACGACTTGGCCGCGCAAAACAGAGTTCGAAAGAGGTTATGGTAGCACACAGACAGTACAGACCGCCATCTGTTGCTACGACGTTCAAGTTATACCGTACACGCTCTCAAGTTCAGATTGAACGCTTTGATTAATAGGCAACTTCTCTGACATAAAAGCTGAAACTCGCTTCAAATCGCTGACTCACAACAGTGACGTCATGACACACTTTGAAATGAACACCCAGTAGCACATCGCATGTATTTAAAGCTGTCCACTTGTTCTACTTTCTCATTTCGAATTCGTAAGTTTACCTTATTTATTTATATTTCTTCTGATAACTATTGTCTTCATCTTGTTTGCACTTATTTTCATCCCATATACAGCTGCCATTTATCTCCAATTATATATCCCTTAGTTTCGTCCACTCTTCTGCTAACAACGCCACATGATAAGCAAATCTTATGCACTTTGCTCCTCGTGTGATTAATTTTATTACATTGTTTTCCGATATGAGAAATGATTTGAGAGAACGTAAATTCACTGAAGTGATATAAACCGATATCTTACTAATCCTGTAGTTTTCAGGTCACACAACTGATGAACTTCAAAATCAGACAGATTAGTTAAATATTAAGAATTGTAAGCTCAGCTCTTAGCTGGGGAGAAGATTAAGCAAACAGCAACTTCTCATGTTTTATTGCTCACATCACAACTTCAAAGGGATAGGAATAATGCACAAGTATAAATAATAAACTACTGGAATTCATCCATTATTTTGAGCAAAGAATTAGCTACGATTCGTATACAGAGAGCTGTATTACTTAGAGTACAGATGTAAGACAGCTGTATAATTAATGAATCCTCTTCTTGAAATCTGTTGCTTGCACACAGTTCACATTAAAATCAAGATAGTACTAAATGAAAGCGAGTTTGTTTAATGGTATCAAAGTTTGGGATTATGATCTTGACTTCTGTTTGCAGTAATTAATTATGTAAACATATCTAGCATACTGCAATATCTTATGCAGATAACTAGTTCTGGGATTTGTTAATGTAATAGTAAACACTCCAGAATTTTGTATATTGTAAAATGTCGAAATGATTGAATGAATGAATGAATGAGAGGGTAAATGGGAGGAGAAACTTTATAGGTACGTGAAAACACGTCCTTGCAAGGGGGAGTTGGGGCTATGAAAAACTGAATATGTGACCTCCAAGCCTGTTGGCCACTTGTCTCACTTCGGGTTTCGCCGCTCCAGTGAAGGAGCGCTAGAAAATTTCGAGGGGGGAAAGCCGAAAATGGACGTAGGCCTAACTGATTAGCTACAACATACAGTGGGAGGGGGAGAAGTACAGCGACCTGATCCGGAGGAGTTAGAAACGCGATGGTACAAACTAGGAGAAGTGGTAGAAGTCTAGGCACGAAAAAGTAATAGCCAATTTGGCTGTTTGAAGATTCGAACACGTAGGAATTAATCATCTTAACGTAATAGCTAATCGGCTCTTTGATGATTTTTCTTAGATGAGGAGGCCAGCCAAGGCTCTTTGATGACTCCATCGATCTGTAGAAGGGGAGGTAGAGATATATAGAGTAATACCTTTATATAGGATTTAAACTTACATTAATTCTTTCGTGGTTGTCTGTATTGTCTTAAACAGAACATTTTTGCATGCTAATCACTGGAGTTCTGCGTTTGGTTACCTAAAGCCTCCGAACAACTAGCAACAATATAGGTACATACGGAGTATAGCTCAGCGTACACACTTCAGGTCTACTGTTGTTTAGTGAATCATGTCAAAACAAAACAAAATTAGATTGTTGGAAATGAGTGTTTCAATAGGAGAATTTGGTAGCGAACACTTAATTAGGAAGGAAGAAAATGCATTTTATCACAAAGAAGGAGAAATTTTTTCTTTTGAAACACTTAAAATGTTTACAGTCACTCGTTGTAATCTATAGAGACCCATAAAGCAAGTAGACGGTGTAAATAATTTTGTTTTTATTGTATTATTTTAATTTCCACTATTTATTTATAGATGTGTGCATACATAGGTTGTGCCCATTTACGTTCACGTGTGAAGCAAGTAGGACTATTCGTAATTAATTTCTGTCATCTGGCATTAGAAACTTAAAAATAAGTAATAATACGGCAATTTATTGTGCAGTGATGAAACATTTCCCCCAAAACTCATAAACTTGTTAATTTTTTATGTTGTCTCTTTTTATTTTATTGCTGAAACTCATGTTTACAATATCATGCTCTTTCAACTACATTATTTAAAAAATAATGTTTATTTTTATTTTGTGTTAGAAGAAAATACTGATATTTGACCATTTTTAAAATTAATTAATTTTTTATCAGACAATCTATCAAAGGTAGAGAAGTGATCTTGCATCATATTGTAGATATGACGTGCATGAACACACACAAAAGATTTCATCACGGCATAGTTTTTGAGTTATGTGGGAAATGGTTAATCACTGCACAGTGAATTGAATTTTGAAAAAAGAAAATAATATTTCTTTTTAAGTCGTAAAAATATATTTTTTTTTTCATATAGCAGAAGGACGGTGTTCTACACATACTAATTTTCATTATTGTGCAAGATACAGTAATGGAGGAAAAAAATGTTGAATATTTCCAAAATTTTACTGCTGTGAACTGCATCTAACCCCATAACTTTACTCTCTTCTGTTAAAACCCGTGAAAGCAGAGAGGGTTAGAAGTTAGGAGAACAAGTCAATATAATAATAATAATAATAATAATAATAATAATAATAATAATAATAATAATAAAGTTAGAATTTATAAAACAGTTATAATACCGGCTGTTCCTTATTGTTGTGAAACTTGGACTCTCACTTTGAGAGAGGAAAAGAGATTAAGGGTGTTTGAGAATAAGATTCTTAGGAAAATATTTGAGGCTAGGGGGGATGAAGTTACTGGAGACTGAATAAAGTTACACAACGCAGAACTGCATGCATTTTATTCTTCATCTGACATAATTAGGAACATTAAATCCAGACGTTTGAGATGGGCAGGATATGTAGCACGTATAGGCGAATCCAGAAATGCATATAGAGTGTTAGTTAGGAGGCCGGAGGGAAAAAGACCTTTGGGAAGGCCGAGACGTATATGGGAGGATAATATTAAAATGAATTTCAGGGAGGTGGGATATGTTGATACAGACTGGATTAATCTTGCACAGGATAGGGACCGATGGCGAGCTCATGTTAGGGCGGCAATGAACCTGCGGATTCCTTGAAAGCTATTTGTAAGTAAGTAATAATAATGATGACGATGATGATGATGACGATGATAATGATGATGATAATAATAATAATAATAATAATAATAATAATAATAATAATAATAATTTCTTCTGTGGTTGCAATTTCTGTGTCTAATTCCGTTATGCACCCGCAATGAATAGTTATAAAATTGCATCAACAATATTTTATGTCGTGTTCTATGGGAAAAGTCCAATTTATCAAAAGAACTGAGTAGGCCTACTGTAAATTTCATAATTTTCATTCTGTTTATTTTTCAGCAGAACAAAACCTACAGAGAACTTTGTCGGTTGAATTTTGTTACAGCCTGTATAAATATTTCATTGTGCCTAGTTAGCAAGTACTTAATGGCATACCACTGTTTACTGTGAAAATATTTACCCAAACAAGCGCAAACATCATATATTACGGAAATAGTTCACGTTCTCGCCTAACAAGTAAATAGTTCAACATAACATCTGGAGGGCAGTTGGATACCTCCATTAAGGGTGGATTTGTCACGCGGCAATGAGGTGGGATAAACCAACAGCTTCATGTACAAAACTTACGACTACAACGTAAATTATGCAAAATATGGTTAAGAGAATCTGGAATTTAATACAATTCTAGGTTGACTAATGTGTTTATAATTTCAGTATTTCATAACTCATTTCAGTCAGTCGCCCTGAGAGGTCTAGCATTTACATAATACCCTGCTATTGCACCTGGGACTCGCTTGTTCAAACTCGGGCAAAGCAATGAATTTTTTAGTTAAAAATACCAAATGAGACTTCCCTGATAAGGAAAGAAAATATTAAGTATCTGTACACTTGATTTACGAAACATAAATTAAATCTTGTCCCAGTACTAAGAAGGTGTGAGGCGAAACATTGAATATCACTTTTCTCCATGATAAGAAAATATGAAGCATCTGTACACTTGATTTACGAAACATAAATTAAATCCTGTCCCAGTACTAAGAAGGTGTGAGGCGAAACATTGAATTATTACTTATCTCCATGATAAGAAAATATGAAATATCTGTATACTTGATTTACGAAACTTTAATTAAATCTTGTTCCAGTACTAAGAAGATTTGAGGCGAAACATTGAATTATCACTTATCTCCATGATAAGAAAATATGAAATATCTGTACACTTGATTTACGAAACATAAATTAAATCTTGTCCCAGTATTAAGAAGGTTGAAGCAAAACATTGAATTATCACTTATCTCCGTGATAATAAAATATGAAATATCTGTACACTTGATTTACGAAACATAAATTAAATCATGTCCCAGTACTAAGAAGGTGTGAGGCGAAACATTGAATTATCACTTATATCCATGGTAAGAGAATATGAAGTACCAGTACACTTGATTTACGAAACATAAATTAAATCTTGTCCCAGTACTAAGAAGGTGTGAGGCGAAACATTGAATTATCACTTATCTCCATGATAAGAAAATATGAAATATCTGTACACTGGATTTACGAAACATAAATTAAATCATGTCCCAGTACTAAGAAGGTGTGAGGCGAAACATTTAATTATCACTTATCTTCTTAATTCGAGCTCACAACGTTTTCTGCCGGACTGTGAGGTTAAAGCGATCACTGACGCTGAAATCAGGAAAGTATAAAAAGTACATTCAAGCATTGTCCAAAAGTTATGAAAAACATCTAAGGTCGTTAAAAGTTCCGGAAATGGGGGACCGAGTAAATATTGGAGCGTACAAAGAACCAGTAACCGGACCACATAAAAGTTTACATTTCACTCCAAATATAATGGCTCTCTGAACATAACACATTTCATTCAAGTGTTTATTCACAAAAAGTTTTACGTAGACAGATGAGTGTGTGTTTGCATGCACTGTACTTGAATTTCCTGCTTGTGTGTATTTCACAGATATATTTTTATCATGCGTATGAGTGTATTTAGTTGGTATAATTTCTGTATTTAACTGTATGGTTTTTTGTGTTTAGTTTACGTAATTTGTTCTATGTTTAGACTGTATAATTAATGTGTGCAGTTTGTATAGCTTTTGCGTGTTAAGACTATAATATGTGTTCAATTTGTATAGGTTTTTGTGTGTTAAGACTGTATAATTAATGTGTTCAGTTCGTATAACTTTTTGTGTGTTTAGTGTGGATAGATGTGTTCAGACTGTATAATTTATGTATTCAGTTTGTATAGTTTTTTGTGGGTGTTTAGTTTGTATAATTGAGACAGGGAAATCAAAACTCCCTAACTCCAATAAACCAAATTTTACAGGAGAGAGAAAAAACTTATTATTTCTCTTACTAACTTTAAACATTATACATTTATCTATTAATAATGTGTAAAATTACATTGTTTATCAATTAAATACTTCAAAACCTAAATTTTTACGTTATCTTATGCTACAATTTGAAATAAATACTGCTGGAGTTAGTGGTTTTCTGACTTCCACAGTGTATGAATTAAGAAAAGTGAATAAATATGAGCCATATGAAGAAAAAAAAACATAAGCATATCATAATTTCCTTATGAAACATTGGAATATACGAGAAAATGGAAGTTTATTATTAAGATTAACATTGCTACATTTTTTTAAATTTCAAATATATGAGACAGAAAATCACAAATTACCATAAAGTACATCAAAATACACAAATAAAACCACAAACTATTAAATTGTTAACACAGTCTCATTCATGTTACAGATTCTGTTTTTTTTTCTCTCACTCTCATGTTCTTCCTGTGCATCTAGATTCTAGATTATTACTGTCCGCAAATAGAGTTTGGTAATTCATTCTACTTTCCTCAGAAATAAACTACATTACATTTTGCAAGTCCTATTGCTTTCTTCTTTCAATGGTAATGCTGAATTGTACTTTAGTTGACTGGAGAATGATGCATCTGTATTGGGTTTCTGGTAGATAATCGATTCGATATTGTGCCTTTAATAGTCTTACTTACACGGATTTCATAGATTTTTGTGACATTCTGAATACCGTATCGTATCACTTTACTTTGAGCGATAGTGTTGCCACCTACCGGGAAATTAAGCTTGGAATGCAAAAACTCTCTTATTCCATGGTGTAAGTGGAGAATTGTATATGCTTTAAATTGAATAGTAATCTATATAGCTCTACTGATAAATTGTTTGTGTTTCTAATTTGAAGTAGTTTGCATGATATGTATTATGAATTTCTGTATATCACAACTAGTTGAATTGTTTATGCCTTAAATTTAATTAATTTGTTTTGTATTATACATATAGCTGAACTTATGAATGATCGTTTGCGTTTGTAAATTTACTAATCTGATTGGCTATGTATTGTATACTTTTAGTAGAGCCATCGATGTAGCTCAGTCGGCAGACTCGCTGGGCTGCTGATCTGGAGCTGCGTTCGGGCTTGGGTTGGATCCCCCTTTGGTCTTTGGTTTCTTCCGAGGTTTTCCCCAGCCGTGGGACTGAAGCCGGATGGTCTATGGCGAGTCTATGGCGAGTCCTTGGCATCAACCCCTTTGATTTGATTACCCCCCTTTGATTTGATTACCTGGTTGGGTTTTTCCGAGGTTTCCCCCACCAAAAGGCAAATGCCGGGTAATATTTTGGCGAATCCTCGGACCTCATCTCATCTCACTACATCTCGCCAAAATGTAAAAAAAAAAAATGTAAAAAATTGCACAAAATTGTAAAAATTGTAGAAAATTACTAAATTGTAAAACTATAAAAATTTGTAAAAATTGTAATTGTAATATTGTAAAATGTTGACTTGTTCCACATCTTAAAGCTTCATTGCTCATGTAAGATCTATGGAATAAAATGAATGAATGAATGAATGAATGAATGAATGAATGAATGAATGAATGAATGAATCTGACTTCCACGAGTTTTAAAACAGCCCCCAGAATGCAGATGAATGTCGACATTAGTGTATTCTTGCCTTCCACGCATGCAGGACAAACTAAAAAGCATCATCCAGCCCATAACTCAATTTTGTCAAAAATTGGAGTTAGTGGGTTTTTGATTTCCCTGTCTAAATTTATGTGTTTAGTCTGTATAGTTCTTCGTGTTTAGTTTGCATACTGTGTTTATGTGTTTAGTTTGTAAGTGTACAGTGTAAACTCTCTTGAACTAATTCCCCAAGTGTAGTGGATATTCAGCTCACCCTACACTCCTGTAGAAGGCTACTGCCCTTATTCATATTTCAAATGAGTGTACATATCATTTTTGTACGAATACTATGCACTCATACATGATACATACTGCATATTCATGATATGAATGCGATGTTGAAAATTAAGATTTATTTTATGTTTCTGAATGTTATCTTATTATTTTATGGTGCAGTACAAAGTTTAGTAAAATTTAACATTCTCTTTTAAAAAAGAAAGTTTACTTTCATATAAATTTAAGTGAATTTTTGAAACAAGTACATAAGTAAAACAAAATATTTACATAGTTTTGCTTCGAAAACTCATTCATTACCTACTGTAACACTTGTCTCTTGTTTAATGCACTCCACTGACACTTTATTCCCACCTTTAGAAGCGTGTATTGCCACCTCTCGTATTAATTACATCATTGAACTTCTTAAGGATGCTCCTGATCAAAGTTGCAATATCCTCCCGATGCATCAGTTCTCACTCTTCTTGGAGAGCCTTCCGCAAAGTCTTGTAGGGTGTCTGGTTAATGCTGGCGGACTCTTGTTCCCACATTACTCCATAGCTGCTCGATAGGATTCAAATCCGGACAGACCATTCCATAACATGAATCCCCGCCTCATTAGGAACTATTGCATACATTGGGTCACATGAGGGCGTACGATTTATTTATTTATTTATTTATTTATTCTGGTGTAGTTAAGGCCATCAGGCCTTCTCTTCCACAACACCAGACGATGTCGTGCATCAGCAGAAAACCATCACCAATAAATGGAGAAAATGACACAGCATTCTCCTGAAGTTTTTCCTGCACGTACTGATGTGCTGTAAGGCTCTATATTGCCGTCAAGCTTATTCCAGCCCACATCATCACAGAACTACCCTGGAAAGCAACCCTGGACAAAAATTTGCAAGGGGAATATCTTTAACCAGGCCTCCTTCACATTTCTCCTGCACATTTTTGTCCAGGGTTGATTTCCAGGATGGTTCTGTGATAGTATGGGCTGGAGTAAACTTAATGGCAAGGACAGAGCTGTTCTTAGTTGAGAATGGGAGCCTTCTCCGTCTTCTTCACCTAACAATAATTGTTTTGAAGGAATAAAATGATAGTTACCACTCGTAAATTGCAGAAATCTCCATATATCTAGACGATTCAGATTTTTTTCCAGAAAATACTTAAAATAAATTTAAATTCATGTTAGATAGATATTGATAGAGGAACTGACACAGCAATTTCATCGATCTCACCGTACGCTTTGAAACTGCAGTTGAACAACCCATAGCAGTACATCCACCGTATATAGTCCATACTACAGAACGGCCATGTGATAAAATCTCCATAAGGTCAAAAGGTCTATATTGTCAAAATGTCCATACGGTGAAAATGTCCATACGACAGAAAGCCCATATGATAAAACGTTCGTAAGATGAAAATGTCCATAATGTCCAAGTTCAAAGGAAAATTCTGCTTGAATAGAACACAATAAATTTTATTCTATAGCACGTACAAATAAATAATATTAATCATCGGGAACCGGAGCCCCACTTTTGAGAAGGTAACCAATACTTTTAAGGTAGCTATATGAGAATTTCTCCATTTTCTTTGTACCTGTTGTAGTTTCTCACAATCTGGAGAATTTGTCTTTGATTCGTCAAAAACTTTTTATTCACCAGCTCTTTAATTTGTATGATGAAAGAGTGATGTGTATGCCCCCTCTTTTTTGCAATATTTGTCTCCAAATTTCATTTCCTTCGCGCTTGATACACTGTATAAATCGTGAAATGGATGGATGATGTACAGTCAACGCTCTTCCTCTTGCCTTAACGCAGTTCAAGATGCACTTTACTTCTATATCTGCTTCATCAGTACTATGTAAAAGCTTATCTGTGCCATCCCGCAAAACCGGAATGTTATGCAGGTTGCTGTTAGTTATCATTGCAGCATTACAAATTTTCTTTCCCTGCATCGCCAATATATTTTTGTGCTACCTCTATTAAAGTCATGACGTTGGTACAGGTACCCACAAAGAGAAAGAAATGGCTTACCCTTCTGTTATGGCACCAACTGAGGATTTCGTTCCATCTTCAAAAATTTCAGTTCTGATTACTACTGTACTTGAAAATTTTTACATATTATTACTATAACTACCTTGAACAATGGATATAGTGTACATTATAGAGTTATGGATATTATGACTCTGGACATCAGAGTGAAGTAGACATTATACAAGTAAGGACATTTTGACTCTGGACGATTTAACATGGACATTTTCAACGTGGACATTATTCCATGGACATTTTGACGTACGGACATTATAATCTTGGATTTTGTCTTGTAACCGAAGAAAAGAAGATCATCTATAACCTTACAATTGAATACTTTAGGGGTTATTATAATATACAAGGACAGATTGAAGTATTTGGATTATTGTTCAGAGCAAGGGGAACAACATTCACTGTCCTTGACTCCCAACCCTTCATGTTTTAACCGCTTAAGGATTTTGCGATTGGTTTTTCATATGAAATTGGACGAAATTTTTAATACCATGGTTGCCCCTCTCATGTTTGAATATTACAAGACATGACTTATATTAAATAAATTAGCTATAATCATGTGAATCCGCAAGGGATTTTTTATATTTTTCACAAAATTATAGCACAGAAGAAAACTATTCACATGCTGCATGGTATTCACTATTCAGATTGGCTGCCGCATTCACAGATGGCTGCGTGCAGAAAGTCTTTAGAGATAGTGTGTGTGTCGGGTGTTTGTGGAACCCAGACGCAGGCGCATTTGGTGATGACAGACGGTTTAATTCCATACCAACTGTGCTCATACACGAAATTTAATATCGGAATTCAGTAAATCAATTTATTTTATTATCTACTACAAAGCGCTGTAATTGTCATTTGAAGAGGCTGTTCAAGTATGTAATGAAACGTACAGAATTAATATTCTGTACCCAAAGGCGACTCGCAGAGAACTTATTTTGTGGTTCAAAAAAAAAAAAAAAAAAAAAAAAAAAAAAAAAAAAAAAGGAAACAAAGGAAAATATTATTTCAAAATGAAATTCCGGCTACGGAGGAGATATCTGCTACTCCATATTACGATCTGAAAGATGACGTAGAGTTTGCGTAATTTAAATAATATATAACGGTGTCTCCATTTTACTGTTTTAATATTTTATAATAGATTCTCTATTTTGCAATTCTGCACTACAAAGTGCGCATCTGTGCAAGAGTAGTTTGCCTTTATCGTTAATATAAAATGACGTCAAGTAAGATTACTGTAAAATTCAGTGTAATAAAGAACATCCGATGGTTTTGTGAAGATGAATGTTGTATTTTTTTTAATTCGACAACAAGATAGGCGATTGAAGTCAGAAAAACATGTGAATCAAAATTATAACATATTTGCACTCAACTTGTACAAAAACCAATACATTATATTAGAAATGAGTGGTTTTTTAAGATTTACATTTATACACAATATTATTCTCACGAATTATCCCTCAAATGAAGTCTTCTATCATGTTCGCATTGTACTGTCCTTGGTAGCTGCGTTCAAAGTCTAGGCTATTATATCCTGATGGAAATGCTCACCTTGCTCCTCCGCATAATGCTTCCATATCCTCTTTGAGCTGACCACGGTGAGCATCCAGGATATGGACTTCGAGAGAATCCTGCAGTCCATTATGCATTATGCTCTTAAGTTCGACAGAAATCAAGTTCGACATCTTATAGTTCGACTGCTTACGTAGGAGAATTAGACACGCCCCTATACGGGGACTAAGAAATGCATTTGCCATTTGAATGGGAATTGGTTCTGTGTCTTGTAGTGATACTTTTGTTGAAGGAAAACAGAATATTTTATTGATTAGGACATCCATATTGATCACTGATTTTAAATTAATGAACTCTACTTTTTCTATTTGAGAATTGTGCCGTTTGTGAGACGGAATTGTCAAAACCCACTGTGATAGTAGAAGCGCGTACACAAGTCTCGGGGTGGGCAGGAAATGCAAGTACAGTACTGTATTCGTTGATGGATAACCAATAAGAATTTATATTCATTTCACCTGCCACACCCACTACCCTTATTGGTCAGAACTTTCAATTCTGTTCTGTCGAACTTAGGAGAGTCCACTGTATTTCTTTACCAGAGTCTCAATCAAGTGCATAGTTTTCGTCCTTTTGATTGCCCAGGAAACCCCGAAACACTGCAAAAAAGTATTCCAAGCTGTTTTCTCCTTCCTAAGGAGCATGTTTTGTAAATCCTTGCATTCCATAATCTTCTTAATTTGTGATCCGACGAAAATACTGGCTCTGATGTTTGCCTCAGATACTAAGGGAATAAACTGGTAAGGTACTTGAAAGCTGTCGATTCCTTACGAAGACCTACAAAAATTTGTTTCATAAGTCTCAGTTTGATAGTAGCACCTTCTGGGTGCACACCAGTGGTTTCCACTTGACATTATTCACCCCCATAGGAACTGGTCACAAAATGCATCTGCGGATGCTTACATCCTCTAGATGCCATCTATTGAATATAAATAAATAGCCTATATTATAATCTGGGTAGTTTATATTAATGAACAAGCCTGTACATTAATGCCAATACATTTAACATTGGATCTATCTGTAAAGTAATATAAACAAAATATATACGAAATTGAAATAAAATTGGTATAAACATATCTAAAAAATGAATGTCTCGATCATAACACCAAAGTTTGTGGGGAATACACTTTTAAGACATAATATATTAGAAAATGTCAGTTTCTGTCAGATGCGTTTCCAATTCACTGTGGGCTAAAGAAAGGAGATGCACTAACACCTTTACTTTTTTACTTTGCTCTAGACTAGAGTATGCCATTAGGAAAGTCTAGGATAACAGAGAGGGTTTGGAATTGAACGGGTTACATCAGCTGCTTGTCTATCCGGATGACGTGAATATGTTAGGAAAAAATCCACAAACGATTAGGGAAAACACGGGAATTTTACTTGAAGCAAGTAAAGATATAGGTTTGGAAGTAAATCCCGAAAAGACAAAATATATGATTATGTCTCGTGACCAGAATATTGTACGAAATGCAAATGTAAAAATTGGAAATTTATCCTTTGCAGAGGTGGAAAAATTCAAATACCTGGGAGCAACAGTAACAAATAAAAATGATACTCGGGTGGAAATTAAACACAGAATAAATATGGGAAATGCCTGTTATTATTCGGTTGAGAAGCATTTATCATCCAGTTTGCTGTCAAAAAATCTGAAAGTTAGAATTTATAAAACAGTCATATTACCGTATGTTCTTTATGGTCGTGAAACTTGGACTCTCACTTTGAGATAGGAACATAGGTTAAGGGTGTTTGAGAATAAGGTGCTTAGGAAAATATTTGGGGCTAAGAGGGATGAAGTTACAGGAGAATGGAGAAAGTTACACAACACAGAACTGCACGCATTGTATTATTCACCTGACATAATTAGGAACATTAAATCCAGACGTTTGAGATGGGCAGGACATATAGGACCTATGGGCGAATACAGAAATGCATATAGAGTTTTAGTTGGGAGGCCGGAGGGGAAAAAACCTTTGGGGAGGCCGAGACGTAGATGGGAAGATAATATTAAAATGGATTTGAGCGAGGTGGGATATGATGATAGAGACTGGATTGATCTTGCTCAGGATAGGGACCAATGGCGGTCTTATGTGAGGTCGGCAATGAACCTTCGGGTTCCTTAAAAGCCAGTAAGTAAATAAGTAAGTAAGTAATATATTAGAAAATAATACCTAAAACCCAGCAACAAAGAAAACGTTAAAATTTGTTACATAATGCTATTTGTTTTAACTCATAATTCGTAATTACTTTAAAATTGTAATTTATATTTTCCGAATTTATCGAAGAACTATAGGTTATGTTGTCGGTTTCTATTACGGTCATAGCGAGCGGAAAAAACCATGGAAGAACAGAACGAGCAAAATACAATTTCGTGTCACTCATATTTAATGTAAAATTCTTCAGATTTATATATGTAATCCGAGGTGATTTGAGGAAACACGAAACTTATACCACCTTTGGAAAAAAGTGTTGTTCAAAAGGCGTGGTACCTTGCAAGAATCGAACCCCGTCTTGAAATAGGAGTGCAATCAGAAACATAATACTTAAAAAGGTTTAGTTTTATTTTTCTATAGTCGTTTTATTGAAGGAGAAACATAACGAAATTCTTGTAAGAGTGCAAACATACTCGAGAGAGGAATGACTTCATTACACACTAAATTACACCGAGAGGTAACCCACGTTAGTATTCATTAGATCTTAATAGGGCTTTATCTTGGGAAAGACCGTTATTCCTCCCACAATTAAACTTAAAGTTATCTCTGCGCCTGCAGCGCTAGTTCATTAAGTCATATGAGTTCTCTCCATGCTATCTTAGATCTACGTCTGTAAATGCAACTCAGATTTTCGGCTGTACTCTCTTGCTTCCTCAACTTCTACGTTCTTTTCGTTTTTCAATTCCTTATTTTGTGAACTACAGAGGAAGTATTGTTCTATTTACTGCTCCGCTGATTTAATATAATACGTTTGAGTCTAAAGAAAGTAGAAAACAGTAAAACGTGGTCTGCTGTGACGATAATCCCCGGTAAACGCTGGTTCACACTAAACCGGGAACGAAAACGACAACGAACACGAGAACGGAAATATTATTTAAATACATTTATTTTAACATTATTTACGTTCTCGTTCTCGTTTTAGTTCCCCGTTTATTGTGAACCAGCCTTAAGGCATCGTGTCAAAAAAAGTACACATCTCAGTATTTTTGACAAAGAAAATATTATCCAACTCCTAGAAAACGGCGCAAATATTAAGGATTTTGCTGTAGAGTTTAAGCTAATATTTATGTATTTACTAATGCACTTATTTATGTATTTTTATTTTTATGTATTTACCTGGTTATTCATTTATTCATTCATCCATTCATTCACTCACTCACTTATTTACTTACTTAACTTATACAGGGTGTATCTAAATTGGTGTCAAATATTTTGGGGACGTGTTCCTAACATAAAAACAATTAAAAAAGTTAATAAGAACATGGGTCTGAAAACCATTCGTTAGGGAGTTATTAAAGGATTTGTCCCTTCATTAACCGCTGATTGATGATTTTTTGTTTGTATTTTGTAGAGCAAAGAAATCAGAAGAAAATGTATTCTGTGAGCGAACAGAACATAATGATTTTGATCATTTAATTGATGATGTGCTTCTGGACGTCATCCAACGAATGTGTTTTAACACGATGCTGCTCCAGCTCATTTCAGTCTGATAGTTTTAATTTTTTAATGATCGATTTCCCCAAAGATGTATTGATCGAAGGGGATTCATTGCATGGCCTGCTCGATCGCCTGATTTGAATCCAATGGATTTCTTCGTCTGGTTTATGCGACTCCTGTACTTAATGTTGATATTCTGAGAGCGTATACAAACTGAATTTCACGAAATACGAAACACTCCAGGAATTTTCAACAGAGTACGCCAGAGCATGTAACGCAGGTTTAGGGGACACATCGAAGCAAGAGGAAGCCACTTCGAGCAATTTTTGTAACATTAAATTTTGTCTTGTAACTCTGAAATAAATTATTTTGAGACCAATGTTCATATGAACTTTTTGTAATGTTTTGGTGTTAGGAACACGTCCCCGAAATATTTGACACCAATTTAGATACACTCTATATATTTGTTTGTTTATTTACTTACGCATTTACGTATTTATTTAATTATTTATTTTATTTTACACGGTTGAGATGGGCAGGGCATGTAGGACGTATGGGCGAATCCAGAAATGCATATAGAGTGTTAGTTGGGAGGCCGGAGGGAAAAAAAACCTTTGGGGAGGCCGAGACATATATGGGAAGATAATGTTAAAATGGATTTGAGGGAGGTGGCATGTGATGATAGAGACTGGATTAATCTTGCTCAGGATAGGGACCAATGGCGGGCTTATGTGAGGGCGGTAATGAACCTCCGGGTTCCTGAGAAGCTAGTAAATAAGTATTCTATTTTACAGATATATTCTAGGAAATGAAATAATTTGTATTATCGTTGTATCACATTCACCTTTCATAATGAATTAGCAACTCTTGAATACCCATTCCCGTATGATCGATGTTTTACTGTCTATAATATTCTCGATCTATTAATGCCCAGCTGCTGTCAAAGCGGACGCTTTCCTTTGAAGGAATAAGATATAAGTGATTGCTTATTGATTAGGCCTTGCCAGATACCGCTCCAATCACAAGAACCGGTCACATAACATACATCTACCATTGAAGCGTTAGCACTCCCAAATGACATGCCAATGTGAACTCCACGTGGAGTATAAAATAACTCTGCAATATGTCGAGTTGATTGACAACTACAAAGAGATTAATAATTTTAATTCCAATTTTAATTAAAATTATATAAGTGAAAATATATTCATTGTAGGTGGTGGTGGTGGTGGTGGTGGTGGTGGTGGTGGTGGTGGTGGTGGATGAGGAAATCAATGCATTAATGTCGGTATAAAATAATTTTAACTAGGGATAATCTTCACAACGAAAACGTGACAACACAGCTTGACACTACAAGTATTGATCCGTGTAAATATATATCCAACCCGAAGATTCTCGGTAGTGTACTAATTCAACGCGGCGACCATACACGCAAGTTAAGATTTGATCACATGTACTCGTAAGTTAAGGTTTCATGACATGTCATAAATTAAGGTATCAAACTGCACTCAAAGGCTGATGTTTACCATAAGCAGGACGAGTCTTGCCATAAGGAATGATAATTTACATTCTTAAATAATGAAATTGGTGGCTGCCATGAAGGAAACAACATGTACATATTTTTGGTTACCCAGGGAAAGATGAGGCGGAAGGAATGTGATCTTGAAAACTGTGGGTGCTGATTATGATAAAAATCACTAAGAAAAGTAGTCCAGTAGCCGAGTAATTCTGTTAATCATTCCGAAAATGTTAGTAATAACATGCAAATGGAAATTGAAGGATACAAATGGTTTTAATAATTAACTATTAATTGTTACTTAAATTAGTACGAATGGTAAATTAATAGCTCATCTTGCCACTTTTTAAGCAGAACAGCAATCGCTACAAACTATAGAAGTTTATATGATTTTAGTCAGTAGTATCGCTACTGCGTCAAATACAGTAACATCAGCATTCATATGACTTCCCCCTAACGTTTTATCTCACCCTCGTCATCTCGTGAGAAACAAACAACTAGGGGAGGAATGATTGACGTTTGTGTCAATGTCTTTTAAGGCAATTAGTAATCTCATAATATAATGTAGCCATGTAGTCAATGTAGTCTAATTTCATTTTAATTATGTCATTGAATAGCTGTCTCCAGTGTGATTTGAATTAGAACTTACATAATCAACTTGCACGTATTTTAATTCAATGAATGTATTTGCATTTCTTTGTGCAGTAATATACAGCTTTTATGTGACAGTTTTATGTATTTCTTTTTTACAATATGTAGCTAAAAAAGCAATTGAGAAGTAACGGTTAGCATATCAAATCCTAACTAGGACAAGATACATTGTTGAGGTCTTTCCGGGGTTTTTCCTCAACATTAAGGGCAAATGGAAATTGAAGAACAGAAGTACCATAGAGAAGGATATCTGCCCCCTTTGCGGCATGGCTGAAGACGCGTTCCATATATTATTAGAATGTCAAGAAACAGACAATACAAAGAAACAGTGGATAAAAAATAAATTGTTGAATATGAATAGATATGTAGCATATAAGAAAATATGTAATATAATTAATGTAAGAGAGTTAAATAAATTGGGCAAATTTTTAATGATAGTGAAGATGAAATGGGAAGAGATAGTTAAAAGTAATGGTGTATTAAATTGATCTTGTAGTGTGTATGTGTTTTTGTTTTGTTTTTGTGTATTTTATTTTATTTCTTTTTTAGTTGTGAGACTTGGCATAGGTGATTAAAATTGTAAAGTAAGACAGATCTGGGATAATATACAGGGTGTTTCCGAGGTGGTGTTACAAACTTCCAGGATGATGGCGAAGGGCACATGTATCAATTTGAGATAAGAAACCATGGCCCGGAAAAATGTTAAATGTTATGTTTTATTTAACGACGCTCGCAACTGCAGAGGTTATATCAGCGTCGCCGGATGTGCCGGAATTTTGTCCCGCAGGAGTTCTTTTACATGCCAGTAAATCTACTGACATCAGCCTGTCGCATTTAAGCACACTTAAATGCCATCGACCTGGCCCGGGATCGAACCCGCAACCTTGGGCATAGAAGGCCAGCGCTATACCAACTCGCCAACCAGGTCGACTGGCCCGGAAATGACTGAGTCGAAATTTATAAGCAAAAATAGTTGTGTGGAAATGGAATTGTAATTTGGCACCAAGTGCCCTCTTTCCCTTAACTTTTGGAACAGTCGTGGAAAGATGGTATGGGCCGAATGTCTCCTAAGTGGGTACTTGTTCCGATACAATCTGTGAGCTTGTCTAATGTTCCCATTGGCTCATCCGTATTCGAAAACATGTCTGCTTATTCTGCTCTCGTGTAGTCCTCCATTTCACTAGGACTGAGCGACTGGACACTGCAACTTGTACACATACACTGCTGTCTGCAGTGTTGCATATCAGGACGGACCATGTCCGTTACACATTACGCTATCTGCATTGCTTTAGTGTAGTTTCCAGTCCCCACCCTCAGACAGCGCACTGAATGGAATACTGTAAGTAGACAACGTAAACAACGTCAGATGAATACAGTTTGTGTAAGATGTACAGATAAAAACACATAAATAAGATATACAGAGGAATAAAATTATTTCATTTCCACAGAAGTACACTCAGGGACAAAAAAACCGGACACTTCTATATTTGCTTGTATTTTGTTGCCAATTATTTCAAAATGAAACACAACACATTTAAACAAAATAATGTTTCATTTAGCACCTTATACGACAACATTTGAAAAAAAAATCTCTGATGAGAAAATTTACAAAAAAGTACAAAGGGCGTATAACTATGGCATCGTTTAGTCTAACTGTTTTTCATTTTATGGTGCCTTAAACATTAAAAACTCTTTTTAGTAACGGGTATTACCTCCTCTGGCTTGAATAACTGCATCCATATGTCTTGGCATGCTCTCAATTTGGTTAGCAATGTCTTCTTGAGGAATAAGTTCCCATTCTTCGCCAAGTGCTCGCCTCAACTCTTGTAACGATTCTGGTCTCGGTCGTCTATTCTTAACACGCCGTCCCAGCAAGTCCCACACGTGTTCAATTGGGTTCATGTCTGGACTCCTTGCTGGCCATGGAAGAACATGGATTCCCACTTCTTGGAGATAATCTCCGACCGCATGGGCAATATGCGGCCGTGCATTATCATGCATTAAAACAAAATTATCGCCTACAAATTGGCCAAATGGCACAACATGATCAGCCAAACATTCATTTATATACCTATCAGCTCTTAGTCTTCCATTTTCAACAAAAACCAACTCTGTACGAGCATCCGTACACACTCCTGCCCAAATCATCACTCCACCACCTCCATACGGCACATTTTCGGAAATACAACACTGTGAAAATCGTTCTCCCCTCCTTCTCCAAACTCTTTCACGTCCATCAGGTGAGCACAGATTGAAACGGGACTCATCAGTGAACAGAACACAGCTCCACTGTCCATTTCTCCAATCCCTGTGATCATTTGCAAAACGCAGTCGTTCACCTCGATGCATCCTGAGAAGTCTGGGACCAGTTGCAGGTCTACTTGATACCAGTCCACTTGCTTTCAACCTCCTTCTAACTGTTTTGGCCGAAATTGGGCGTCCATGCATGTTAACAAATTACTGGGCTACACTAGTAGCTGGCAGGTTGCGCTCCCTAAGAACTTTCAACACCATATACCTGTCTTCATTTGGATTTGTAGCTCTTGGACGACCCGAACCTGGTCTTCTGGTATATTCTAGGGTCTCTCTATACCGTTTTATGGCATCATGGGTTGTGCTTCTAGCCATATTCATAACATTTGCAATATAACGTACACTGCGTCCATCATCGTAAAGGGCTACAGCTCGAGCCACATCTTCAGGTCGCATCTTGTTTTAAGACAAATGTTACAACCCCACTTAAACTCATAAAATGTAAAAATAAATAAATAACGAATGATAACGATAATGAAGCACAAAATGGTTGAGACAGAATTGTTATAGCTGAGACTCCGAAAGCAAAATTGGAATATTTGGTTGTAATGGCTTGTTTATAAAACAAAAAACAATCAACAATATATACACGTCTCCATAACAACAGATGGCTACCATAATATTGTATGAGAAGATAATGTTTTGCAAAATACCAGCAAATATTAAAGTGTCCGGTTTTTTTTTGTCCCTGAGTGTATTTTTGCTTGTAACTTTCGACTCGGTCATTTCCGGACCAGGGTTCCTTATCTCAAATTGATACATGTGCCCTTCGCCATCATCCCTGAAAGTTTGTAACACCACCTCGGAAACACTCTGTAGAATTGTAACAGGTCTGTCTTACATATATATGATAGATGAATAAATAATATATCATATCATTAAGAGCAAATACTGAGTAACTTTCGGCGCTGAACCCTGGACTCATTTTGCAGGCATTATCATCTCCGTTTCATTCAGACGCTAGATAATCATTGCAGTAGATAAAACGTCGTAAAATAAACCAATTGTAAGCAGAAACTATAGTGTGCATTTACAAGTGAAACAACAAAGTATTTAATTAAACTCAAACAATCGGTATATGCATTTCAAGAAATAAAATCTACTAATATTATTTTGAAGTCAAACTCGACAAAATCTGAAACTGTACTAAAGTAAGTAATGAATTTCGCTTTATTCTTTACTGCATCATATATATTGCTACTTGATTGCGTCTTGTTTTTTTCATGTAGCGGACGTACAAAAGCCAAAGCACAAGGAGTAGTGGAGTATAAAATTTCTGACCTTTTTATAACAGCAAAGCTAAAGCGTAGAATATTCCTTTGTCTTATAAGTAAATATATTGGTAAAAAAAAAGTTCACGATATAGGGAGGAAATCAATATGAAGGCTCTGGTCCCTTGACCACTGACTCTATCCGAGCTTGCTGCTACCCAGCTGTGATCTGAAGAGTGAAACTGGTGAGGGGATGAATATTCAGTTTAGAAAAAAATCAAACCATATCCCGTAGTTCTCTGATTGAGGTTCTGGCTGATATGTAAGCCTACATATACAGTATTATCAGGCAGTATAGCTCACTTAACGGTATGTTTCAGAGGAAGAACAATTGCTTGTATAAGCTACATCTCAAGTCTGATTAGTGTAATATGTAGTTAGCAGTGTATACCATAATGGAGGGGGAAAGCAACTGGCCACCCTAACTCATTATCTCCTGGCTTAGTTGCCTTATAAATGGCACCTTGTTGGTACAGTGGAACTCTACAAATAGACACTCCACAAATAGACGCTCACTCTCGTATACTTCACGATACAAGGTAAGTCAACGCATCCTGTCCCGCGCTGCACAGGGCTAACCAGTTGAACCAGTGCAGTAGTGTGCAGGTACTCGTACACGTTGGCAGCAAGGCAGGGAACAAAAAATGTGTACTTATGTTGAAGCAGAAGTTACAAATATTGGAACGGTTAAAAAAAAATGTGAATCAATCAGAGCCATCACTCAAGAATTTGACATTTCGATCAGAACAGTGCATGGGATAAAACAAAATTCATCTAATTACGAGGCATTCTGTAGTGATTATAAGAAGCATTGTTATTATCAGTTGATTGTAGGATGAAAGCACAGCTTATTTTGTGTATTTCCTAAATTTAATCAATAGGGATGATTTATGTTCTCTCTTGAAGGGTATACACCATTTTAAAATAATTTAATACACAAACACAACTATTACAAGAAATGCTCAATAAGTTTTTGTAGCTTTATTCTCTTCAGCTCTAATCAACAATAACAAAAATGCAGGTTGCCAGGCGACGATAGAAAAGAAAAGATGCGAAAACAAATGAATGAGGTGTATAAACAATTGAATGCTCTTTCATATTTAAGTATAAAAATATAGGGGTGCCATTCGAAATTTCAAAGTGGGAGTGGCTGGGGATGGGAGGTGAAATCTAAAATGTAATTAAGCCTTGTTTAAGACTTTCCCCTTGATATCTAAATTTACGTGTTTTTTTTTTTTTTTTGTTTAAATTGAATTCAATTTAATTAACTAGTTATTTAGTGTGGGAAATTTTGAAATGAAAGCCCCGTATGTAGATATATTTAGAGAGTTTTTCCTCCAGAAGTTTGTTTTATGTTTCAGATGTATCACGTATATATTATAGGCCTACTTAATCACGGATTTCTTTTGTTATATATTTTGCAAATACTACAATATATTATTTAAAATTATATACGTTAAATATTTATGTTTCGGTCCACACGCCATAAAAAAAACATTCTACAGCCCTTATGTTTACCAATGTACGCAGTACTCCGTAGAAAGACAGCGTTCGTACCTCGTCTCGCACACACACCATTGCTGTGTCTGTTTGTGGATTTCCACTGTATTACTTTCGAGGTTCAGATCAGTCTTCGGACAATTGACTAAAAACAACAATCAACATATACCGTATCATCAACTTTAAAAAGTCATTTCATTCAGTGGGATAGGAAGGTGTATGAGTGTAGTGACGAGGGAATATCTAATATTCTTGTTTCAACACTGATTGCGTTTAGAAAAAAAAAATTGTGTGTTTTATTCCTGTTTTATAACTCTTTGTTCCAATAAAGTATATAGGGTGTGGTAAAAGTCCCTTTCCCCAAACACTTCCTTACATTTAATTACATTCAAGTTACATTTGACTACACATTTCTTTACAGATTTTGTTCAAAATGGAAACATGTGTATATTTTCTAAATAACTGAAGAGAGAAATTGTTTCTTTTCTTAATGCAATGCTGTATTACGACCAATAAGTCAGCATTATCCTTCTTTGTATTTACATTGAAAAAAATTATTATGCTTTATAAAGAAAAAGAAAAGTGTGGCATTAAGTCCTGCTCAAAGGTGGCTACTTTCAAAATTTAGCCTTATTATAAAAACGAAAATGAATATAGTCACATGCGTATAATAATAATTATCTACGTGCAGTCATTAATTTCTTTTTTCGAATTTGAATAAGCGAATAATATTGACACAGTGTCATCCATAACTCATAATTGGGATCCGGAAGTTCATGCATTTGCGTATTTTTTTCCTGGAGAATATAATTATATGCTTACACATTACCTATACGAATTATCAATTTTTTAGTTTATTAAGCATGGTTTTATGTTGAATTTGAGAGCTTATTTTCGTGATTTTTATGAAAGCATAATATTTGGAATACTTTTGGGCCTCTTAGGCATATTCATAAGATTTAAAAGATTTTTTCCCTCGTAAACGCAAAAAAATATTATAATTACACGAAAAGAAAGGACGTTTCCACCGTAATTTCGCGTGTATAGATCGCACTTATTTTTGGTTCAAATATTGGGATTTGGCCTGTATACGAGATAGATAAAAAATTGTTGTTACTTTCACTTCCACTGTCTCTCATGTAAAGAGCATTACATATACAGGGACATCATTTTATTTTTACTTCAATTTTTATTTTACCTCAGTTTTTGAATGTACTTCACTCCCACCCCTTCTACTAATGAAGATCAACGTCCTCCGCACAGATCCAAGACCGCATATACAGTCATAGTAAACAGTACGTTCCAAAAATATGTTCGCGTTTTCCAGTGACGAAAGAGCTTTCGATATTGCATCATTTTCCATTTGCCTACGTCGCATCCCGGTTTCCTCCACCTGCTTCTATTCGCCTTTCTGTAAATGCTAGTGGCTGGGCTGTCTTAGCTCTTTTCTGAGAACATTAATTTCTGTTAAGAATTGGAGTCTACGTAATATTATACCCGTACAATTGTTTAAAAAAACTTAAATAAAAGGGCCTCGTTAAGTAATTAACTGCCACGTAATTTCCTCCCTTTCTAAGATCCTGCTACATAACCACTTGGACGGACAGTACATAGCATGTCTGAGTAATTTTATCTTTTCGGATCGGGCAGAAGTGAAGATTGAATTTACAATACGCAAGGTACTCTTTTATAGAGTAGGTACAGAATTATTTCAACACGAGTTACTGATACGAAGTACGAACCTGGTAATTGGAATTACGTACGATAATGCGATAATATGCACATTAGAACTGAAGCCTGTATCGAAATCAATGGCCACCATTTTCAAAAATGTGTTTAAATATCCATATTATGATTACTTTTCAATTTAACTTCATTCTCTACATTGTACGCTAATGTGCAGTAGACAGTATTATACACTGCATAATGAATACGTTCGCATGGAAAGCTCAGTTCGTGAGTAAAAACACTCATTGTTAATACTGTACTGTATTTTGATTAAACAAAATCCCAATGAAAATTATCAAACTCAAAATCGCAATATTTCCTAGTTTACGTAAATGGATGAACTACTTTTCTTGCCTCCTATACCTTGTAAAGTGATTTGTTTGTGTTTTACTCCAGTATCATCGAACTACAGTCGTGGAAGGGGGCAGCAAACGGTGTTTCCGGTTCTCTAAAGGTATAGCCAGGTTAATATTAAAAATGTTAATAAAAATAAAATGATGTCCCTATATGATAATAATAATAATAATAATAATAATAATAATAATAATATAATAGTAATATAATAATAATAATACTTTATTTATTCTGGCAGAGTTAAGGCCGTAAGGCCTTCTTTTCCACTCAACCAGAGGATATCTAATACCACAGTCTGTAACCCCTAGCGACATGAGCTCGGGAATTACCATCTTTGCAAAATTTTTCAATGCCTCTAGCTTTGTCTTAGTCCCGCTGCAAAAAAATAAGTAAATTTTTCAAATTCATTTTCTCCAAATTCATTTATACAGTCTTGCGACCAATACACTCGAAAGCACGGTATACAGAAATCATACCATTATAGGTTTATATTATAGTCTATAGATTATTTGGTGTGACTAAACATATTTTTCATTATATCTACGAAATTTAAAAAAGCTACATTTAATAAACTTTCAAAACCTTGTATAAGTAACCGCGGTTTATTGTATACAGTGTGCAATTCAAAATATAATATACAGGTATTTTTAACATTGTCATTAGAAAAGTTTGTATCAAGAATTGAAATTATCTTACGTAATTGTCCATGTGTATTAAATTAGTAGGCCTTGTTAAAAATCGGTAGTGGAACCTTAGTTCCGGAGATTTTGACAAAAATACTTCCTTTCTTCCCCTTTGATACCGGTACCAATTCCGTTACTAGGATTTCTTCAATGACCATTCGATTTAGATGTATTTGAGTAAAATATAATCCCCATATGTGGTACAAAATGTTTAACTGTAAAAAAATGAAATGGAGTGAAAACAATGAATGTGTGAATGAATAATTGAATGAATGGGATAGAAACATTTAAAAGCTAGACTACTTGTCCTTGCAAGAGAAATTGGGGCTGAAGTGGACGAAGTGCACTATTGCAAGCTTTTCACTCGGAAACTTATGAGCGCTGTGTAATTTAGTATTAGGTACTACACTTCGTTTTATTTATTACCCTCCATCCGAACCAATACAATCCAAATTGATCACAAAACGTTTTCTGCCCACCGGCTTAGCTCAGGCGGTAGCGCGTTTGCCTACTGTTCTGAAGTTGCACTCTTTTATGGATTTGATTCTCACTTGGATCCATTATCTAATTGAGTTGTCCAAGATTTTCCGTAATTATAGTAAGGCAAATGCTTTTCTTTCTCACACTGAATAATTAAAAGTAATCTATACACAATTAGTAATTTCACACAATAAATATACAATTTTATAACACAATTTCTATAATTTAAATAGGCTATTTAATTTATGTTGTCTTATCCTGCACTTACGTCTAGTTTCAGTGCAAGATTCAACCACTCTAGTTTATTGAATACCTTAATATTTATCTACTTGCTTAAGCTGTATTTCTCGTTTAACTCTACAATGTACAGCATGCTATTTTCTTCCATTCCTCTTTCACAACAGAAATATTCGTACAGTTCGTACAATTCTATATCTATAACACAGAACAATCATAATAATATTAATGATAATAATTAATATTATTTAAAACATATTTGTATAATGCATTCTCATTAAATCCTATAACTATAAATCTTTCTTCAACTAAGATTTACTCACTCATTACCACTTTTTCATTAATTATTACATTTCTTTTATTTTTAAATAAAAAGATAAAGGCCTGTTTCTTTTTGTAAATTCTTGTTATTATTATTTATTAGTTTTTAATTGCAATTTATTTATTCATTAATAAGAATTTTTTCTTTATTAATTTTTCTCGAATTTCTTTAGTAAAATGACATTCTACAACAATATGAATGTCATCTTGTCTATTTCCGATTAAGGATAAATACCTTGAAGGAAATTATCTCTTTTATTTCTTAACCTCCAAATCCCAAGTCTAAACCAAGCTAGTCCATATCTTTCTCTCATCTTCATATTATCAATATATTCACTACGACCCCCATAGTTATTTATAATCATTAAAAAATATTAGTGATTGCATTTCATTAATACTGCTAGTCATTTTTTCTTGTTATATTTTTACATCTTGATTTTATTAAATTTAAAGTGGCTGCGCTGTTTCTAGTTACTAAATTAAAAGGCGAATGTAAGGTATTCACATAGCGAATCTGCTTCACATCGCTAAATACCATCTCGGTATGATCAATTCCATCGACGCTAAATAACCTCGTAATTTATATAGCGTCGTTTAATAACCTATTAAACAAATGGTTTCCTTTGAGCACCCGACTTTTTTTTACCACACACTTGACACATTACTATTTTTCCATCTGTAGTGAAACTTCGTCCATCGCAATCCCTGATTTTATTTTTGTCGTTAGGGTTGAAGATACAGGGGCCATTTTAGTTAGTTAAAAGCAGTAGATAAACTCACTTGCACTTCATATTGTAATTACTAAAACTAGAGAACTGAGTGAAATCAATGTACTGCAAGTACTGTTTCGCTGTACTGGATTAGGAGAAAATAAGAGGAGATGTGGGACATAATGCATTTTAGCTGCTCCCTGTAAGATACAAAGTACCTACTAAAATCTCAAACTATAGGCATTTACAAACTATTGTTTGAAAAGTGACATTCCTGTCTCATTCAGAAGGGTAAGATTATTCCAGCTGAGAACCATACTTAATAATTGCTCGGAAAATCCCATTTCCGTATAGGTCTACTAAATTTAAAGTAAAGAGGTCAAGCAATAACCTGGAAAGCTATTTATTTTAATCTTTCAACATCTTTCCAGTTTGTTCCTTTACTTCAGCTTCTTTTAAAAAGTCGGCTACTTTATTGCGGCTCATGCTAGACTTGACACGGGTTTTCCCTGGAAGGATTAGGAAGAGGGTGGGTAAGGTTTGCAAATTGCATGAGAACGCCTTGTTAAGACGTGTGCAGAACAATTATAGTTGGAGACAAATCATGTCGTCCTCGTTCCACTTAACCGCATGAAGGCAACGCTACTTTCTGAGGGATTTTTACATTACAAGGTAGTTGTGTGAGAAAGGTTGTCTTTTGTTGACTCATATTTATAGTGGGCGGTATGGCGCGAGTGCCTCTTTTACTTCCTGGAACTAAGAATGTTATGTTTCGTTCCGAAATATGTCCTTTCTTGCGTAGGTAAAAAGGCTTTTTGAATCTGTATATTTCAAATTGTAAACTTCCCCAGCAGAAGTTTTTTTTTTCTTTTATAGAAGTAAAAATGAATAAAACCCCTAAATATGTATATTTATGTAATACCAAGCCATAATATGTAATGTAGAGCAAATATGTAAAAATATGTAGCATCAAATTTTAATATATTAACGGTAATTACAAGATTCGCAAAGATTTGTTATTTATATACTTTTAGGTGGAAAGGAATATAATATGTAATTACATAAAAATCCGGTCCCTAATCATAATAGTTCTGTAAGAATACGAGTGTATTGTATGTTATTGCTTTGAGATAATATCGCTTTGTCCTTATCTGTATTTTTGAGATCATCTGAAATACAGTTTCTTGTATTGTTCCATGTTATTCCAAAACATTGCACATTTATCTCTCAACAAAACGGCTGAAAAAAATATTTTTCTGAAGAAATAAATTGTGTGCATCACTTCCAGCATACAAGGTTACTGCTGTAACACAAGGTATCTTCTTCTTCTATCGTTTTCTGAGAAATCTGCAGAGGCAAATGTCAGATTTCGTGACCCATGAAGCCGGTAATGTGTAGCGGCATTTCCAATGTGAACGTGTGCGAGCTCTTGTGTAATACTAGAGCTGTAACAATTCATCATCTTGGATCTGACACGCTAAAGCCGACAAAATGCTGCACCACTAGCTTTAAAGCCCCTTGCTACACCACCCTCTGTGTTGGGATTACATGTATGGTTACATGCTCCGTACAGCGTTGTCAATGCCATTGTGTGCAATTACTACGAAAAATATTATAGAAAATCAGTAGCCCCTAGCGTTATATACCACCCCGCACTCTGTTCGCAATTTCTAACTACCGCTGGTTCAATACAAATTAAATCTAAGCTTTTATCATCTCTTGCCAGCTTGCTTGTATCACGGACATAACAATAACAGCCACTCTTCGAACCGTGATTTTGTTATCTCTGGCGTTTTTGTTACAACGGCAGCCGTGCGTGGCACTCATTGTCTTCATCATGTCATTCGTCGTCACTAAAACAAAAGAATGTGTGTAACAACACGAATTCGAAGCGAAACCTGCAATGTTGACTGCAGCGATTTTGACAATATATTCAGTATTTTTATGCTTGACTAGTGACCATGGGTATGTATGATGTTCGTTTTAGTCCATGTAGTTTGTTGTTTGTATTTCTGAGTGATTTTTTTTCCTGTATAGGGTGTCCCATGAAGAACGCAAGATTTAATTTCGTGATAAAATCATTAATTTTAATTTTATAAAATTAGACAATTTTTTTATTTTGATACAAAATATACTTACTGTGGTTACTAGTGGAACAATATCAGACAAATGTTCTTCTTTCTACTAGCACATTATCCCTCTTTCGATGAAACACCAATTCAATTTCAATTTCGCCAATGGCACTTCGAAACTTCCCCTTCAAATCAGGATTTTTTTTTTTTTAATTTCTAACTTAAACACGGCATTTTACAAACTTACTTGTCCTTTCTCACTTCATGTACAAAATGAAGGCTTTTTATTTCTGTGCATATGTTATGATTTCATTTATGTATATCTCTGGGTTAAAATTCCATAAAATAAGATTGAAACACCACTACCGTGGCAAAATGATGAAAATAAATAGTTGAAAAGACGTATAAAACATACAAGAGACTATATCCCCTCTGTTACACTCATCCTTCTTTCTTCTTTTCGTCTCTCCTTTCTCCATACAGTAGATGTTGAAAGTGTAGTCCGTCCGCTCGTATACAAGTTTCATATCGCAAGAATATACTGTATTGTCTCTAGTCTAAGCTTCGTCGCACGACAGTGTCAAGGCCGACCAGACATCTGCTGGCCTCACGTCCACATGTTTCAGTAGAGGTGCACAACTTTTATCCATCCAGTTCAGATGTAACAGATAGTGAGTACATTGATCCACTCAGCCATTATTGGAAAACGTTATTGTTATTATTATTATTATTATTATTATTATTATTATTATTATTATTATTATTATTATTATTATTATTATTATTACAATCCGTTGGGTCTCTTACTTCATTCGACGGGACCGTACAGCACGGGTGAAAATACAAACCATCTGTCCAGCTCTTTACCAATACGCATTATTATTATTATTATTATTATTATTATTATTATTATTATTATTATTATTATTATTATTATTTTACGAAGCTTTATCAACATCTTAGTTTATTTAGCGTCTGAATTAAATGACTCCGAGGTCCAGCACCGAAAGTTACCCAGCATTTGCTCATATTGGGTTGAGGTAAAACCCCAGAAAAAACCTGAACCAGGTAATTTTCCCCGACCGGGATTCGAACCCGGGGCACCTGGTTTCGCGACCAGGCGCACTAACCGTTACGCCACAGGTGTGGACTGTTATTTTTATTATTATTATTATTATTATTATTATTATTATACGAAGCTTGATCAACATCTTAGTTTATTTAGCGTCTGAATGAGATGAAGGTCATAATGCCGGTGAAATGAGTCCGGGGTCCAACACCGAAAGTTGCCCAGCATTTGCTCATATTGGGTTGAAGGAAAATCCCGGAACAAGCCTCAACCAGGTAATTTGCCCCGACCAGGATTCGAACCTGGGGCATCTGGTTTCGCGACCATGCGCACTAAACGTTAGTCCAGAGGTGTGGACTATTATTATTATTATTATTATTTTATTAATTTTACGAAGCTTCTTCAACATCTTAGATTATTTAGCGTCTGAATGAGATGAAAGTGATAATACTGGTGAAATGAGTTCGAGGTCCAGCGCCGACAGTTATCCACATTTGCTCATATTGGGTTGAGGGAAAAGCCCAGAAAAAACTTCAACCAGGTAATTTTCCCCGATTGGCATTCGAACCTGGGGCACCTTGTTTCGCGACCAGACGCACTAGCCGTTACTCCACAGGTTTGGACTATTATTATTATTATTATTATTATTATTATTATTATTACAAACTTACTTACAAATGGCTTTTAAGGAACCCGAAGGTTCATTGCCGCCCTCACATAAGCCCGCCAGCGGTCCCTATCCTGTGCAAGATTAATCCAGTCTCTATCATCATACCCCACCTCCCTCAAATCCATTTTAATATTATCCTCCCATCTACGTCTCGGCCTCCCTAAAGGTCTTTTTCACTCCGGTCTCCCAACTAACACTCTATATGCATTTCTGGATTCGCCCATACGTGCTACATGCCCTGCCCATCTCAAACGTCTCGATTTTATGTTCCTAATTATGTCAGGTGAAGAATACAATGCGTGCAGTTCTGTGTTGTGTAACTTTCTCCATTCTCCTGTAACTTCATCCCGCTTAGCCCCAAATATTTTCCTTAGCACCTTATTCTCAAACACCCTGAACCTATGTTCCTCTCTCAGAGTGAGAGTCCAAGTTTCACAACCATACAGAAGAACCGGTAATATAACTGTTTTATAAATTCTAACTTTCAGATTTTTGGACAGCAGACTGGATGATAAGAGCTTCTCAACCTAATAATAACACGCATTTCCCATATTTATTCTGTGTTTAATTTCCTCCCGAGTGTCATTTATATTTGTTACTGTTGCTCCAAGATATTTGAATTTTTCCACCTCTTCGAAGGATAAATCTCCAATTTTTATATTTCCATTTCGTACAATATTCTGGTCACGAGACATAATCATATACTTTGTCTTTTCGGGATTTACTTCCAAACCGATCGCTCTACTTGCTTCAAGTAAAATTTCCGTGTTTTCCCTAATCGTTTGTGTATTTTCTCCTAACATATTCACGTCATCCGCATAGACAAGAAGCTGATGTAACCCGTTCAATTCCAAACCCTGCCTGTTATCCTGAACTTTCCTAATGGCATATTCTAGAGCGAAGTTAAAAAGTAAAGGTGATAGTGCATCTCCCTGCTTTAGCCCGCAGTGAATTGGAAAAGCATCAGATAGAAACTGACCTATACGGACTCTGCTATATGTTTCACTGAGACACATTTTAATTAATCGAACTAGTTTCTTGGGAATACCAAATTCAATAAGAATATCATATAATACTTCCCTCTTAACCGAGTCATAAGCCTTTTTGAAATCTATGAATAACTGATGTACTGTACCCTTATACTCCCATTTTTTCTCCATTATCTGTCGAATACAAAAAATCTGATCAATAGTCGATCTATTACGTCGAAAACCGCACTGATGATCCCCAATAATTTCATCTACATACGGAGTTAATCTTCTCAAAAGAATATTGGACAAAATTTTGTACGACGTCAACAAAAGTGATATTCCTCGAAAGTTACCACAGTTGGTTTTGTCCCCCTTTTTAAAAATAGGTACAATTATGGACTCCTTCCATTGTTCTGGTACAATTTCCTTTTCCCAAATAGCAAGTACAAGTTTATAAATTTCGCTATATAATGCACTCCCACCCTCTTGTATTAATTCTGCTGGAATTTGATCGATACCTGGAGACTTGTACTTTTTCAGATTTTCTATCGCAATTTCGACTTCTGAAAGCGTGGGTTCGGGTATAAATGGCTCAGAAGTTTGTATTTCAATTTCGTCCCAATCATTTCTATTTGGCCTATGTACATTTAGTAGTTGCGCAAAATAGTTTTTCCATCTGTTTAGGATTCATGGAGAGTCTGCAAGCAAGTCACCATTCTCATCCTTGATCACGTTTACCCTTGGCTGATATCCGTTCTTAAATTCCTTTATACCCTTATATAAATCTCGAATGTTTTTATTCTTACTATTTGTTTCTACCTCATTCAGTTTTTCCTTCAAGTAACCTCTCTTTTTATTCCTAAGTGTACGACTTGCTTCCCGTCTTTCATTGAAATAATTATCTCTCTTCTCCTCAACTGGATCCTGTAAGAATTTCAATTTTGCCTGTTTCCTCCTTTCTACTACCATGCAACAATCTTCATCAAACCACGGTTTCTTTTTCTTAGTTTCATAATAACCTATGCTCTGCTCAGCTGCAATTTTGATACTATCTCTGATATTTTCCCACACGCTATTAACATCTAATTCTTTCTCAACTTCGTCGGAACTTTCTAAAGTGGCAAACCTATTCGAAATTTCGACCTGATAATTTTGCTTAGCTTCCTCGTCCTTTAATTTCAAAATATTGAATTTAGTAATATTAACTTGTTGCTCTACTCGCTTGGCTACTGATAATCTTTCTCTTAATTCTCCAATCACCAAATAATGGTCAGAATTACAGTCTGCACCCCTGAAAGTTCGAATATCTACTATACTAGTATGTCTCCGTTTATCTATCAAGATGTGATCTATTTGGTTGTGTGTCAATCCATCTGGAGAAGTCCAAGTATATTTATGTATATCCTTATGGGGGAATGTTGTACTTTTGACAATTAAATTTTTCGATGTGGCAAAGTTGACTAATCTAACTCCATTGTCACTACTAATTGCGTGTAGGCTCTCTTTTCCAATAGTTGGTCTAAAAATATCCTCCCGTCCTACTTTAGCATTGAAATCCCCCAATAAAATTTTCATGTGATATCTAGGGAACTGATCAAAAGTATGTTCCAATTCCTCATAGAAGCTATTCTTTATATGGTCGTCTTTCTCTTCTGTAGGGGCGTGAGCATTTATAACTATGATGTCGCACCATCTACCCTTAAGTACTAAATATGATAACCTGTCACTGATAAATTCGACCTCTTTTACTGCTGATTTTATTCTTTTATGAACAAAGAATCCTGTTCCTAATTGGTGATTATTGTTTCCTTCCCCATAATAAAACAAGTAATCTCCTATTTGTGATATGCCATTCCCATCTAACCTAACCTCTTGTACTCCTACGAAGTCTATTCTATATCTAGCTAGTTCTTTTGCTACTAATGTTACCCCTCCTGTTCTATAAAGACTAGTTACGTTCCAAGTGCCAAATCTCAAATCCTTATTCCTTTGCTGTGGTCGTGCCAGAGAATCAGTCCTATTCCGAGGCTTATTATAGGGATACGTAACAAGCTGTTTTTTACGGTGATGGGTTGTTAGCCCTTCGCCCAACCCCCAAGCTGGAGGACCACCCCTTATCGGCTGTCCACGACTGCTTATTCAATATATTCGCAGCTACCCTCCATATCTGGAGGCCGTCTCCTCTATCCGCAACCTGAGGACGCGCCATGCCGTGGTGATAGGGACCCACAATACAGAATGGATTATTATTATTATTATTATTATTATTATTATTATTATTATTATTATTATTATTATTATTATATCCCGTTGGCTGTTTGATTCAATCCGAGATCGTACAGCACGTGTAAAAATACACAACCAACTATTCAGCTCTTTACCACTACGCGTTATTAGTATTATTATTGTTGTTATTAATATTATTATTATTATTATTATTATTATTATTATTGTTATTCCTATAATATCCCGTTGGATGTTTGATTCAATCCGAGATCGTACAGCACGTGTAAAAATACACAACCAACTATTCAGCTCTTTACCGCTACGCGTTATTAGTATTATTATTATTGTTGTTATTAATATTATTATTATTATTATTATTATTATTATTATTATTACAATTATTATAATATCCCTTTGGCTGTTTGATTCAATCCGAGATCGTCCAGCACGTGTAAAAATACACAACCAACTACTCAGCTCTTTACCACTACGCGTTATTAGTATTATTATTATTGTTGTTATTAATATTATTATTATTATTATTATTATTATTATTGCAATTATTATAATATCCCTTTGGCTGTTTGATTCAATCCGAGATCGTCCAGCACGTGTAAAAATACACAACCAACTACTCAGCTCTTTACCACTACGCGTTATTAGTATTATTATTATTGTTGTTATTAATATTAATATTATTATTATTATTATTATTATTATTATTATTATTATATCCCGTTGGCTGTTTGATTCAATCCGAGATCGTACAGCACGTGCAAAAATACACAACCAACTATTCAGCTCTTTACCACTACGCGTTATTAGTATTATTATTATTGTTATTATTATTATTATTATTATTATTATTATTATTATTATTATTATTATCATTATCATCCGTTGGCTTTCTGACGTCATGCGAGATCCTACAGCAATTGTGAAAACACTTTACCACTATGTATTGTTATTATTATAATTTTATTATTATTATTATTATTATTATTATTATTATTATTATTAGTGTGGTTATTATTATTATTATGATTATTATTTTTATTTACTATTACTTTTAATCTCAATATTACTTTTATAGCTGATTTTCAAAAGCGGCTTTCGCTACCTGTCGTACCTCCCCAGATTCATCACGATGCTGTGGGCACTGGTCTCATACACTGTCCAAAAGTGAAATTATATATGCCAATGTATACAGTATTATTAATAGTGGTAGGCGTTTCATTGTGTAGCAAATTTATTGTTTGTTTAGTAATTTTAATTAGAGCGATATGAGGAATTTCAGGGTATTGATATTAAATCTATGTTAATTAATAAAAAATTCTTATACGTACATGAAGCGCGTATGGAAGCATAGTCTATTTATTATTGATAGTGTCCGTTGTATATTGTGTGACCCCATTAGCTCGGTAAATCGACAGCTATTGCGTGGAATTAATATTGGAAAGGTAATGAATATTTTATCATCCGGTCAGGAATGCATTGTCAGGTATGTCAATCAGATTAGAACGCTAATGAGTTCATTGACAACTACAACCTGTACAAAATTGTTAATCTGTCATCAGTATATCATTAGATATTTTTATTATTGTCATCATGATATCAGTGTCCACCGCATGTCGGGATTTCAATTTCGACTTCATCAAATGAGGGAGGTTCTACTAAACAATGTATGAGAGCTATTTACTGTTGTAGCATATATAATGTTCTGAATAGATAGACTATCTTAAATCAGCATTTTTTTTACTTAATAGTAAGTAGAGTTTGTATTGACGATGCAATTTTTGAACTGATGTTTGAAGAACATGCATTTCTTAAAGAAGTAAGGAAATAGTACATTATGCAACGAGCCTATAATGGTAGTAATTAAGACGCGAGCTTGTATGTTTATGAAACTAGCGCAAGCGAGTTTCATAATTATCATACGAGCGTCTTAATTACCATTATAGGCAAGTTTCATACGATTTTTTATGCTCGACCATATTTATAACTTGAAATTATTCATAAGTATTCATGTTATTCTTATCTGACTGGGGAGCGGAACTGACCTTGTGCAATATCTCGTAAATTGTGAGATGTGCGCAGACGCGAAAGTATTGATTTTTTCCGAGAAACATATGTCATTGACCTTGATTTAATCTAGAGAGTAAAATAAACATTAATATTGATATAACCTTGAAATTGATTTAGACATTGAAAAACGAGATGACAAATTGAATTTATTTGAATATTATTTACAATTAACGCTAATTATTTTAGTCACAGAACATAATATTCTGCGACAATATTGGATTTCCAGCCTCCGTGACGTTTCGCTTGCATATCCGAGAATAATCGATACTTGGGCTTTAATATTGCTACAATGGTGTTTTCTGATTGGTGGAACACCTGAACTTTAATGAATAGGTGTACTTTAATGAGGTCTATTAGAGGGCTGCTACCAGGTGTATAATTACTACATTTCGGCATGGTCAAGCATAAAGATAAATGTGTTACATTTACAAAAGTGATTAAAGTCAGTGGTTTTATTATTAGAGAGCGGATTTAAGCATATTTGGATGTTATATTTCTTAGTTGAAAATCTTATGCTACAATTATATAAATGTATTTCAAGTTATTAGCAATCAAAGGCCAACATTTTATAGTGCATATGTGTGCATATTTAAGAGGTTAATGGATATTTGAGCTTTTGGTGATTATAAAAGCATTTTTGTTACATTTTTAATACATTTAATATTTAAACTAAAGTTAAGATTACGAAAAATCGGAAAAGTGGACTACAGAAGAAACATAGACAATGTTGTTGGCGAAACATTGTGGACAAATCGGCGATAGTCAACAAAGCACTCAATACATAATTAAATGTATTGCTGGCTCTGTGCGAATGTATAATATTGGGATGTTATTATGGATTTGAGTTGACATTAAGAGAACAGCTGATAAAAAACAAGAAGCCGCCTTATCGTCTACTTCACACATGTAGTCTATTATATTTTTTCAGTTTTTACAAGAACGCTGCAATGGGCTATAATCGACGGTGAAGTTAACCTACAGGAAATGTTGATAGACTTCTTTTCATCGCTAAACTCGAATTTTGTCGCCTGTCAACAGTATTATAGGCACTATAATACGATTTTCTGCGTTTTACTTGTCGACATGGCAAATCGGAATGTTTCGTCAGAGATACAAATCATACAAGTCTAATATAAGTCTTGAACTCCCATTATTTTGTTGCAATTCAGTCGCTGGTATCACTATATTGCATATATCGTTGAAGACTTAATTTACTTCATATTGATAAATCATTAGTGAAAGACAGTAATAGACATTTTGACTTAATAGTTCCATTATTTCCGTTTCCCATTCATCGGTATAATGCAGTATTGTACTGCAACCTTAGGACGATAATGACTTTGGACACGAAATATAATGAAATCGGGACGTCTGCCTGTAAGAGTTCATTAATCGACGACATCGTGGAATCTTTTAAAACACGCAGCTGCGTCATTAGGCATAGGAATACTTACATTAATTAGAGACATTGGGATTTAAATGTCGTGTGCAAAAACACTTTGTTCTATTAAACTGAGTTCCAGTAGCAGCAGCGTAGAACAGCAGAATTGCGAATACAAAAGAATATACTGCATTTCAGAACAGGAATATTAGGTCTGCAACTGTGGACTCAGACTTAATATCTCAGATGTTTCGGTACTAATTGCCTAACTTGATCAAGTTCTAGTAGGAGCAACGTAAAACACGCAGAATTGCTGAATATAAAATAATATATTTGAGAAGAGGAATATTTGGTTTAAAAATTCATAGCAATAATTGTACAAATATTTATAATAATTGCAATTTTCCTAAACTAAACCCATCAACCCACGTGAAATTTTTAGGTATCTTCATCGATCAAAATTTAAAATGGAATTTTCATATTAACTACTTATGTTTTAAATTACATAAAACTCTATACAAATTTGTTCAACTGCGTCGCTTTATGTCAGTAAAACTATTGAGAATAATATTTTTAACCCTAGTTCAGTCAATAATACAGTATGGAATTATAGGATGGGGTGGATTATCACAGAGTACCATTCGCCCATTAATATTACTACATAAAAGAATTATTAAAATATGTTTAAGAAGAAAACTTGATCATCCAACTCATCTCATGTATAAAGAATTTAATGTTTTAAATATGAAGCAAATTTATATGTATACTATTTTGAAACACTACCATAAATATTAAGCTAAATTTATGTCATCCGATCATGGACACTACACAAGAAGATACAATATTTCGCTCCTCCTCATTAAACCAAAATGTAAGACTGAAACAGGTCTAAGGCACAGTTCTAATTACTGTCCAAGATTATATAATGATTTTATAAAGAGGAATCCTAAACTAAAATTATTAAACAATACATTATTCAAAAACCAAGTGCTTGAACTGTTTTTAAAATTATAATCATGTAAATTCTTATTCTTCATTTATTTTTTTGTCACTTTAACAATGTTGTATTCTTAATTTAGTATGTTTATGTATAGGCTATGGTACCGTTTGTTTGCTTTTAGTTTTTTTTTCTTATTCTTTTAAACTTTATGTGTAATTACATTTAACTGTTTCATCACAGTTGTGATTATTATTATTATTATTATTATTATTATTATTATTATTATTATTATTATTATTTTCTATCCAGTTTTCATTATTGGTCACACCCGACCTCAAGCATCTTGCTTTTTCGGGTGTGACCCAGTTACATTGTATTTATACAATAATTTGTAAAATGTAGGCTATTTGACTATGAGATTGGTAATCATTTTCGAATTTTGAAGAATATTCATATATGAGTATTACAATAGTATTGTAAAATATTAGTTATTGTATATAATTTTTCTTTGAAATGAAACCTTTGTAAATCTTTTGTAATCTTTCTAAACTGTGTGTTCGGATTTAATATTTCCGAAGTTGTTTCGGTACTATTTGCCGAGTTCGAGTAGAAGCAACTTAAAACACGCAAAATTGAAGAATACAAAACAATATATTTCAGAAGAGGAATATTTGGTCTACAAACGTGGCTTCAGATTTAATATCTTCGACGTCTCGGTACTACTTCTCCAAGACCAGATGTGTCGTAAAATCTAATCTTAACTAATTTAATTTATTCTAATCCGTGACACAAATAACCCATGAAAGATAAGGCCAAACAGTTGGCTGCTAGCCTCATAACCATATACTTCAACAGAGGTGAACAGCCATCCAATGATAACAGAGGTATTGTGTGGTCAACACGGTGATCACCCATCCGATAGAGCTGGTTTTCGAAACCGGATTTCGTTATCTACTATAGGCCCCTAAATTCATCACATTACTTTGTGATCACCGGTCCCATACACTGGCCAATATTTCATGAGAAAATGTTCTCCCCATGAAGACTTCAACGATCGTCCACTCCGTAACGCTAAATAAGGCGAAAAAGCTTTAGATCACTAAGCTACGGTGCGATATATAGTAGAATACAGTATTGTACTGAACAATGATAATAATAATAATAATAATAATAATAATAATAAGAAGAAGAAGAACTAAAATGGTACGGGTTTTACTACTAAAGATTAATTCTACGTATGTAATAAATTATATCCAAGTCGGAAATTTGTCGTACATGTCAGTAGTTTTCATGGTACCTATGAACTATCAAATTTTGATTGAAAGAGATTTTCTTGTTTTTCTGCTGCACTTCATGGTTTAGTTGATAATAATTACAGCATGTTCAGTGCTCAATTCTACATTTTTTTATCTGGGCTATATCGCGTCTCGTTTTCTTCTATTTCTGCAGTAGTCTTAAATAAATAAACAAACATATATAAATGATTAAATAAATAAATGAAAGTATGAATGAATAACTAAAAATAAATAAATAAATAAATAAATAAATAAATAAATAAATAAACAAATAAATAATTAACATAATATTTAATTTAAATATCCGTACACTTAAAGAATGCACTCTCTGTAAGTGTTAATTGCAATTACTTTAAATTTCTTGAATGTTATCATTTGAGAAGAATATATTTAGTAATTGTCTAATATCTTCATTTCGTATATTGTTGAGTCTTTAGCAGCTTTCACTAATCGGAGACATTTCATTTCTGAAGTTTGGATACGGCTTAATGCCTTCTTTGTACGTTGTTCAAATTTCACTTCCACATGAAATTGTTGACATAGCAATTACCTCACAAAATTTAATTTTTAATTCTTGAGAGATTTTAATGTTCTCCCAATAATGGTTTCGAGTATTATTTGATATGTATGTAGGTTAATAATGACATTTGTATCATAATTGAAACTAATGACATTACCTTAATAGTTAAAATGCTGGAATTCCTCTTATGATTTATTACCTTATTATCTTTAGATAGTTTCGTTCTTAACGTATTTTTCTTTGAATGAGGAACTTTAGTTTAGATGTTTGTCTTTTTTTTTTCTTTGTAAACTGAATTTTTTCCTGAAACCACAGTGAAACACAATACAAAGGATTTCTTTTATTGCCTCAATGATTCCTTAGTACTCATATAAATAAACAGGTACTAGTTGTTTTAATTCACGTTGTATATGATAACTCGTAATTTTGAAGGAAAGAAAACTAGTGGTTTTGCTCAGTACTGAGCTTCATATTGTCAGGTGCTAGTGACCTACTAGACAACTGCGATTTGAACTCTGCACTTCACGGGAGTTAGAGGGGGGAGCCATGTCAAGCGACCACAATAAAAAAGAGAACATCAAAGCGAAACCGCCTATCTCTGAAACTATGTCCGACCACACAAACTCGCGGTAACGTATTTGCATTTTCCACTGCTATTGAACTTTGGAAACAATCTCAGAGGGCCGTGCTGCAACGTTTAATCGATGGGTGACATTCGTGTCACTTTTAGGCAAGACATTTAAAAAGTCCACAGCGGTTTTATAAATAACATAGCGTATTGACATCTGCTAATATTTATTCAATTTGTAGTCTTTGCAACTACAGATTCGAGCGAAAATTGATTACATTCCTGCCACTGGCATTTAAATGTATCTCGCTTCTATACAGCCTGGGTGTGTCCCATATCTTGTGATTGCTGTAAATTGTCTTAAACGGTGACAGTACTCCACACTTAACACATGTATAGTGGCTCTCAATAAAATTGTAATATCTTATGAGGACTATTGCACTTTTACTACATCATACTACTTTTGACAAATAAAACTGTACGGAACGTCTTTCAACCAATTATGGCTGCTTACTACTACAAATTTTATCATCTCCCTAGCATTTGATTTTAATCACCTCTCCATCATTTGTTTTTATCACCTCCCTAGCATTTGTTTCTTTGTTTGCCAATATTGTACTATCAATAATTGTGCCTTTTAAAATGAGTCATGTTTATTTCATGATGCTTAAAGTTTTATATAATTTGTCTTGTTTATATTATTTAGGTTATGTTATAGTTCTGCTGTAGGAAATTATGGATAGTCACTATCAGAGGTTGTTTAATATTTATTGATATTTGAAGTGAATGCAATTGTTCTAATAAAAATAAAACCGAATCAACAAAGCCTTCTAGACTAGCAATCTAGACTAGTAATCGTCCATACAATTTTATGAAGATTGTAATAGTTGGCACAAGTGGTAACAAGAGAACAGCTAATAATAATACACTACTGCCATCTAGCATAATGTATGTAGTGATGAGATGGTACAAAAATACATTTGAAGACAGTTTAGTATTTTCGGAAGTCAATGAATATGTTATTGTATTAGAGTACTTTACTTCTTATAATCTTTTTAATATACTTTTTTTCTAAATCGTGTAATAGTCAATTAAATCCCACTCGAGTTTTGCTATTAAGTTAGATCTATTTAGGTTTTTTCTTAAAAATTCTCTGATGTTCCTTCAGTGAAACGGCGAAACTTGGAGTGAGATAAGTGGCCAACCGGCTTGGTGGCCACATATTCAGCTTTTCTCAGCCTCCATACGGTCCAGTCTCTATCTCATTATTGAATTGTGTATATTTGGACTAATACACAAATTCTCGAAGTTTCTTCAACGGAGCGGTGAAAAACGGAGTGAGACAAGTCACCAACCGGCTTGGAGGTCACATAGATTCTTCCTCACAGCCACCAATTATATTGCAAGTACGAGCGATCGCTCAGATTTTGATGCTTCTTGACGTATTTCCTCTTCTTTAATCTGCAAAATTTGATAGTTAAACATCAGAAACAGCATTTGAGAATTTTGACGAAATACGTCTATATCAGAAGAGTCACTGTGTTTAAAAGTAATTTCAATAGAATGTGCCTACCCATTTGCGTTAAACTCTTCGGTATCAATGTTTCACTGTCAATAGTTTTGTTATTTTATCAGTGCTTGCCGCAATGTTTGAGGCACACTCACTGACATCAATAAAATCAGCCTAAAGAATAATATATAAATTCATCAAAAAGGAAAACGATTACAGAGCTAACCCATGTAAACAATGTATGTTTTTAACTGTGAGGTAGACCAAAGGCGATCAAATACATTTATTTAAACTATACCCAAATATTGTTTCATATTTATCCCTTTGTTCATGTAAAACATTCACAAATTTAGCCTACATACAGATTTTAACAAAATATCAAACTCGGAAACGTATTTAATATAAATTTAATTAAATTTGTAATAAAATTACGTAGTGATTCATTTTGAGATCTGGTAGCTCATTTAGTAGAGAAACTAACTAGGGACTGGAAGGTCGTGCGTCGTGCGTGGCAGAACAGCCCTGAGGTCTACTCATCTTCTCGTCAAATTGAGTACCTCGTCTTCAGGAGCTCTGAGCATGGTACCGACCACACTACCTCAGTCTACTGCCGAGGTTATTAAAGCATGTAACGTCACCTCCGTGCACCACAAACAGTTTTATGACTTGTTAAAGAGGTGTCGTTGTCTTTTACATAATTTGATCTATGAACCAGTGCAATATCTAGAATGGAAGACGAAATGGGGAAATATCATAAAACCAGAAAATGTAAAATAATATGATGATAGATGTGGAGATTATAATTGAAGAGCTCCCCGCATAAAGGACGTAGCTACACTTTTACAAACTTGTGGAAAACAACAACCAAGCACATTCTAAAAAATTCAAATTATAATTGAGCTTCTTTTCTCTTCCTACGTACCGAGGAGTTTCATTTTATCACTCACTCATTTATTACGTACAATCAACAATGGGTGCGTTGCTGCTGTTTCAGCAGGACGCCAAAGTGTGCATGACGAGGAGCGCAGTGGGAGGCCAACCATCATCACAGACGACCTTGTGGAGCAACGCACCATCTGCTTGCTCATTGACGTTAGGCCCATAGACCTGGCACAGCTTACGATAAATTTCAATCGACGCTATGCCCTGTGCATTCAAAAACTTGCACTTCACACGCGGCGGGAGGTGGAATAGGAGCGTCCATCTTCAACCAATCCAACAAAGCTACTGAGAGCACTCGGGAAGTTCCGCTAGCTCATGCGTCAGTCAGAAAATTACTCTATCACGTACACGCAGTCGCTTCGCGCAACATATGGTTTGCTAGCTGTGAGACGAGTGGAAATGTTACTTTACGGACGCGCCTCGTAGTTCCAAACCTTTAGAGATTTTATGCCCAAGAACAGAATGAAATGCACAAGGACATTCTTGTACTTACTTTTATTAATTTTTGTTAATGAAAAATGTGAGCCCACAGAGTATAATATTACAATTGTTTAAAGATTAAATGTAAAATCAATAACAAATTACAAGGGACAGGCCTATGCAAGAAAATCAACTGTGCTAGAGATATCAACGAAGTCTGCCTTCATATGCTGATTATGCTCGAGTATAATGGCGGCCTTGATGATGACGGTAATAACTAATAAATAATAATAATAATAATAATAATAATAATAATTGTTATTATTATTACTATTAACTTATTATTATTATTATTATTATTTTACTATATTACAATTTTCATGCTTGCTGTTGAGATATTTTATCACGGTTGTGCTTCGTATTTTGTACTCTAATATTTTAACAACTATTCAATTTATATTATTCAATACATTACTTTGCGTAGAAAATATATTGAGCATTTACTATGTTGCAGTCGATGATGATGTTAATTTCAAAAATCAAAAGATTTGTAATGTCTTGTTTCGTTACTGGTTGGGCATTTACTATGTAGCAGATGTTGATGATGTTCGTTTCAAAAATCAAAAGATTTGTAATGTCTTGTTTCGTTACTGGTGGAGGATTTACTATGTCGCAGTCGATGATGATGTTCGTTTCAAAAATCAAAACATTTGTAATGTCTTGTTTCGTTACTGGTTGAGCATTTACTATGTCGCAGTTGTTGATGATGTTCGTTTCAAAAATCAAAAGATTTGTAATGTCTTGTTTCGTTACTGGTGGAGGATTTACTATGTCGCAGTCGATGATGATGTTCGTTTCAAAAATCAAAACATTTGTAATGTCTTGTTTCGTTACTGGTTGAGCATTTACTATGTCGCAGTTGTTGATGATGTTCGTTTCAAAAATCAAAAGATTTGTAATGTCTTGTTTCGTTACTGGTTGAGCATTTACTATGTCGCAGTTGTTGATGATGCTCGTTTCAAAAATCAAAAGATTTGTAATGTATTTTTTCGTTATTGGTTGAGCATTTACTATGTCGCAGTTGTTGATGATGTTCGTTTCAAAAATCAATAGATTTGTAATGTCTTGTTTCGTTACTGGTTGAGCATTTACTGTGTCGCAGTTGTTGATGATGTTCGTTTCAAGCATCGGATGATTTGTAATGTCTTGTTTCGTTACTGGTGGAGGATTTACTATGTCGCAGTCGATGATGATGTTCGTTTCAAAAATCAAAACATTTGTAATGTTTTGTTTCGTTACTGGTTGAGCATTTACTATTTCGCAATCGATGATGATGTTCGTTTCAAAAAGCAGAAGATTTGTAATGTCATGTTTCGTTACTCGTTGAGCATTTACTATGTCGCAGTCGATGATGATGTTCGTTTCAAGCATCGGATGATTTCTAATGTCTTGTTTCGTTACTGGTTGAGAATTTACAATGTCGCATTCGATGATGATGTTCGTTTCAAAAATCAGAAGATTTGTAATGTCTTGTTTCGTTACTGGTTGAGCATTTACTATGTCGCAGTTGTTGATGATGTTCTTTTCAAAAATCAAAAGATTTGCAATGTCTTGTTTCGTTACAGGTTGAGCATTTGCTATGTCGCAATCGATGATGATGTTCGTTTCAAAAATCACAAGATGTGTAATGTCTTGTTTCATTACTGCTTGAGCATTTACTATGTCGCAATCGATGATGATGTTCGTTTGAAAAATCAAAACATTTGTAATGTCTTGTTTCGTTACTGGTTGAGCATTTACTATGTCGCAGTTGTTGATGATGTTCGTTTCAAAAATCAAAAGATTTGTAATGTCTTGTTTCGTTACTGGTTGAGCATTTACTATGTCGCAGTTGTTGATGATGCTCGTTTCAAAAATCAAAAGATTTGTAATGTATTTTTTCGTTATTGGTTGAGCATTTACTATGTCGCAGTTGTTGATGATGTTCGTTTCAAAAATCAATAGATTTGTAATGTCTTGTTTCGTTACTGGTTGAGCATTTACTGTGTCGCAGTTGTTGATTATGTTCGTTTCAAGCATCGGATGATTTGTAATGTCTTGTTTCGTTACTGGTGGAGGATTTACTATGTCGCAGTCGATGATGATGTTCGTTTCAAAAATCAAAACATTTGTAATGTTTTGTTTCGTTACTGGTTGAGCATTTACTATTTCGCAATCGATGATGATGTTCGTTTCAAAAAGCAGAAGATTTGTAATGTCATGTTTCGTTACTCGTTGAGCATTTACTATGTCGCAGTCGATGATGATGTTCGTTTCAAGCATCGGATGATTTGTAATGTCTTGTTTCGTTACTGGTTGAGAATTTACAATGTCGCATTCGATGATGATGTTCGTTTCAAAAATCAGAAGATTTGTAATGTCTTGTTTCGTTACTGGTTGAGCATTTACTATGTCGCAGTTGTTGATGATGTTCTTTTCAAAAATCAAAAGATTTGCAATGTCTTGTTTCGTTACAGGTTGAGCATTTGCTATGTCGCAATCGATGATGATGTTCGTTTCAAAAATCACAAGATGTGTAATGTCTTGTTTCATTACTGCTTGAGCATTTACTATGTCGCAATCGATGATGATGTTCGTTTGAAAAATCAGAAGATTTGCAATGTCTTCTTTCGTTACTGGTTGAGCATTTACTATGTCGCAGTCGATGATGATGTTTGTTTGAAAAATAAAAAGATTTGCAATGTCTTGTTTCGTTACTGGTTGAGCATTTACTATGTCGCAATCGATGATGATGTTCGTTTCAAAAATCAAAACATTTGCAATGTCTTGTTTCGTTACTGGTTGAGCATTTACTATGTCGCAATCGATGATGATGTTCGTTTCAAAAATCAAAACATTTGCAATGTCTTCTTTCGTTACTGGTTGAGCATTTACTATGTCGCAATCGATGATGATGTTCGTTTCAAAAATCAGAAGATTTGTAATGTCTTGTTTCGTTACTGGTTGAGCATTTACTATGTCGCAGTTGTTGATGTGTTGTTTTCAAAAATCAAAACATTTGTAATGTCTTGTTTCATTACTGGTAAAGAGGGCTAATGTACACTTATTGGTTATAGGACACATGTTCAAGCTTACCAATTTGTTGCTTTAATGTCCATGTCCTTGGCCTCATCAACATACTCTGAGTATGTAGGCAGAAACTCTCGACTTGCACTGTACACTGAATTTCACTAGTTGGACATGACTGATTATTATTATAAGTTGTTATAGCCTTCATAGAGTGCCCATAGTGGTTGTAGGGTGTTAATGATGTGATGGTGACAAGTGATAGTTGTGTTCGTGGTGGTATTGCATGTGTTGATGGACTGTGTAGTGTTCATCAACCTCTCTTTATCCTGAAGTTCTTAGGGCCTGCACTAATTCGAAGAAATTTCATAATTCTACAATACAAACTACGTACCGTATATACGTAGCTGTATTTTTACGATATCCTGCATTATGTTGATTTTGCATTATATGTTTTTAGGTGATGATTCTTCTGTTTTACATTTTAAAGTAAATCGGCTGACTTTTTCTCAACTTATTTTCATTGTCACTAAAATTTTCCACTTTTAAATCATGTTAAATGTGTTCAATTTGTCTTGCTATTGAACACTATATTTATCGGTTATTGTCCATAATCATAAGTAAAAATAAGTTTATTGCCACAATAATATAATACTCTACAATTGTGAATACACTTCTAGGACTCCTCGTGCTCAGGGGAGGATTCGATACATCATAAATTTAAATGCATAAATTACAATAAAATAACATCTAAAAATTAATAATTAGTCATAACAAATTGCTCACATACGTTCTTAAATTTCAAACTGTTTTAGGTGAATAGATGTGGGTATTTCTTTATTAATTTGTAATAAATAGTAGAACAGATATTAGTACTGTGATTGAAAGCAATGCTCGTCAAACACTTGGATCCAAACAAACGTATTGTATCCATACCTTTTTTTTTTGTGTTCGTGAATTTGATCTGAAATATGTGTGATTTTTATGTATAAAATTTAATAATATATTGTTATAAATTTGATGTATTTTAAGACTTTATTAGTTAGTAAAAAATTTAGGAGTATATTTAGATTCAAATTTAAATTTTCAAAGTCAAGTGACCTACATAAGTAAGAAAACTTTTTTCATAATTCATTCCCTCAGACACTTAACCAACGTTTTACCTTCCAGCCTTAAAAAGAACTTTATCCAAACTTTAGTGATGCCCCACTTCGATTATTGCGATTCTCTGATCACGAATCTAAATACTGATCATGCCCATAGACTACAGCGTGTTTACAATATCTGCGTTCGTTTCGTTTGTAACATTAGATAATTCGATCATGTAACATCGTCACTAGAATTGTTGTCTTGGAATCCGCTTAAAGAAAGAAGATTCTTCAACTCCCTCTTATTACTATTTAAAATCATCCATACCTCCACGCCCTCTTTCCTAGCATCTCGTTTTGTTTACCTTTCACTACCTCGAACCCGGAATATGTACCTTCTCTCTATTCCTCTGCACAGGACATCCTTCTACTCATCATCTTTCACCATATCGATTCCACGCCTCTGTAATTCTCTCCCTGACCATGTCAGAGACTGTCGGACAATAACAAAATTCAAATTTAAATTAAAAAATCACATTCTAGTTCATGGAATTGCTTGTTGAACACCTGTTAGGTTGCGCAACTTCCGTTTTACGCATGACATATAATAAATATTGTAACTATACTGTTGTAAAATTGACAATTAATATGTAATATATTTATTATTATTATTATTATCATCATCATCATCATCATCATCATCATCAGTTGTCGCTATCATCATTGCTATCTCTGTCTTTCTTTTTTTTTTCTTACGTTAGCTCGATGAGAGCTCTATAATATTCTTTTGACCTGTTGACCCTCTATAGGACTTTAATGTAATTTGTATGATTTTCATCAGCGTTTGTATTTTTTTTTTTGTATTTATATGTGCTATCTGGTAGGATGAAATACAGAGACATCATTTTATTTTTACTTCAATTTTTATTGTACCTGGGTTTTTGAATATACTTCACTCCCACCCCTTCTACTAGTGAAGTTCCACTCAGAACCAAGGCCGCATATAGTAAACAACACTGAGTTAGTGAGTATAGTACGTTCCAGAAATATGTTCGCGTTTTCCAGTGACGAAAGAGCTATCAATATTGAATCATATTTTCGCACAGGTACTGTCCGTTTGCCTACATCGCATCCCGATTTCCCCCATCTGCTTCAGCTCGCCCCTCTGTAAGAGCTGGGCTGTCTTAGCTCTTTTCTGAAAACATTAATTTCTGTTAGGAATTGGACGTTTACGTAATATTAATACAACTGTTTAAAATAACTTAAATAAAAGGGCTTCGTTAAGTAATTAACTGTCACGTCATTTCCCCCTTTCTACGATCCTTCGGCATAACCACTTGGACGGACAGTAGATAGCCTGTCTGAGTAATTTTATCTGTGCGGGTCGGGCAGAAGTGAAGATTGAATTTACAGTACGTAAGGTACTCTTTTATAGAGTAGGTACAGAATTATTTCAACATGAGTCACTAGTACGAAGGACGAAACTGGCAATTGGAATTAGATGCAATAGTCTATAGTGCGATAATATGCACAAAAGAACTGAAGCTGTATGGAAATGAACAGCCACCATTTTCAAAAATGTGTTTAAATATCCATATTATGATTATTTTTCAATTTAACGTCATTTTCTATATTGTACGCTAATGTGCTGTAGGCAGTATAATATACACTGCATAATGAATATATTCTCATGGATAACTCAGTTCGTGAGTAAAAACACTTATTCTTAATACAGTACTGTATTTTGATTAAGCAAAAACCTAATGAAAATTATCAGACTCAAAATCGCGATGTTTCCTAGTTTACGTAAATGGATGAACTACTTTTCTTCCCTCCTATACCTAGTAAAGTGATTTGTTTGTGTTTTACGCCAGTATCATCGAACTACAGTCATGGAAAGGGGTAGCAAACGGTGTGTCCGGTTCTCTAAAGGTATAGCCAGGTTAATATTAAAAATGTTAGTAAAAATAAATTGATGTCCCTGTAGAAGGCCTTATGGGCTTAATCCTGTCAGATTAAATAAATAAATAATAAATAAATAATTAGTTATTCCATTATCGAATCCAGTGTAACATTGTGGGTATTATTTAACAATGCAACACTGCATAATACTATATATGCAGTGCTATACGCTCACTGAAGTTATTCTCACACTCTGATATTGCCACAGTCCTCGTGGCTACGCGTTACAGACCTCGGGGCTATGCGTCATATTATACTCGCAGCTATACGTCACATACTTCGTGGCTATGCGTAACATACCTGGGCCTCTCACTTAACTGATCTCTTATCAAACCCTCTCTAAACTTTCACAAACCGCCGCGTGTCGCTAGCATAACACAGATATTACCACTGCTATTAAAATTACGACGAATTCTATTCGGAGATATTCATGAAGGTAGAAGATTGGGATCCGTTGAAAACCCATTATATAGCCTATGTTAAATTTGTTTTGGTAGATATCTGTGATTCACTTCATGAAGAGAAGTATCTCCTTTAATATTACGGTTTATAAATGATTTCTATTCTATAACGGTGGTATATAATGGTCATATAAAGTCGTTATGGGTTTATAATTGCGTCCCCATACTGTACATTCAATGGGAGGAGATGTATCCATGGAAATAATTTCACTTGGAATCATGCATAGAATAGCACGACACACAAATGTCTACCTGGAATAAGAAAGTGAGGATGTTGAATATTCTAGAGAAAGGGACATAAAGGAAACTACAAGAAGCGAGACAATGGCACTCCAGAGATTGCTCTGCCTGATCGGAAAACAAATCACAGAAACGTCACAGAGCTATGGACTATAGATGAGTCGGGGTCTGAGGTAAAAAGAGAGTGATGGACATCTCAAGATATCTGTTTCTTCTACATTGTGTCCTCTATTATTACAAGAGCAGCTGACAAGAATGAAGAGTTCGTGACATGTTAGCTGCCATTTCAACAATGTTTCAAGAGATTGTGGGCAACTGTAACAAATCTTATACCTTTTATGAGTTTGTGGCAGTGGGTGAAATATTACTGACTATTCCTGTTGTTATTTTTTTGTTACTAAAAGTATGCGTTCGCTTTAGAGTTAACATTGTTTTTAAAATAATAATTATTTTATCTATTTGGTTGTTTATTATATCATCGTTGTTGTTTCTTACTTGGCTATTTAACGACGCTGTATCAACTACGAGGTTATTTGGCGTTGATGGGATTGGTGATGGCGAGATGAGGCCGATGATTCGCCAGAGATTACCTGACATTTGCTTTAAGGTTGGGGAAAACCTCGGAAAAAACCAATCAGTGGGAATCGAACTCGCGCCCGAGTGTAAATTCGTATCGATAGGTTAGGCAAGCGCCTTATCCGACTGAGCCACTCCGGTGGTCCGTTATTTTTATAGTGATTTTGGTGGCTTTTATGGCGACTCTTACACTTTTACTACGTCATACTACTTTTGACCAATAAAACAGTAAGAAAGGACGTCTTTCAACCAATCATGGCTACTTATCGCACAATTTTATCACTTCCCTAGCATTTGTTTATTTTTATCACTTCTCTAGCATTTGTTTACTTTTATCATTACTCTAGCATTTGTTTCTTTTTATCTCTTCCCTAGCATTTGTTTCTTTGTTTGCCAACATTTCAAACTGCAAATTCCTTACGGTACTATAAAACTTGCTTTGCGATCGTCATTTGTTTCCCCCATAGATAGTCGACTGAAACGTTTTGGTGAAGGGAACATTAGTGAAATAGAATCTTAGTAAGTCAATTAACATAAATATTTTATTGTGTTAGACTACTTTATTTCTTCTAATCTGTATATACTTACGTCCGTTTTATCACCTCCCTAGCATTTGTTTCTTTGCTTGCCAACATTTCTAACTGCAAATTCTTTACCGTACTATAAAACATGCTTTGCGATTGTCATTTGTTTACCGCGTAGGCAATCAACTGAAAATGGCGGCTCCATTCAAACGTTTTGGTGAAGCTAACATTAGTGAAATAGAATTTTTAGTAAATCAATTAATATTTTACTGTATTAGGGTACTTTATTTTCTAGTCTTTATATACATTATTCTAATTGTGTAGGCCTAATAGTCAATTAAATTCCACTTGAGTTTTGATTTTCTCTAGATAAATCGAAACCATTAGTGAGATTACTGTTGATAATGTTATTTGTTCAAAATTAAAAGATTCTACAAAAGTTGAATACTGATTACACGAGGTGGCTGTAGTTAGACTGTGCTACTTATCCATAGACTTAAGGGTAAGAATTCTAGATAAGAGAAGTCCTGGCTGTGTACTTCATAATAAATATTGCGTAGTAGTTAAAACCAAGTGAAGTACAGCAACGTGTCGACCTCGCCCATCTATTCCTTGTAAGGGTAGAAATTGATGGCTTGTGGCTTTTAGACTTTAGACTATTTTGTGATTTGATATTAATAGTGTCGGTGACTATGGTAACAAAATATGTCCATCGTTGTGGAGTAACGGTTAGCCTTTCTGACCATGAAACGAGCGGGAACAGGTCCAATTTCTGATTAGAACAAATTACCCTCATTAAGATCAAATGCTGGATAAACTTCTGCGCTGGACTCTGGACTTATTTCGCCGGCATTATCACCTTCATCATTCAGGCGCTAGGTAACTACAGCCGTGATAACGCCTCGTAAAATAACCCACTAAAAGAACTTAAAATGTTTGTTGGTGTTTGGTTATGCAAGAAAACAGACAACTTGTCAATATTTTCTTTTGGGAGGTAGTTCGCTCATTGCGTTGAAGTACCGTGTTTTCTACTATTCAACTCAGTACTTATCCCTTATTTGGCCACTGTACGGTTGATGAGTAGTGGATCAATGATGCGGGATATTACAGTGCTGCAGATGGCTACACAGGCGTCGAAGAGAATGCAGACCAGTGGGAGATGTGCTGTCATTCAAACGGCATGATCAATCAGGTGTATCCCATGCCATCCAATTGGCACATCTGTATCTCGCTTAAAGCGAAGGGGTGCGTTAATATTGCATGCAACATTACCGTCCTGACTTGATATTCAAAGATCTCGGGTATTCTTGGACAATGTTCGTGTTTCTTCTGATGCCAAGAGAAGGTGGTAATACTCACTAGGCAAATAGGTATTCATTAATCATATATTACTTTTTATATTTTTAGATATTGATTTGTATAATATTAAACGATCATAATATGATAACGTTATCATTTCACATCTAAGGTAAATATTTGTCACTGAAATATCGATGGAATCGAGTTCGATTTCTTGCAAGTAAATTTATATCCCTTATGTCTTTGTCTCTAAATCTTGTTTTATGTTTATTTTTTTATTTAAACTGTGATATTACATCATACTAAACACTTGGATAGAGAGAGACATGTTGCTTGAGAATATCTGTTATTAGTACAAGGATGAAGGTACATTCTTCCAATTGTATAAATTAACAGTAATTTAACTTTTTATGCCATTTTAGTCCAGATCAATTGAAATTTGGCGTACTTAATACATTCCTTCTACCTCGTTCTCCATTTTTAGTACTTTTAAGAACTCTCTGTAATTGACAGCAGTTAGTTTATAAATTTTTGGATTAAAATAGTGCAATCGTAATGCATTTCCCAGATATTTTCCACAAATCCATTAATATTGAATTACTATTATTTTAAAATGTTTGTAATAGTTACGTCAACAAAATACACTAACACATTTTACGTATCTCATAACATATCATTTCTTCTTACACTTTTATGTAATACAATATTATTTTAACATATTCATAACCCATGTTATCATAAAATTAATAACACCAGTTATATCAAACATTTTAATGTTGGTTCTTAAGACTGAAAAAAACATATAAGCATGTAAAGTTACATTGCAACATCTTGAAATTTTCTAGTTATTAGGATAAAATGTAAAATTAAAGAATTATGAAAACTAGAGACAAAATAAACACTTCAAGAGAAAATTTGAGTGGCATACTCACATGTTAAAGAGAATATTCGTTCATCACAAAAAAGACAAATGTGTATTGTATGGATAAAAATTAAATTTAATAGAGTTACTTTTATAACCATAAAGCGAACCCCCACATACAAAATGTTTTCGATAATAATAGTGGTGCTGCTGATGATGGTGATATTTATTTAAATGGTGACGATGAAGGATATGACTATGATGATGGAGAAGAAGAAAACGGCGATTATAATAATACTAAAATGTCAGTGGTGATTTGGTAGAAGTAATGACGGCAATAGTAGCGATAATGATGATGATGATGATGATGATGATGATGTTAGATATGATGATAAAGATGATGTAATGATGATTATGATGATGAGGAAGAGGAGGAGGAGGAGGCTGATGTTCATATTAAATGGTGATACGATGTTTACGAAGGTGAGTCATTCGTGAAAGAATATAGTGAGTGCTCATAGCTTAATGTTCCAACTTGCAGTTATCTGGATTCTTGAGCTGTCATACGCGTACATCAGTCGCCATACCTATGAATCACGTTTCGATCGGAGATGGCGATTTCTTGGAGCTCTAATTTTAGAACTATAGTCACAGTCAGAACCAACTACAAACTTATAACGGCTTCAAAATCATAGGTTTTCAAATCACACCACATCACTAGATAATGATGATGATTACATTTGAAGGGTTAAGAGCCATAGTGGGCCAAGCGCCATTTATTAAAATTAGAGAAAGCAAGGGTTAAAGTTAAGTAAATACCGTAGTTTAATGAAAATTGACATATCATTTAGTTTTAATGTGTATACTTTATATTACTTGCTATATGTTTCCATTGAATTATGGTAATAATTCATTTTAACTCTTGTTTTCTATGGTTTTAGTAAATGGCACGTGGCACACTGTTTCTGAAATCTTCATTTATATATATATATATATATATATATATATATATATTTATTTATTTATTTATTTATTTGTCTATAACACGGCAAAGGCCAAATTACTATACACTTTGTAAAATTATAGTTGCTCATTACAAAAAAAATTAAAAGATAAAAAAACCATTAACACAGGTAAATACAGATGCAAATAACAAAAGACACATATGAAAATTAAAAAGTGAAAAAAGAGATGAATGCGCATATAAATACAAGACACATAAATACAATTTTAAATACGAATAAAAATTAAGAAAATAGGTAAATGCAGATATAAATACAACATATAAAATCTATAAATGAAGGGTTATAGAGTAACAAATAGACAGCAATATTATTTCATATCTATTTTCTGACGATAATAAAGATGATTGTGGTGGTGATGATGATTAGTGATAATGAAGAATCAGTTGTCGGTTATTATAACTATGGTGATGGTAATAAAGTTGATAAATGAATAGTAGACTGTAGTAAAGATGCTAGTTTGATAAAAATGTTAGTAGTAAAGCTGATAGAAGAACTTACATATTGTAGCACTTCATTTAACTACGTTTTTCAGTCGCAGACGTTGCTCAACGTGAATGAGAAATGATACATTTTATCTAGGCCCTCTATCAGGAAGGACTTCTTTTGCATATAGGCCAAATAAGCTTACTAAACGGGCAGTGCAGCATAACTTCGTTCCATAGCTTCAAGAAGAAGCCATAATTAGTTTATTTCTCTTTAAATTATATCGTCCTCGGCCGGGTTTGAACCCGAAAACTTTGTATCTAACGGCTAGCATGGTAGCCTCTAGTCTGCAGATGAGGACAGGAGGTTGAAAAAATTATGAAAGAAGAGGTTGTAAAGACGACGACGACGACGACGATGATGATGATGATGATGATGATGGAAAGGATAGTGATAAAGGTGATGGCGGTCCTGGGAGAGAAGTAATAAAATTGTAATAGAAAAATACTGATTGAGATGTGAATGCACAGCAAGACAATCGCAGATTCACTGCTGGTGACTCAGCCTACATACAATGCAAGACACGTGGCCAATAATTATTCTGTAGTAGGTCTTTTTGGTGTTGCAGTTGTAATGATTCTAATGCTAGCGGCTTCAGAGAGAGGAACAAAATCTCTTCTGTTTATCTAAGTACCCGGGCTGGCAGGTAGGGTTGTAATCCATATTTAATGAAACCCTCCAAGTTAGTTCACAATGTGCTTTCCTTGACGATCGTAGGAATATACATTTAAAAGCACAATATTATTCGTGGTACTTTTGATGCTATATTCTATTTCCAGCCCAAAATATTGTGGTTAAAATTATTTAATGGTGTAAAGGAGTAAGTAATCAATGTAGAATTAAAGTAATGTGTTAATTCAGATGCCGTCAAGAAGTAGGAATGTCGGTCTCTGTTCCTATTATAAATCCCTTTCTATTAATGTTACCTCTCTAATTATTACAAATCTAATTCGGGATTATGAAATTTCTAGTTCTTATTTTACTTTCTAACATAATTCCTGGAAACATTTGTTATTTTGTCATTGTTGAACCTGTATTTTATCCTTCGTGATTATCAGAACACATCTTTGGAATTGACAATGTTACTGTAAATTTTGAGCGTTTCGTGGCTACATACATTAGTGACTCCCCAGTTGACTACGCACTTCGAAATTAATGAAGAGTCGTACTTTCAACAGGATGGAGCAACAAGTTACCCTGCAAGAAAACCCGTGAACGATTGCTTTCCGATCACGTCGTCTAAAATAATAATGAATTCGCCCTGCCCTGCTAGATCGGTCTATCCTTTAGGGTTATTCCAAAAGCAAAGGGTTACATTTCGAATATCCAAACTTTCTAGTTCGCTTATCTCCGTCTCGTAATGAAGCCTTGGAAATAGAGAGCTTCCCAACACCAGCAGGAGTCTGGAACTTGGTTTTAGTGGTGCTGCTTCTCTACTCTAGCTCGACGGCTGGCCGGCGGATACTGTGTGATGCGACGGTAGTAGACGTTAATGCTATTACATGTATTCGTGCCTAGTTGGCTTAATTGCCCAGCGAACTAACATTCTATTTCTTAGTTGACTGTCTTTTCGGCTTTTTTTGTCTATAAAATTTACTAAAGTCCCTTCAATGGGAAGGTGCATAAGATGTGAGACAAATGACCTTTAGGCTAGGAACTCACATAAATGTTAAGCTGATTCCCAAGAGCCCTTGCAAGGACGCAGTTCTCATCGTTTCCCTTTTAAATGATTCTCACATTCATTTACTTCTCCATTTATCCATCCATGCACGCATTCATTCATGCTTTGTTGAATTCATTCATTCATTCAGTTAGTCATGCACTAATTCATCCATTCACCCATCCATCCATCCAGTCTGTCATTGGTACCACACAGATTCCTGTGCTAATCTACATCTGATATTGGAAAATTTACACAAGTGTACATCTACAGCAAATTGCATTCAGAGTACGTCATGTTGGCACTTTAGCAACTGTAAATGCCTTTCACTATTTTTAATATTAGACCCTATATAAGTATCGCAACAGTTTCGTGAAAGATCAGCTATGTAAAATGGAACCTGTAATAAACTGAAACCTATCCATAAAGGAATTTTTCGTGGTCTCGTGAATTTACTACTATAAATCCGCATAAAATTATACGAATTTAGGGAAAACGAAAAGAAATTTGAAGATTATAAATGAAAATAATTTTCTTTATTTCTAATTATTTATAGCATGATACTCTTTCAATCAGAAGTTAAGGCTGGTCCACAATAAACCGGGAACGGAAACGACAACGACAACGAAAACGGAAATATTGTTAAAATAAATGTATTTAAATGGGAGCATTCACAATTAACGATAAGGATTCCGGAGCCCGAAAACGGGAAGGTGAAAGTTAATTGTGAATGCTCACATTTAAATACATTTATTTTAACAATATTTCCGTTCTCGCTCTCGTTGTCGTTTCCGTTCCCGATTTATTGTCGACCAGCCTTTAATGGGAAAATCAACGCTGTACTTATTTATTTAGTTATTGATTGATTGATTGATTCATTCATTCATTCAGTTAATGATTTATACCAGGCCGCATTCAATATAGAAAAGAAAGGTTTGAAAATGAATGAACAGATATTGTAATTGTGGAAAATTCAAGAAGCCTTTGAGCACAAGTCAGTGACTGATACAAGTGCAAATTTTCATACATGCTGCAAAGTTGTTATGGTTTATTATATGGTCTCTCCTTCTCAGAACTCAAGTCACAATTACCTTGTAGAACTGGTCGGATTCTTGCTAAACATTGCTCATTTAATAAATTGGGAAAACCCTGAACACTTTTCGCGAAATGACAGATAAGAAATTGTGTAAAAAGATATGGGGAGAAAATTTTTGTCAGTAGTGGATAATAATATTATGGTACAATTATTGAAGCTGTATCAACGGAAGTGAAATGTGCATCAATACACAATACAACTACATTCATAATGTTTTAAAATAAATCATATTCATGTCAGTGTGTGTTGTACCTATTCTAAAGTCAAGAATATGTTTCTTTAATTAGTTTGGAAACATTGTAGGAATGTGTATACATTTCCATTTTATTTTTAATTTATTTTAAACTTGCAGTGCTTAACGTGAGTTAAATTTGCACGTCACTATATTAGTGTACTGTATATTTAGACATATGTAATTGATTGCTGTATCAGAAGTTTCAGCACCGAAATTAAATACCTGGGATACATATCTGTACAATATTATTTCATTTTAATTATGTACTGATTATGTGAGAAGAGAGAACAGAGAAAAACCGCAATACTTTACGAACCTAAAGAAGACAAGTGCAGGAACGACTATGGAAAAGATGGCGTGATATGACTCAAGGAGTTGGGAGAGGCCAAAGCATGCTACTCTAGAACATCATGAATTATGTTACGATTATACTTTACTTATGTCGAGCGGAAACATGTTTATAAGGGAAATAAATTATGGTCCCGAAAGATTCCGTTTTAGACAGTTTTTTTCTGTGGAACGTTTCTAAAATCACAGTTCCTCTGGAGAATCCTGTAGCAATTATGCCATGTTTTTAACATATTTTTTTCGGCATGCGCTCCACACTTTGTGAACCACCGTAACATGATATATTCGTGAATTTAGGCAATACATAAAACACGTATTACGTTGCATATAAATTAGCATTAAGGTTGGATGGAATGTGTTGAGGAGTTTCTCTGGGGTTACGTGTTTCAAGTTATAGTATGTTTAATGTAAAAGCAATTTATTGCGCCCGAAAACTTTGTGATTAATGCCACTTTGAACAGTGGAATATAAAACCCACTGTCGCCAATAAAAGTTCACTTTATATGCTAATTTTGAAAGTGTTTTATTTACGAAGTACCTTCACTTTTTTCAAGGGAATGCAATATCGTTTCTTAAACTGTCAAGTATTGTAATTCACTTTAAAGTTTTAAAGCATTTATAACTATATAAAACAAATACAATTCATTGTATTGAAATAAACTAAAATTCGTATAATCTTCAGAAATAATTTAAGTTATTAAAGCGCTTTAATTTTTACGTCTTACTGAATTTTATTACCGAATATTTTGTTTTGTTATTTCTTTCACTATATCGCCTGAAATTACTTCACTTGTCAAACAATCATGGAAATTACAGTATCATTCCTTGCATTATAAGAGTAGGGTATGGTTTGGTAATACTGTGACACAAGTATTATTGTGATAGTTGTTTTTGAGAATTCATTATAATTTTACTGAGCGAAAGAAGGACCGGTTTTGTACAGCAACTCGTCCACGGATGTTCTCTTAATACGTTGACGCAAGAAAACTATGTTCCTCTCTCTCTCTCTCTCTCTCTCTCGGTAAAATTATAATAAATTCTCAAAATAACTATCAAAATATTGAATAATTTCAAGGAAAAATTGTTCCGGGGTCGGGTATCGATCCCGGGATCCTTCGCTTAGCGCACGAATGCTCTACCGACTGAGATACCCCAGGAACTATACACGACCCATCACTAGCGCACGAATACTCTACCGACTGAGCTACCCCAGGAACTATACACGACACCATCACAATTTTGGTTGAGTAAGTGCGACAATTTTCACAAGTGGGATAACAAGATTATCCACGAGTTGGATACAATACTTCACGGCATCTCAGCATTATAAATTGTAGGAAAACTATCAAAGAAACTCGGGACCCATAGCTGACAATTTGTATTCATAAGTTCGTATCGATTAGTTCAGCCTGGCAATTGACATTGAGTAAAGATGAATGGAAGGCCTTGCAGGTTATGTTACAAAATGTTCCTTTCTTTTGTTAATATAGTTTCTCTGAACCATAGAAATCTTTTATGTGAGATTACAAAAGTGATATAAAATTGTTAAAGATTGGAAATATATTATATGTTACCTTGTGTTCTGCATTTCATTTCTTGTTACACGGCGCGTAGAAGACATTCAGACGAGATGTATGCATCCCGATCAAAGCGTTCCGGTATTACGTCATAAGCGAATACGTCATTGTTTTTATCAGTACCCGTGCCATAATAAGCCGATTAGGAACGTAGTAACAGGCTGTTTATAATGCTAGAAAGGCATAAATATATTTGTAAAACTGTTTCTTTGTTTTCCAGTTTGAATGTGTATTATAATTATTTTGTCAGTAATTCGTATTTTAAATTATAATGGAAGAAAGTACAGCATTGAATTGGTGTTAGTTAATATAATACGTTATCTATAAACTTCATACCGTTTTTAAAATATCGCCAGCCATAACCGCGTGGTCTAAGGCAGGGGTTCCCAACCGGTGTGTCGCGACACACTGGTATGTCACGCGAATACATGGATATGTCGCGAAATTTTGGATTTGAAAAATAAATTTTATGCCATCCAGAAAGTCTCTTTACAACGCATTTTTTTTTTTTTTTTTTTTTTTGCAACGCAGTCTTTGGTATGATGCATTTTATTTTGAGGCAGACTTTACCAATGAAACGTGAACACCTGCAACAATGCTCAGTGCAGTTTTTCAACCATAAGGCCACGTATAGAGAAACTCTGTGCAACCCACCAACCGCAGACTTCACTTAAATATGCGAGTTTTAAAAAAACTGTAATCTTTTTTCTACATCTTTTATCGGACATCCAGCAAAGATAAGTTGGGATTTTTTAGACATACCTTTTTTTTCTAGTGCCACTCAAGTTGCTGCTTGTTCTTTTAGAATTTTCGATTGCGTGTTAACATCGACCTATCACATAGAAGTTATTATCAACGCTTTTTTCCTGGGGAAACACGCTCGAACGGCGTTCCGACACCTTTTCGTTGCATTTTTCATCATGGAACCGAAATACAGTATGTGCGAATAACTGTGTTTTAATATAATTTTTCTTTGATTTCCGCTTATACCATGAGGGCCGTATTCATAGACATTTTTAGCGCGGGCTTTCGGTGGATGATAAGCGTTTTTCGTATTCATAAACCAGTGTTAGCGATAGGATATTATTTGAATTCTGTACAAGTAACCAGTGGATAGCCGGGGCTAGCTTAGTACGCTCGTAGCGCGTGCTGCGAAATGTCTATGAATTGCACCCTCAGGATCTTAGTTGGACGAAAAGGAGGCTAAAAACGACAAAATTCCCGTGCAGTGAACAGTAATCATCTCCCCGTCCGCTATAAAATATTCTACACAGAGTTCCACCACCTTTTTCTCCAGAAGAATATACTTATTATTATTATTATTATTATTATTATTATTATTATTATTATTATTACTATTATTATTAATAATAATAATAATAATAATAATAATAAGTGTGTCTCGATATCGTGGGCGTTCAGTAAATTGTGTCGTCAATCAAAAAAGCTTGGAAACCATTGGTTTAAGGAATCATGCCTTGGACTAGCGACATGGATTCAGCACTGCTTCTTGTCCTCATGAGGGAAGAAATTTTCTCATGTAATTTCGGACAATGTATTGGATCGATGTCCACTTAGCGTCATAATGAATTTGAGGCGCTTCAATCAGTAGGAAAATGCGGTTTCATAAGTCAGCTATAAAGGCTAAGAGGGATTATCGGGGTTGGTCGTTCGTCTGTGCTGGGACATGTGAACTTGAGGTGGGCAGACACCTGGTCTGTCTGAGTCTCCATCTGATGTCACAGTACGGAATAATAATAATAATAATAATAATAATAATAATAATAATAATAATAATTATTATTATTATTATTATTATTATTATTATTATTATCATCATCACCAATACCGTCATCGTTATTGTTTTCGTAGTTTACTTTGGAAATAAAATGATTTGAAGATAAAACGTGGTCTATTCAAACCTTGTGGTACGATGATATAGTAATGATATACTGATCGGATTTGAACTGATGGTTTCAACCCTCACTTTACAGAATGCCATGACTGAATCAGTTTCTCTTTAAACTACCTTTGACCAGTGTGTCGCTAGTTTTTCTAGCAGGGGAAATTATTTGTTATAAAATTTAATGGACTTGTTGTATTATGTACGTTGATACTGTTCGATTGCTATATATCTATTTCGCAACATTTGCTCATGTTTGTAACCAACGGATGAACGGCAATAACATTCTCTAATAACAATATTCCGTTACAACATTGTGCTTGCTAATAGACAGCATTAAACATAGATCCTTAATAGGAGGTCGTTAATAGTATATGTAGCAGCAACTTCCATTAGCTACACTTTACGAACAAATTATGCAAAAGCAATAGCAATTTCCATTAGCAGACTTCTTTTTATACCTAAATAACGAGTTTTCAGAGCGGTAGTAACTTACTATTGATGCACCATTGTTTCGGTATATTGTTTCACAGTACATGTATTGCATGTGTTTCAATAAGAAGGTGATATTATCATGCTTTGTCTTTTTCGATAATGGTACAACTTACACGAATTAAACTCCGTCCAGCAATCCACACTTAATGGCTTTCATATTATATAATGCAGTATTATATATATATATATATATATATATATATATATATATACATATATACAAAGTGGAAGTGAAATAAACTTGCAGACTGAAAGGGACGATAGGGTACACTTAAATGAAGACAGAACATATATTACGTTTTGTGATTAAATGCACGGTTAATTAGAAAATTAAGTTTGAAGTTTCAGCTGTCCGGCTACATCGCCGCTAGTACATTCTACTCGTGATACAGATGTACGAAATGGAAACATAAAAATTGGAGATTTACACTTCGAAGAGGTGGAAAAATTCAGATATCTTGGAGCAACAGTAACAAATATATATGTCACTCGGGAGGAAATTAAACGCAGTATAAATATGGAAAATGCGTGTTATTATTCGGTTGAGAAGCTTTTGTCATCTAGTCTGCTGTAAAAAAATCTGAAAGTTGGAATTTATAAAACAGTCATATCACCGGTTGTTCTGTAACGGTTGAGAGAGGAACAGATATTAAGGGTCTTTGAGAATAAGGTGCTTAGGAAAATATTTGGGGCTAAGAGGGATGAAGTTACAGGGCAATGGAGGAAGTTACATAACGCAGAACTGCACGCATTGTATTCTCTACCTGACATAATTAGGAACATTAAATCCAGACGTTTGAGATGGGCAGGGTATGTAGTACGTATGGGTGAATCCAGAAATGCATATAAAGCAGGCCTGCACAAGGTTTGCGCTCTCCGAGCAGGCTCACAGCTCATGAGCGGAATGCAGATATTAGCTGCGCTCTGTATAAGGGTGGACTGGAAGAAGAGGTGATCTCGTACAAAATAGACACAAAAGGAAGTACTATTACGAGTGTTTATGAAATGAATTTCCGTCCAGTGTTTGCAAAACTATCTTGGACTATTATTAGTTAATAAAGAAATATCTATTTTACAGAAATAATAGAAATTCTATAGCTACTTAAATGCACAATATCATTTTGTTATATTTTTATTTATCAATACATCAAAACGAGGTTTTATGCTGTTGGCAGCTGAAAGGAACAGTAGCCTACTGATCGTAATGAAACATCAGTTACAGATGTTCGATGTCTGCCTTTAATAAAGTTCATTATAGAAAACAGTTGCTCACAAATATAAATGTTGAGCCAAACATAGCAATCATTTTCACACCCAGCCTGTATAGTCTTGGATATTATTGCTAATGTTTAGTCTTATAAAACTCAACCAGGCTAGTAGTATTATTCAAACAATATTTAGCCCTTAGGTCACATTGAAGATCAATATGTTCGAGCTGTAAATCGTTAAATGTTAAATGTTATGTTCCGTCTTTTAGATTCCTCCATACTGTACTGTAGCTGTAGGTAAGCAACGTGAAACAGTTACCGAGAATAGGCCTACACACTGCACTCCACTAGATAACTGAGTGGTCGTTTCCCTCTCCTCTACCTATAGCAAATCTATGTCATTCTGACGTATCTTCGTCTCCATTTCGGCGAGCGGTAAACACGGCTCTCCCGCTCCGAAGGAGCGCGCGCGCTCGTTGAGCTCTATTTGTGCAGGTATGGTATAGAGTATTAGTTGAGAGACCAGAGGGAAAAAGACCTTTGGGGAGGCCGAGACGTAGATGAGAGGATAATATTAAAATGGATTTTATGAATGTGGGATATGATGATAGAGACTGTATTAATCTCACACAGGATAGGGACCGATGGCGGGCTTATGTGAGGGCGGCAATGAACCTGCGAGTTTCTTAAAAGCCATTTGTAAGTAACTGTAAATCCTTCAGGACGTGAAAAGCAATGCCGCTGGAATGGGCATAAAAAATGTACACCAATTTAGTAGAGTTTAGTGAGAACAGGTTACACTAGGTGTTACAGAGACCTTCATCAGTTGGCGCCTGCTCATTTCCGGTCTCCGTCTGCCAGTCTTCAAGTGCGTGAGACCACTGGATGTGGTTCGGAGCGCTCTGCTTCTCCCCGCCAATTAGCGACGTGTTAGGTGGAACATATGCAAAGGTCAGGAGACGGGGTCTTAAAACAAATCGCTGGATAACGTGATCACGTAAAAAATGTTCAAGGCAGGCCGGAAGGAAATATAAATATGAATTAGCTCGTCACACATATTTATTATATCCTAATTATTTATTTTTCAAATAATGACTCTTCGTTTAATTACTCTATTTACTCATGTGCTTTGAAACAATTTTACAAATACAATATATTGACTGAATTACTGTATGCACGTCTAATAAGGTTTGTATTAGTTATGATATTTTATTTAGAGAAAAAGAAGCTTTGTAATTCTTGTTTTTCGTGAGAGTGATTAGCAGTACAGAGTTGAGAACCTCGCATGAGGAAAGTAACGCTGCATTCAAGAAGACCAGCATTTTAGTGAATGTAATCACGTCTAAAAGATGAAGATTATGGAAAAGTTAGTGAATTTTATGTTCATTCATTCATTCATTCTTTGTTCTTCCCAAGGGTAGGTCTTTCACAGCAAACCCAGCTTTCTCCAATCTTTCCTATTTTCTTCCTTCCTCTTCGTTTCCTCATATGATCCATATATCTTAATGTCTCTATCATCTGATACCTTCTACCCCGAATTCTTCTCCCGTTCACAATTCCTTCCAGTGCATCCTTCAGTAGGCAATTTCTTCTCAGCCAGTGACCCAACCCATTCCTGTTGCTCTTTCTGATCAAAGTGAATATAGGTTTAATGGGTCCGTCTGTTTGCTTATCATGTAATGTGTAGTCTTGTATTATTAACTAACCACATTTATTGATGGGATTAACGTTTTCGCCAATTGTTTGCCATCATCAGATCATTACAAGTATCATATTATACACTCTGAATACTAAATGCAAATGAGGGGGTCCCGGCAAGAAAGTGTCAAGCCACATTTTTGGCCAAATTTAACTAATCATGCCATCTCATGGGGAATGATACATTTAAAATTATGGTGTCAAGAGTTTCTGCAGAAAACCTAACAGATGGCTCTATTATCCGTTGTATATTCTTACCCTAATACTTCATGCATCTTCTATAACGGCAAGACAATGTCAAGCAACGAAGATAGTTTAGAGAGAATGATACATAGGAGGAAGCTGAAGTTTTCTAATGAATCAAATGATGAAGGAAGTAATTCCAGCTCTGATTCTGAATATTTGCCACTTTCTGAAGAAGAATTAACATAAAAAACTTAAATATAGTTGAGTATTGCTTGGCATTATATTGCCCTCAGAATGTTGAATGTAGATGTGTTGCTTGCACAAAGTACGCATTTCATTTCATAAAAGATGTTTCTAATTGCTTTTTCATTATTTATTTAAAGGAATAATACTGTCCATTAATGTCTAATGTTTTGTTCCTTTTATTACCTTATGTGAGTCAAGATATTCTTAAATTTAAAATCGTTGCTTGGCATTTTCTTTCCCTAAATTCTTACAATATGTTGCTTGGCATTCTCTTGTCCTAAATATTTAATATTTATATGAGTGCATTACCATATTATTGAATTGCCATCAAGTAGATTCCTGAGTAGTATAAACATATGAACTAATTTTACTTTTATAATACGGTATTTTATTTCTGGAAGAAAAAATTCATTATTAAAATATTGTTTCAACTATATCAGTAATACATTTCCTTCAAGATGACAATAGAACTATCTTGCCACGAGAAGAAGAAAAAGAGTTAGCTCATGGCAGATCTTCATCCAATAGTCCTGAAAAACAACCTACTTTGGGAAGCGGGTATATCTTCGACAGTATTGAGGTCGGTCATATAAAACGAAGGTATAAGAAAAATTGCGCAGAAAATTGTACAAACAATATACTTTCATTTTCAGGGTTAAAATTAATGGAAGGTCAGTGAGAGTTTAGAGAAAAAAATCATTTATGAGCATTGACGGTCTTCAAAATCATAGAGGACGAATCAACAACAGTAGAATGAATATGGAGTTTGAAGAGGTTTCTTGGAAGAAAGGGAACGCAAGTACCATGATTGTAGACAGAAAAATGTGAGACTTCGGAAAATAAAGAAAATCAAACTTAGAGATGTCATGAAGCTAATGCAATATGTCTTCCCAATCCACCAAGGCTTTTACCTCAACTTGATATCTGATGATGATGGTGATGATGAGGAATATGATGTGAAGGATGTATAGGGTATTTAAAAAATCAGCTTAAACATTAAACCGCTATAAATATTATAATATTTGAGATAGGAAAAAAAAACAAAAACATCACAGTGCTGGGCAAACAACGAGGTTTACAATACATTGAGAAGATGTCCGTCGCTCTCTTGTTCAACGTATAGCATTCTGTCTGCGACAACATGCACATAATTTTGCAGATAATGTCTTGGAATATTGACAATTTCTTGCGAGATGGCATCTTTCAGTTGAAGTAGGGTTGTTGGATGTGTCGGGTAACCCCACAACCAAAAGTCGGCCGGATTAAAATCTGGAGAACGCGGAGGCCACATTGTTGGAAAGTGGCTACTGACGATACGACCGCCAAAAATCTGCGTAATTAACTGTTTGGAGGGATAAATATGTGGGGTAGAGCGCCATCTTGCATGATTGTTTTCCATATCGTGATTCCTTAGTCTAGGGATGACGAAGTTCTGTAACATGCTGCAGTAGCGCTCCCCGTTTACTGTAAGTCTGTTTTATTCCATTATTGTCCACATCTGTGAAGTAACGGTTAGCGCGTCTGGCCAGGAAACTAGGTGGTCCGGGTTCGATTCCCAGTAGGGGCAAGTTATCTGGTTGTGGTTTTTCCGGGGTTTTCCTTCAACCCAATATGAGCAAATGCTGGGTAACTGTCGGTGCTGGACCCCGGACTCATTTCACCGGCATTATCACCTTCATTTCATTTAGACGCTAAATAACCTAAGATGTTGATAAAGCGTCGTAAAACAAACTATTAAAAATTAATGGTGAAGTTAACACGCGTAACTGAGGTTCATTTTCCGACCAAAGTCATCAGTAGGCACTTCCCGTAAATGTGGCCTTCGCGTTCTCCAGATTTCAATCCGACCGACTTCTGGTTGTGGGGTTACCTTAAAGAACGAATTTTCCTGACACATCCAACAACCCTACTGCAACTGAAAGATGCCATCTCATAAGAAATTGCCAATATTTCAAGACATTATCTGCAAAATGCTGTGCATGGTGTCTCAGACAGAAGGCTGTACGTTGAACAAGAGAACGACGGACGTCTTCCAATGTTTTGTAAACCCCGTTGTTTGCCCAACACTGTGATATTTTTGTTTCTTCCCTATCTGAAATATTATAATATTTATAGGGGTTTAATATTTGAACTGACTTTTGAAACGCCCTATATTTTAGGTTACTATTTGTCTTTTGAGAAGTAACGGAATTAATATCAAGTTTGTTTGTCTTAAAAATGGTAAATAATAGTGGAATATATAACATTTCTAATGTCAATAAAACTTCATACTAAATAATTAGTAATTCTTATAACCAAGACAGTGTCAAGCCACAGAACAGGATACTGTACATTATACATTAAAGTATAAAATTTGTAATATAAGATAATAAAAAATATGTAGGCCTATAATATAATCAGGGAAATTAATTATATCAATAGAATCAAAATTTAACTTTTTCTGTGATTTGAGGATTTCATCAAAAATTCAACTTGTATTATCTCAAAAGTGTAAAAATGTGGCTTGGCACTTTCTTGCCGGGACCCCCTCAAATGTGAGTTGACTTGACTTAATGAATGTTACATTATGATTAGATGCTTCCTGACTCAGCTGTTTACATGAACAATATTTACATTTTGTCATAAGTATTATTGAAACACCAAATTATGACATAAAATAATTACATTTGTTATTGATTCTTCATGTGGAAGTACAGGGACATCATTTTATTTTTACTTCAATTTTTATTGTACCTGAGTTTTTGAATGTACTTCACTCCCACCCCTTCTACTAATGAAGTTCAAACTGTCCTCCACACAGAACCAAGGCCGCACTGAGTTAGTGAGTATAGTACGTTCCAGAAATATGTTCGCGTTTTCCAGTGACGAAAGAGCTTTCAATATTGAATCATATTTTCGCACAGGTACTGTCGTCCGTTTGCCTACGTCGCATCCCGATTTCCCCCACCTGCTTCTGCTCGCTTCTCTATAAAAGCTGGGCTGTCTTAGCTCTTTTCTGAAAACATTAATTTGTTAAGAATTGGACGTTTACGTAATATTATACAGCTGTTTAAAATAACTTCAATAAAAGGGCCTCGTTAAGTAATTAACTGTCACGTGATTCCCCCCCCCCTATCTACGATCCTGCGGCATAACCACTTGGACGGACAGTAGATAGCATGTGTGAGTAATTTTATCTGTGCGGGTCGGGCAGAAGTGAAGATTGAATTTACAGTACGTAAGGTACTCTTTTATAGAGTAGGTACAGAATTATTTCAACATGAGTCACTAGTACGAAGGACGAAACTGGTAATTGGAATTAGATGCAATAGTCTATAGTGCGATAATATACACAAAAGAACTGAAGCCTGTATCGAAAAGCAAGGCCACCATTTTCAAAAATGTGTTTAAATATCCATATTATGATTATTTTTCAATTTAACTTCATTCTCTATATTGTACGCTAATGTGCTGTAGACAGTATAATATGCACTGCATAATGAATACGTTCGCATGGATAACTTAGTTCGTGAGTAAAAACACTTATTCTTAACACAGTACTGCATTTTGATTAAACGAAAACGTAATGAAAATTATCGAACTCAAAATCGCGATATTTCCTACTTTACGTAAATGGATGAAGTACTTTTCTTCCCTCCTATACCTAGTAAAGTGGTTTGTTTGTGTTTTACGCCAGTATTATCGAACTCCAATCGTGGAAAGGGGTAGCGAACGGTGTTTCCGGTTCTCTAAAGGTATAGCCATGTTAATATTAGAAATGTTAGTAAAAATAAAATGATGTCCCTGTATTATGTTTCATATATTGCATGTTAGAACAAGCAGGTTACGGACATACTTAATGCAAAATAATTGCTATGTTTCAAAAATTATGCAGTTGAAATTACATTTAGATGTGTCAAGTAATCGCCCGTAGTATTGCACTTTCTCATAAATGTTAAAATTGAACATAAAATAAATAAAATTGTGACATGAAATGATTACATATGCTATTGATTCTTCATGTAAGAGGTATTGTGTTCCATATATTGCATAAGTTGATCAGTTTCAGCAATATTCTTTCTTCACTCACTCTTTCCAACACAACTTCATTCCTTATTCTGTCTGTCCACTTCACACGTTCCATTCTTCTCCATACCCACATTTCAAATGCTTCTATTCGCTTCTCTTCACTTCATCATAATGTCCATTTTCTTCCATACAAAGTACTTCACTAGTCTCTTCCTTAGTTATTTTTCCAAGGTCCGCAGAAAATGCTTCTTTTTCTGGTTTTATGTTAGCAATGATAATAATTTTATTCACTTAATTGTGTTCCTGCCTACCACTGCGGAGTAATGGTTAGAGTGTCTGACCATGGAACGAGCGGGCCCAGGTTCAGTTCTTGGTTAAGACAAGTTACCTGGTTGAGGTTCCTCCGGGGTTTTTCCTCAACCCATTAAGAGAAAATGCTAGATAAGTTTCGGCGCTAATCCCTGGACCTTCATATCACTCACACGCTAGATAAACATCGCGGATGATAAAGCTTCGTGAAAATGGTGCACGGGAGAATGGTTCGGGGCATAAGTTGACATCAGATTATAGACTACATTAAGATATATAAGGATCATACGCGGAGACTAAACGAAAGGCAGAAAATAGGAAAGATTGGAGAATGCTGAATTTGCAGTGAAAGACCTGCCCTTAGGCAGGAAACTGTGAATGAACGATATTATATCATTATTATTAACTTCATTTTCAATTATTATTTCAACTTTAGTTGCCTACTGACTTTATACGTTTAGTTTATTAATTTATGTTATGCCTTTGTGAGTATTATAATGCAATTGTTCGGGACAGAAAAAGATACCAGATGATAAATGACATTAAAATTAATAAATAAATCAAAACCTCTACTCTATTACTGTTAACTATTACACTTTTACTACGTCATACTACTTTTTGACCAATAACACGGTAGGAAAGGACATCTTTCAACCAATCATGGCTGCTTATCGCGCAATTTTATCGTTTCCCTAGCATTTGTTTAATTTTATTACTACCCTAGCATTTTTATATTTGTTTGCCAACATTTCAAACTGCAAATTTTTTACGGTATATATATAATTTATTTCCAAGGAATAGTTTGCCCAGGCATCCTGGGTTGCCAAAAACATAGAATAACACACATATAAGAATAATAACTATTACAGGAAAATAGATGAGTCAGATTGAAATGTGAACTAGGAGCTTAAATTTAAGAAATAATAAATTTGTAAATATATTGTAACAATCACACACTAACGGATAGAAAGAGGGGGGGGATTATGATATTCCGTATAAATGATTTTTCAGAATTGTCACAGACCCTTTAATGCTAGAAGTAATTATTTTTGGAATGATGTCATGGATTCCAAATGTTTTGAGTGTGTTTACAATTGATCGTGGGATGGTGCCCTCGCTCCGATCATTAAACCATGCACTTCTCAGGTGCCTTCCATCTGATATTTTTCTCGAAAATACGGAATAGTAGGCTCATAAATTTGTTGTTTCTCTTTGTTGACTTCAGATGGTTGGGTCTGGCTCATCTCAAATCTGTCTGGTCCAGTATAAAGCTTTTACTTTTAGTTTTGTCTAGAGCCACGATGTCCGCTCTTCTAATTCTGCCGCCTTCAGACGCAACGCAGTGCACTTCTTCATGGACCTCGCAGGATCTTTTTCTAAGGGCTTGTGCTATTAGCTTTGCGATCGTCATTTATTGACAGCATAGACAGTCAACTGAAAATGGCGGCTCCGTTCAAACGTTTTGGTGAAGCTAACATTAGTGAAATAGAATTTCAGTAAGTCAATATTTTATTGTATTAGAGTACTTTATTTCTTCTAATCTATATAAACTTTCTTGTAATCGTGTAGGCCTAATGGTCAATTATATCCCACTCGAGTTTTGATTTTCTCTAGATAAATGACGATCCCAAGTGGCATTACTGTTGACTATTACACTCTTACTACGTCATACTACTTTTGACCAATAAAACGGTACGAAAGGACGTATTTCAACAAATCATGGCTGCTTATCGCACAATTTTATCGCGTCCCTAGCATTTGTTTAATTTTATCGCGTCCCTAGCATTTGTTTCTTTGTTTGCTAACATTTGCAACTGCGCTGGTCTGGACGTAAAAAAAAATATATATATAAAATTACAAATCACTCCAGTCGATGCACAGCAGTTTCAAATATGACTCGCATTGGCATTCAAGAACAAGAATTAATAAAAATCACTGATCATACCTATGCATCTTCTGAAATCCGATTTACAAATAAATGAAATCCTGAATAAGTTGAATACACCATGTAGGCCTAAATCAACGAGTTCCACTTCTATTACGCACACGTCCAATATAACATCAATTGAACCACCAACCACATTCAAATTTGAAAATTGTACATTCAATAATTATTCCTTTTGAAAATTATTCATTCGGAAATCCTGAATAAGTTGAATACACCATGTAGGCCTAAATCAACGAATTCACTTCTATTACGCACACGTCCAATATAACATCAATTGAACCACCAACCACATTCAAATTTGAAAATTGTACATTCAACAATTATTCCTTTTAAAAATATTCATGTTAATTTTTTATGTCATCGTCGTTAATTAAAACTTTTCTAACAATTGTGTACAGTATATTCGTATTAGTTAGGTTATGTTATAGCTTCTGCTATATGATATTATGGATAGTCACGTATCAGAGATTGTTTAATATTAAGATTTATTGAAAATCATCTGTCAAGTGACGTTGATTACTGGGATTCAGATAATTGAAGTGGAATGTTGCATTTTAATAAAAATGAAACTGAACCAACAAAGCCTTCTTGACTAGTAACAGTCCACAGAGTTCAATGATGATTCCATAGTTGGCACAACTGATACCGGTAACAAGAAAACATGATCATAGAACACTACTGCCATCTAGCGTAATGTTGAGATGGTACAACAACAATAATAATAATAATAATAATAATAATAATACTTATTTGTCAGAAACCAGTGTACAAGGCCTGGATATGACATCGTCAGGTTCGATAGTTGATACATTTGAAGACAGTTGTATTTTCATAAGCCAATTAATATTTTATTGTATTGGAGTACTTTGTTACTTCTAATCTTTATATACTTTCTTCTAATCGTGTAATAGTCAATTAAATCCCTCTCGAGTTTTGATTTTCTCTAGATAAATCAAATCCTCTAGTGATAAAATTTATATTGTTCTCAAATTTTATTTGTCCATGAGGACTATTTAAGCATAGTATTTATAGGTATTATTATCGTATACATAGTATTGCTATTGTCATCACAGTGCTCATGCTAGAACATTGGCTTTCCCCGCTAAAACTCAATTTGAAGTCTTTAAAAGCTTAAATAGAATTTATGATATTTAAGGACGGCGACAGGATAGACTTACTCACCGTACAATCTTCGTCTTGACATCCTTCCATAAATTCCCATTGTAACCACTAATACCCTATTAAGAAGTCTCCCTCTTTTGTAGCAAATATTACTTAATATCCTCTGACAACACGTTTGGGATTTCATATATCACTAGCTACTGGAACTGAAAAAATGTAAACATTGATTATTGTATATTAATCTTCTGGAGTGATTGTAGCAGTAAAACCTGCGACTCGATCGTTGCGTTTGGGAAGAGGTATATTGTGTTGTACAAGTTAAATTTAGTTTTAAGGAGAGAAACGAATGTTTCCCAACTAGGAAAGTGTTTATTTATATGGCTAAACATTACTAAATTTATAAGCTGTGTAAATTCAGTCCATCCTCTCATTGTAAACACAGAGGCCGCATGGCTGCACATGGCAGTGCTATGTGATCCAGAAAAACAAAACACGGTGCATTAAATACTGAATAGACAAAAGTTTGGATTCATGCTGGAACATCGTTTTGATAAATTAACTGTTCCTTTTTTTTACATCACGCTGTTATTGTTCTCTGTGACAGTAGCATACTGGCATGATTTGTGCAGTTGACGGGCACGTCTATGGTTGAGTTATTTATAATAAGTTTCGAGTTTCCAAATCTGTTTTTCCACATAAACGTACAACTTACTCTGCCACTGAAGTTTATGTTGTAGTATTTGGGGGGGGGCAAGGCCGGTGGAATCGATTTCAATTCTTGTAAAAGTGAAAATAATTCTCGCTTTCTAGGTCACTGAGTATAATTTCTTCTCATTCAATTTCTTCCGTATTTTTACTTAGAGTATAAATGTGTGACATTTTAACCGCGCGAATAGAGATTTTTGTAATTGAAGCGTAGTTGGGCCGAATAACGGTCAGTGTTACAATTTTTCATAATCGAATTTTTAATGGAATAATGCTCTGTATATTCTTACACAGCTATCACAAAAATTGTTTTTCAATACTTGTATCAGAGGCGCTTCTACTGTACTTACACTAGTCGCCTGGAATCTGGAAGCATACGGCCGTTATCTTCGTCTGTAAAAAGAGAGTGCGCATGCGCGAACATATACTACAGTACTGCTTCTACTCACCGCGTGACGTCACTCATGCTTGCAGATCCCAGGCGGGAAGTCTACACGAGTTACAACCATGAATTTCTTGGTTGAAACAACGGTCTATGTCACTGGTCACTTCTAGCGTATCCAGTTGTTTACATCGTATCGGAAGTTATTGTACGGAGGTTTGTTCTCTTTATGATTAATGGGTACTTGAAGTCGGTATATCAGATAGGTATCTATCTGTGTATCAGATTTAGGTTGATTTATTACGTAAAATGGACGAATGCAAGACAGTGACGATTTCTACGGTAGATACTGACCGGCTAAATAAATCTAAAAAAAAAAAAAAAAAAAGGATCCACACAGATTAATATTAATAGGTGGAAAGATGTGTGACGAAAGTCGCTGAGAGATAGTGGTTTTGAGTATACTGGGTGTTCAGTTCAAAGTGTGTCATGGCTCTCTGTATGCCGTCATATGGCTATTCGATGAGCCTAGAGAATTCGATCTTCCTACACTTCCGCAGAGGTATATTATCTATGCGCCAGAGAAGTTGCCTAGCAAGTACGGCGTTCATTCTGAAGAGTAATTACCGATACGTACGGTAACGCCTATAGTGCCAGGAATGTGAACTGTTTGGAAACACGTACTGAGGTGAGTTTTTTTCTTACTGTCGGGATATGGGGAGAGGGTTAAGACGATTACTTACGTACAGTATTTGTTGACATTAACTTCGACGGTCAACATGGACACGGAGCATTTGATTTGTATTGTGGAATGTTGCTGTACGCAACCGACGATAACAAATACCCTGCGTACGACTTGGCCGCACAAAATACTGTTCGAAAGAGGTTATGGTAGCACACAGATAGTACAGACCGCCATCTGTTGCTACGACGTTTAAGTTATACGTACACGTTCTCAAGTTCAGATTGAACGCCTTGATGAATAGGCAACTTCTCTGACATAAAAGCTGAAACTCGCTTCAAATCGCTGACTCACAACAGTGACGTCATGACACACTTTGAAATGAACACCCGTATAAGGACGACGAAGTCGCAAGTTAGTGCGAAAAATCCCCGAAGTAATGTAAGTTCCTGTCTGTTATTTTTGCAGTATTTTATTAGTTGTATTTCAATTCAAACTTTACCTAGTAATGTTTGTTGGTCTTTGTTGTGTTTTGCCACTACAGTTTATCTTAGAATTTTATCACGGTATACGTTTCAGGAAGAGATTTCTGGAAATTCTTGTAAGGAGATGTGCTTACAGCTTTCTCTTGCTGTCAGAAAGGAGCTGTTTAAAATGTATTACTCTCTTACAGTCAGCATTTAAAAATTGTGATTGTTATTGTCTTCATTATTAATTAAATTTATATTTAACAGATAAATCATCTGTTGGGATGGATACTGATTATTCGGAACAGGAGTTGAAATTTCATCCCCCAACAATTTCTCAACTGTAATATTTAATTTTCATTACTCATTTATTATTGGTACAACTTTCATTAATTTAATGGTGTTCCTACATCTCAATACTGCAGTTATTTTCTAATAATAATGTTATTATTTTATCAATATTGCATGTTTATTCATAATATGACAATGAGTGTAACTTAACTGTAATAAATTACATTGTCTTAATTGATATTAATATATAGCATTTAAATATAAATGTCATAACTAATTTGTTCATAATTTAACTATTTTTTATTGATTTTGTATATTTCATAATATTCTGATTTTCTAAAACTGTTACTGCACTTCTTTCCACCACTTCGCCAATATATTGCAATTCATCACGAAACAAGTAAATTTCGATCCTTGATTGTTTTGTTGAAGAAGGAAGCGATTTTGGACTCTTAAGGTAGACGAACTTGACTACGAAAAAGAATAACAAACGATACATGGCGACGATGAAAATGTAATGATAATGAAGTTCGGTACATAGATGTTGGCAAAAGTGTAGCAAGGAGAAGGACAAAGAGAAGAAGAAAAAAAAGCAATAAAAAGAATATACAGGGACATCACTTTATTTTTACCAACATTTTTAACATTAACCTGGCTATACTCGGAAACTCAGTTGCCCCCTTCCATTACAGGAGTTTGATGTTACTAGTGCAATATGTAAACAAATCATTGTACTGGGTATAGGAGGAGAGAAAAGTAGTGTATCCATTTATGTTGTAGGGAAATACGATATTACGATTTTCAGTTTGATCATCACTTTTACGGAATTTATCAAAATACAGTAGAGTAGTAACATTTTTTTTTAAACTCAACTTTTCAGGCGGCTATGTTTGTTATGCAATGTCTACTTTATTTAGCATATTAATTATTGGTGTTAACATACAATATAGAGAGTGCATTTAAATTGAGGGGCTCATAAGTAAAGGGCTGTAAGTGCACTTAAGTTACTTTTGAGAAAATGGGGTTTAAATATTAAAGCTTTCGTAAAATCGGTGAAATTTTTATTTAAAATTTAATGTGTGATGCGATTAAAATCTCCCGTTGCCCTAAAATTTTAGATACTTTTTCTTACACTGGATGCACTTAACTCATGTTATTACAAATGTCACTAGCATTCCTTTGCTTCTAGCCACCTCAATTAAAAAAAAAAAGCTAATCTGAATTTTTAAACAAGTTGCTGAAAATGGTTGCCGTTCATTACAATGCAGGCTTCAATTCAGTACGCATATTATTAAAAACATTTTGAAGCATATTCTACGAAATTGAATTTATCGTTTCTTGAATATAATTTTTAGTACGATATTATTAATATAGGTTTTCTCTTCTATAGAAAACGCAATCATATTTATGAAACACACTATACACTGCAGTGTTTACTTCACTGCTTGAAGACTTCGAATGCAACAGCGGCCGTAAGTTTGTGTGTCTGACGGGAGCAAGGACATTAGTGTAGGGGTGTGAGTGAAGTACATTCAGAAATGCAGGTACAATAAAAATGCAAGTAAAAATAAAATGATGCCGCTGTATATAGTAGCAGCAGCAACAGCCATGATAATAATAGGAATTATAATAATTATTATTAAGATATTAATTATTATAATAATACGTTACTTTCACCGACTACAAAAAACATTTTATGACATTGATAGGAAAGCGCTCTGAGCAATATTACTACGCATTCCAAGGTTCTACCAAAACATTTAATTAGGGAAATATTATATGTGAACACTGGAACAAAAGTAGGAATACGAAATAAAACCTCAGACAATTCTAGGAAAACCACATGCAGTGTGCAACAAGCATGTCCATTGTCCATTATCTCCAACATTGTATAATTATTTATACATAGATGATGCCGCCAAGGAATGGCAAAGGCATCTATGAACACATTCTCCATTGAATGACAGTCTCCCCAACATTATTGTTTGCAGTCGATGAAGTTGAGTTTGCCGATTCAGTTGACTATCTGCAAAATTCAATTTGTAAATTATAAATAATAAAATAGTAAAATAAATAAAAATTGAGACCTTTGTAGAAACATATTCCATCCTAACAAAACTCTTATTAAATACTTTAATTAGATATAAGAACAAGTTAATTCATTAGATTATTTGGGATACAATCTCTCTCACTCTTTGAATAAATATTGTAACGTTTATTCTGCTTTAAGCCACCACACCTGTCAACAATGTGACTGTTATTTTTAACAATTCGCCCTACAGCAATGGGTATTCCACTCAACACAATAGTCGTTATTGCTCTCCACACAGCGACAATGACAATACATGTGTATTATTGAGAAGAGCAACAATGTACTTCTAATTACAATTATTGTTCACAAAGCACTATGTGCAGAACAAAACTGTCAGTCCTCAGTTCACAGTTCGTTCGCCTTGGCTAGTTCTTCTGCCTCACGCATTCAAGTTCACTGTACGTCGAACCCAAGCCTTCCAGATACGGTTCCCTGCACGTCGAATCCAAGCCTTCCATATGCGGGTCCTTACACATCGAACCCCGGTCACCAGATACTCTCGAAAGCTGGCTTCCTTGCTCCCTCGAAGACTCATTTGTAGACTTACTGAAGACTGACTGACTTTCGTTGGCAACTCACGGTGTTATTTATTTATCACGAACATCTAAAATGTTCTGCATCGCGAAGCTTCTGGATCTTCACAACAATCGGTCTTTAGATGCTTCCTTACTTCCGCCCAGTTACAGTCGCTTTTTCTTCCCCCTCACTCCGCACCGCGGCTAGCGTCAAGGGTTCGTGTTTCCGTTTCCCCGCGCTTTCCCTCTCGCTAGATGCGCGCGCAACCAGACACGACCAGAACGTTCCAGAGATGTGCCACAATACTGTATTTTCATGAAATACTAGAATACAAACAACATATAGGCACAACCAAATGTATTTTCTGAAGAATGTTCTAATAGAAACAATCTTGAAGTTCTACGAAGCACTGATCATAATATCTTCCGAAACATTGATGCTCACTTAATGAGAGATCAAGAGATTACAAGCAACGCAGAAACTTCTGAGACCACTGGCAAGGTATTCACGCTTTGAAATGAAGACATCCACACATGCAAAACTTCGTCACCACCTTTGACACCTACAGGAAAACTTGGTGTGATTATATGATCAGAATAGATCCAGACAGAACACCACAAAAGTTTCTAAATTACATACCGAAGGGAAATGAAATGTGTGCATACCGAAGAAACGTGAGAAGGACCTGCTTAATCCGGAACGTGGAACATTCCCAATGACCTAATCCGTACAAAGTTTAATTATGATAATGATAATGATGATGATAATGTAATAATAAAAATAGTAATAACAATGCTATGAAAATCTTTCGTCCACACCTGTGGAGTAACAGTTAGAGCGTCTAGCCACGAAACCAGGTGGCCTGGGTTCGATTCCCGGTCGGGGCAAGTTACCTGGTTGAGGTTTTTCTGGGGTTTTCCCTCAACTCAATATGAGCAAATGCTGGGTAACTTTCGGTGTTGGACCCCGGACCCATTTCACCGGCATTATCACTTTCATTTCATTCAGACGCTAAATAACCTAAGCTGTTGATAAAGCGTCGTAAAATAACCTAATAAAAAATCTTTCAGGGAATGAGAATATTTTCTCAACGCTCTTGCTCATGAGAGATGAATATTAGTTGATGTAGTAGGATGTTCATTTTTAAACGCGCGAAGCTACCCATGTGTGAGGACGCACCTTGAAGTGATGTCGTTGTACCTCACTTCAGTGACCTGGCTAGTGAAGCGTGGTAAGTTCATTACATCAACACTAGAACAGAGTGTTGACACACACCCACCAACCATCATTCACTCCCATCTGAATTCATATTTCTCATTCAAAATTATTAACTGACTCACAGGACATTTTTAATTCATTGTGAAACTCAAGAACACAAGGAATCACAAAATCATACATTCAAAACTTCATCCCTGTTCATCAAACGTTCATTGATTTACTCGCTAACTCACTTTAAATCAGTGTTGCTGAACTGTGTGGGATTCCACAAAATGTGTGGAATTTTTATTCCTGTTTAGAATGATTGGCTATGTGGACTTTATGTGGAATTCTCGCAGCTAGATTCATTAAATTTTTGAGTCTATAAATAATAAATGTGCATATAAAATCTAGAGTAGCCTTAGATGTGTTATATCTAGACCGCGCTTAATTTATAGAGATGGCTTGGGTTATTCATTCTGTTTGAGACTTGTTGACCCTTTCTCTAGAGATTTCAAAGTTCTGAGTGACAAGGAAATATGAGTACTGGACACCGCTCATGGAACCTCAGAGTTGCCTGACAATGAACTTAAGGGTGGTGGTGTCGGCTTGGAAAACAAATTTTTACCGCTATGAGTTATGTTGAAATGGTGAGTGACAAAGTAACTTAATAATAAACTCGGTCACTTGTCTAGTTTTCCATGTCTGTATAATCACCTCCATATGCAACCCATAACAAATGTATTTTTATTACCTAACATTAAAGTGCTTAATAAACACCGTATTTAAACAAATAATACTGAATATAAATACGTAGATAAATAATATAGGTTATATGCATAATACATACATAAGTTAAAAAACACTATAAACAACTTTTATGCAATAGAAGATAGGACTATTTCTAAAAGTACTGTAGCGAAAATAATAGTACATTATGCAACGAGTAATTAAGAAGCGAGTATGGATATTTATGAAACGAGCGCAAGCGAGTTTCATAATTTTCATACGAGCTTCTTAATTACCATTATAGGCGAGTTTCATACGACTTTTTATGCTCCACCATATTTCTAACTTGGTATTATTAATTTTCTTTGTATCTGACATTGACCAATGTCCCGTATGTTGTGAGATGTTGGCAGACGCGAAAGTATTGATTTTTTTCCGAGGAACAGATGTTCACATTGACCTTGCTAGACCATAAGAACCTACAGAGATAACATTGAAATTAAATTAGATATTGAAAAACGAGGTGACAAATTGATTTTATTTGAATATTATTTACAATTAACGCTAATTATTATATTAACAGAACATAACCTTCTGCAACAGTATTAGATTTCCAGCCTCCGCCACTTTTCGCTAATTCTCTTTCGATTGCATATCCGAGAATAATCGATACTTGCGGTTTTATAACGGTAGAAAACTGACCTGTCATTGGCTGAACAGTTGTAACCTGAGTCGTCATTGGCTGAAAGACCTGACCTTTAATGATTAGGTGTACTTTAATGACATGCATGTATAATTACTACATTTCGGCATGGTCGAGCATAAAACTATTAATATCGCAGAGTATTCTAGCACAGTGTGGACCTCCTCTGACTGTATGGTCAGCACGATGCAGAGTCACCGCGAAGACGTCGCAGAACAAAATCAAAATAAAGAACAAGGGTCCAGTCCCGCGTAGGGAAGATAAATCTCCGCCACGCCAGGAATCTAACAACGGACCCCCTTGTTAAAACGGCGGAGATGTTTGATTATTAACTTGCTAATTTGCCTGTACAATCCAAATTACTCAATAATTCACTCGCTGACTCTGTAAAACACACATTTCCTAATTCCTGCTCATATATTGTTCAGTCACGAATTCTCTAATTCACTAGAAATTCTTATTCATTGATCCACTTTACAACACGCTTCAAGCAATTAACACAAATAACACCGTAACTTCAATTCCCATAATTTATTCACTCTCTTTAAATCTTTCATTAACTCAATTACAAATCATTCACTCACGAATTCACATTATAAATCGTGCAGTTATTGATTCACACTCTTAGAGGTAAGTTACTCGTTATTTCTCTTACATGAACTAGGCAGGATACCAATTCTGCTAGCTCTGAATCATTCACTCGCTTATTTTTTTTTGTCTCTCTAATCTAAAAGACTGACCAATTAACTCTGTAACTCTAATTATTGAACATATATTCGATAATCACGGCTCATAAATTAGTGAACACTTCATGTATAACTCAAATTAATCGTTCACCAATTCCATTTCTAATAACTAACACAAAAACCACAGACATTTGAAATTCAATAGCTAATTCACTAATTCAGTCATTGACCCTGACTCCTCCACACACTAAAGGCTAGTTTATACGGGACAAGTACAGAGGCAAGGCAAGTGAAAAAGCATCTTGTTTTACATCATAAAGAGTTTAGTAGTGAAGCAAGTAGCGTTCCACTACAAGCAAGCACAGTTTCAAATAGGAGTCAAGTTACCACAGTGGATCGAAAAAAGGGTAAGAAAGTAATTTCGAATGTGTCAATATTATTTAAAAGTGGAAAATTAATTGTTAACGATGGGGTAAGACAAGGGTGTCCGTTATAACTTGCGTTATTCAATTTTTATATTGATGAAGTAATTTCAAAATGGAAAAAACAATTATTTTCAAAGTATAACAAACATTTGCCGATGATTATTTTTTTATTTGCCGACGACTAAGTTATATTGACAAATAAAGAAGATGATTTTCAGAGGTCATTTTCGATCCTTCAATCTGTTTCATCTCCCATTATAACTAATTTTTCCACTCTTCCTGGACCTTCCTAAGGATCATCTCCATTGTGAATAATTTCAAGGGGAAAATTGTTCCGGGGCCGAGTATCGATCCCGGGACCTCTGGTTGAACGTACCAACGCTCTACCAACTGAGCTACCCGGGAACTCCACCCGACACCGTCTCAACTTTTCCCTTTATATCCACGCAACTCGCGTGGGCTGACGAAATTATTATTAAAATCTGCTTTACAGGGAGCTTTACCTGAAAGACTAGATTTGCATAATATACGTCACTGTGTACGTCAACAGAAAACCACAATTCCAAGTCACACAGATTGTGTGCACTCGATGTGGGTCTCTGGCGTTTCGTCAGCCCACGCGAGTTGTGTGGATATAAAGGGAAAAGTTGAGACGGTGTCGGGTGGAGTTCCCGGGTAGCTCAGTTAGTAGAGCGTTGGTACGTTCAACCAGAGGTCCCGGGATCGATACCCGACCCCGGAACAATTTTTCCCTTGAAATTATTCAAATCTGCATTACAGGGAGCTTTACCTGAAAGACTAGATTTGCATCTCCATTGTGGTTCATGGCTATTAGCGGTTTTTTTTTTGGAGTAGCGTTGTTATTGTTAAAGTATGATAAACATTTACCAGTGATTAATTTGTTATTTGCCGATGACCAAGGTATATTGACAGATAAAGATGATGATTTAGCGTTCAGTGAAATTTGTCTCACTTCTTTCAGTTTTCTTGAAATCCCTTTATAGTTTGAAGAATATTTTGGTTGCTTAGTGTCTAACATATTTTTTTTTTTTAATTATCAATGTATAATCTACTATATATCTTAAAAATTACATTTCGCCCGCTTCAACTCTTCTCTTATCTTCTCGCCTCAAGACCCATTTTGCGCTTCACTAATATACGGCAAGGCTGAAATGGCCATTTCATTGTAGAGCTTCAAGAATATCTGCTTATCAGCTTTCTTTTCAATTGTTCTACAAATAGTAGATCAATCTTTTTCTTTTGATAGTGGTATTGAAACAAAATTTAAATGTATTTATTTGTTGTACAGGTAGTTGGTTTAAAACAATTTGAGCTCTAATTAATTACCAAAATATATCATTATGTTCGTTTTGTTATTTGAAATATTTAAAAAAAGTCACTAGTCACTTCGCTCAATTTAAAAACTGCCTCTTGCTTTCGTTTTCATAAAGATTGATGATTTACTTGACCATCTGCAAATTAGACAATGCACTCTGTCTATATGAACTTAGTATTTCTGTTTTAACAATATTTTTATTAACAAAATTAATCTATCTACATATACAGGATGTAACAAAAATATATGTCTAAACTTTAGGGAAACATTTCTCACGTGTGGAGGATGAAAATATGTTATAGAAACATGGATCCGGAAACGCTTTACATTGTATTTCCTTGTTAAAACCTTTTATCCAAACTCTGCTTACATTATAAGAGTGTGATGCCCAAACTACTTTGCTTTTGTGTGGAATGCCACCACAGCTTTCGTATACATTACGCCCCGCATCAGAACACTGAACATAGATAGTATGGGTCTCGCAAGCAGGGAATACCGATGGAAGGAATACGAATGAAACAATGCGATAAGGAAGAACGGGCGACAGGAAAGGTCACGAGATAGCTTTAATGACATTCAAGAGTACAGTCGGAAGAGAAATTACATCGATAGAATCAGTCTTGCGTAGTTACCTTACGACTTTAGTTTGTTCCATTGCATGTGAATACGTGTCTTGTGTCGCACGGTATTATTATTTCATTCGTAAACATATGTTGCGCGTTTAATTAGCTTCGGATTTTTCTCTTGCTACGTTCTTTATTTCCACAGCGATGTCCTCATCTGTTCATCTTCTTGGAAGAGACAGTACTTCCATCACCCCACACCTCTCGCCCCCTCAGCGTGCCTATATACACACGTCAAAACAGAGCAACGCCACCATTGGTTTTCGGCAATAGTTCCTTTCGCGAGCTATAACTGTGTTGAACACACACAAACAGAATGTACGGTACATCAACCCCACCCCCTTTGTAATATAGGCCTATTACATTCTAACCAGAGATAAACAAGGGTGCCTACGTGTAATAAGACTTTCTGCTGTGTGGGGTTATACAAAAAAAATAAATACAGGATAGCTATGATGGCATTCCACACTGACTAGCTTGCGCATCATACAACGAAAATTAAGCGGAGTAGCAGAAAAGAAACTCTAAGAAGAAAATAAAGCGTTCTCGGACCCACACTGATATATCATACTGTCATATTCTTGATGTGAGAAATGGATTGTTTAGACTTTCTAAAATTTGACCTACTTTTTTGTTACATCCTGCATAATAAAACTGTTGGGTGAACGACATCGTTGTCAAACGCCTTATAATAACTGTTGGGTATATTAATCTGAATTTTATTGTTTCTGTGTCTAAGCTCCGTATGGCTCATACAATAATTAGATATCCTTCCACTAATTAAGATTAATTAACTAATCAACATTGTAAGTTATTAACGCAATAATTTATTGCCATTTGTTGAAGTCAGTCCACTTACTAATTCAATTACTCAGCTATGCATTGACTAATAGTTTAAATCATTCTCTTACTCTCTCAAGTTATTTAATAAATGACTACACTCATTACTTCGCTCATAAAATCACACTTAAGTCAGACAGTAATTCTGTAGCTAATATTGTAACTCATTCACTTACTAATTTACTGACTCAATGTTTAGTTCACTCACAAACTCGTAAATTTTATTACTAATAGATTATCTCCTAGAACGTTATTAGGGGAGAAACATCTACACAGACGACAGAGTTCTTTATTGCTTTAAGCGAACGTGATATATGGTAACAAGAGATGGTAATGTTCTCTTACTAGATAATTAGTTGTGCATTATCTCCATAAATTAAAAGGCAAGGTAACTCCTTTGCAATGTCAACAGCTAAAGTCCTTGTTTACTCACGCACTGTACAAAAGCTGCTGCAGTCATTAGAAATCACGAGCCATGTCCCAGGATTGTCCTTGCCACTTGCGTGTCGAGTCAAAACGTTTTCCGGGGCAATTATCTTTAATTATTTTGTATGGCAGCAAAGATGGTTTTGATAGCATTCATCAACAACCACCACCACGTGGCTCGGCTTGTCGGGCTGCGGAACTATTTTTCTGCACGCGATATTCCCACAAAGAATCAACATTCGCAAGTGCATGCCCTCTAAAGTATTATTCACTGTCATTTGTACCTGCTTATGAAGTAAGTTACACAATGTTCAGCTCTTATCGCCCATTAATCTGCCGTCGTGTGTCGGACGGTCAAATGGCTGGTTTTATTCTGGGCTGTTCGATGGCCGTCACTGACATACTGTTCGCTATTAGTACAGAGCTTCCGTGAGTTAAACCCTCCATGTGAGCGTTGAAATGTCTGGGGTGACGGAAATTCGAAGTAGCTGTTCTTTCCAAAATCAAATTACATTTCCTGAACAGAACTTCGTCAAATACATTGCTGACGGCGAGTGGTTGCTACACTATTGATGAAGAATTTACATTCAACTAAAAAATTTGAAATGAGACAGTAGGTCAGTAGTCGATATTTTATACCTTCAGACGTTCTATAGTGATCGCAGCAAATCAACGGGAACTTTCACACCAGAGTAGTACGTTGCATGTGGCATGTCATTTGAAAATGAACAAATCAAAAACAGAAGTGGCATGAATCGTCAGACCTGCCACGTGTCTCTTTGAAGCCACTTGCATATCGGACTGGATCGTTTTCTTTCGAGAGTGAAACTTGTCACGAGAGTCACGCATGCGCAGTGAATTATGCAAGTTCAAACATGACTGCAGAGAGTATCTGACGAGTTCAGTTTCTGCTGGTGCGCAGTGTTTTATCTGTCGTTAACATATCTTAACACATGCCTCTTCCAGAAAGTGACGCCTTCAACATTAACTTTGTTGAAGTTATTATCAATCTATATATGAGCCGTTCAGAGCAAAAGTGGTGTACGTCAGAATTGGACAAAGTAAAAATTCTGTAAAATACAGCGCAAAGTAGCAATTAATACGTCGTTGTTGCTATCCACTGACTACTAATAGTTTAAATAAAGTGAATATTAATTGCTACTTTGCGCTGTATTTTACAGAATGTTTACTTTAACCCTCATTACCCATTCTTGACTTACACCACTTCTGCTCTGAACGGCTCATAATTTGAACTGGTAATTATGGAAAAACGGCTGAAAGGATTTTATTGAATGACCCGTTATTTTGAAGCTTGGCTTCGAAATCCGACACAGTAGGTCTATAACATTTTAATAAAAGAAATACGTAAATGTAATGAATAATAAAAAGAAAAGTTAACCAATGGCAGGCCAAATCGGCCCAGAAGGTGGCAAGAGATTAAGCCTCCTACCATTAGACAATCGACATTTAATGGCAATAGAGATCCTAGTCCTACGTGCCCGCCACCTTTACCTCCAAGAAAATGTCCTGGTACTCATTTCTGTTAAAGGACATAGTGCAGGTGGAAGGATTAGATTCATGAAAAAATCCATGATCCCTTCGGGAATCGAACCCGCGACCTTCCGGCTTGCAGCATTACACCTTAACCTCGACGCCATTGCACGCCTAAACAAAAATAATAGCGTTCCCTGTTTTCGGACCATCGAAGTTCAAATTTCAATTAAAGATTTAAACAAACAAATACAATCCAAACATTCACATTTCATACTTCTAACTACTGTAGGGAGTAACGATTAGCCTGGTTGACCGTGAAACCTGCGGTCCAGGGCTCAAATCGTGGTTGGGATAAGTTACCTGATACAGGTTTTTACCTGGGTTTTGCCTTAACCCATTAAGAGTAGCTAAATCTTGGTAAAGTTTCGGCGCTATACCCTGGACTCATTTCACTGACATTATTATCTTCATATTATTCAGAGACTAGATGTCCGTAGATGTTGATAAAGCGTCGTAAAATAAACCACTAAAAAAACTACCGAAGAGAGAATTATTTGATAGCATTCTTCTGAATTCCTTGCTGAAGAAATAAAATACCATAGTTCGGTATTGTAAGTATACACATTTTGAATGATTTTAATATGGGATATAACTTTATAACAGTTTTGAATTGAACTCCTAGTTACATGAATATTTTTGTGGGAAAAGAGAATAACTTAGAAATATGAGTATATAACCCTTCAGTCATTCTGTACTTGCATGCATAAATACATACAGTCCAGTCGTTTCGGTGAAATACTGAACTAAAGGTCTTACGTCATTCTTGACAATCCGTGGCTAACGAGAAAGACTGTCTTTCTCGTTATACACGTGACACTCGCAGAGCACATGTAACGTCAGACCTGCCAATCTACGAGAGATGATATGCGGGAGATAGGAATGTAGTAGAGAAAAACATAATTAACACGAAAGTTTTGTAATCGCGCCTAAATCCCGGAGATTATCGTGTCAGTACGGAAGAGGAGAATTCGTGAGCTATTACTGATAACTCGCGCATTATGCATGAAAGTTAGTAATCTATAATTTAAGTACAAGCTTATGTCAAAGAGCTTACAGCAGCGATCTGTTTCCAAAACGGCTCGTTTATTTACCGCTCATTACGTATTTGTACGTACTAGCTACATGATGTCTGAAAAAACTATGACGAAAGATGATATTCAGCAACTAGGTAAACATTTCTATTAAATTTATTTCAATAAGTGAATGGAACATAATTTGTATATATATATATATATATATATATATATATATATATATATTGTGACAGCGACGTGAGATTCGAACTCACGACCAGAGTCCCGCAAGAGAGCAGATTGCCCGGAGCACTGAGGGACGGCGCGCGGCGGAGAGAAGAGAGGGGGTGTATTACGTCAACGCGACGAGGGGAGAGTGCGCGCGCAGCTGCTACTTACGGAGTAAAGGGGGACGGACCCTCCCGAATCTTCTAGAGAAGTCCGTCCGAAGTGGAGATAGCCAGATAATTCGAGAAGTCGTATTTTCCAGAAACTGTGGTGTGAGTATAAATTACGCGCGCAAGTGAACGCGAGGCAGTTTTCAGTTGATTAGTCAGCCAGTCAGTGAGTAAGCCAGTCTTGTGTACCGGAGTTCGGCTCGAGTGTGCGTCCGCAACTGTGTCAGCATCCGAAGGCCTGAGTTCGAGTGCAGTGGACCGCAGTTGGAGGGACCTGAGTTCGAGTGCAGTGGACCGCAGTTGGAGGGACCTGAGTTAGAGTACAGTGAACTGTCTCTGAAGGTCTGTGGTTCGAGATACTGTGAACTCGAGTGACTGAGCTAGAAGAACTGTGAACCGAGAACTGATAGTTCTGATTTGTAAATAGTGCTTTGTAAATATTAGTTAAGATTAACAATTCATTGTTGTTCGTAATAGTCCAAGTAAATTGTCATTGCCGTAAGTGGAGTGCTATAACGAATACTGTGTTGAGTGAAAATCCTATTGTTGACGAGAGCGTTTAAGGTGAATTGTAGAAAGGAATTATTGTTGGAAGAATAAAATCCTATTGTTGAGTTGAAATAAATTCACAATATATATTCTTTATGGAGCAGTGTGTTTGCACTACACTGTTGGTACCGATACGGGTAAAAATTATCGGATGGACCAAGGAGCATCCCTAAGAACTTCAGTCTGAATATCCAATTTGTGCACATATTACGGAATGAGTTGCATGCCAATTGTGCTACCTGGCTAAGCCGGCTTCACCATCCACCGCACAATGAGATATCTTACACGAAGCATGTGAGGAAAATTATATAATTGAACGATGAAATACATGATACTGATAGGCCTACAGGATTTTAAGGGCTTCGGTTTATTAGATACTCGTCTAGGGAAGGGATCTAGCTTCGTTATGACCAGCGTATCAGCTGAACATACAGCACTTCCGATTCTAAAGACGTCTAGCGGGCGAACGACGCAACGCCGACCCTAAGTTGGAAAATGATTTGTAATTTTATTACAAAACCTTGAGCCGAAACTAGCACCTTGTTGAAGTGCTGCACTTGTATGACATCTAGGCTCAATCAATGGAAAAGTAGACGATTGTCTTCGAGTATGATATTCATGTCGATTAGATTTATATTTTATTTCATTGCTGTGACAGTAAGTCAGTAAACTATATTTAAAATGTCTTCAGTAGTTAATACTTTAAAATCTTTATAAATTAAATTTGTTTGGTAATCCATATTTTTGGTCAGACAAATTTTTATTAATCTTTTTTGTAATAAAATTGTAGGAGAATTGTTAGAGAAAAGAAAGTATGTTATTAATGCGGTTAATAGTATATTTTGTATTTGAAAGTATATTTCTTCTAAATTATATTTTTGAATATTACGTATCATTGTTATGTAAGAGATATTGGCATTGGGAGGGGAAACTGTAAACGACTGCTCAAGCGCAGATGGGTTTCAAGGTTGCAGGAATATTATTATTCTATTCTGACTGCTTGCACACTTGGGCAGGAAACAATATAATAATAAAATAATATGATAACTTCGAGCTGTATTGTCGTTCAATTTTGCATTATGTTAACAGCAATATTAGCTACAAGACTAGAGAATTTCGTGTTATATTAATATTCTTCCTTTCTCTAAAAAAAAAATAAGCTTAAAATATTTAACAACCGGTTCTACGAACTGAAAACAATTTCAACAAGCGGATCAGGTTGAACGAGTGCGAACCGGCTGAATGACACCACTGATATGAGTGGGACTAATATTAATTGACATGTGTGTCTAATGCCTACCCACTTCACTTGTATGATTCGGATTCCGCATTTTGCGGATAGATGGCAGGTCTGTGACCCATTTTCAAGTTGCACACTACTTCGGCGGGCCACTTAATATGTATATTTCCATCGAAATATAAGGGTTACTTTTCTAATTATTGTTATCCTAATTATATGATAGTGTAGAGCAGTGGTTCCCAAAGTGGGGGTCTTATAAAGAGCTGAGGGGGTGGTGGGATAATTTATAAAATAAAACAAGAAACGTCTTAGTAATATACATTATATTGTATTTAGAAACATAAACAACGTTGACAATAAAAATAAAAAAATGCTTTACAAGTTATAAAATAAAAAGTAATGCGATAAATGTGCCAGTTTCTCAAAAAGTAGCATCTAAAATCTGAATGCTATATTCGATACACGCACGCACACAAACACACACATATATTTGAATTTCGAGATTTTTCGCTTTTGTTTTGATGACAGTCGTAGACGAGAAAATTATTTCTTATAAATACGACATTGCAGTTGCTGTCAAAACTTTAAGAACTTCTTTTCCAAGCTCGAGGCATTCTTGTGTTTTTTCATACAATACTGTTCTACGCTCTACTAAAAGGGTATAGTTTCGACATTCCTTTAGTGGATACATATTTCAATGAGTCTTCCCTTAATATTCTTGAAATTTCAGCTAGTTGAACGAAACTGTGTGAAAACAGATTCATTATCCTTATGTTACTGTTAAAATTGTTTTGAGATTCTTCCTGAAAATTCTCAAAAATCAATTTCTAAATTTTATATCGGTTCGTTAGTAACCTGTAATGCATCAGATTAATTTTTGTCAAGTGATCTCGACCAGAAATCAAATTTCCTTATAAATTCCTCAATTTCATCTCTGTCTACTATGGCAACATCTTGCCTTTCCAAACTGCTATTCAAGTGTTCCCAAAATAGTTATATCAGCAAGGAAGACCAGTCTAAAAAATAAAAGAGAATTGAAAAATAGGTTCACGTAGGCTATTGCAACTTCTGATTTTTGTACATTATAAGTTGAGTAGTATCCACTGATTTCGAGTAAAATTAAAGTTTTAGATTTTGCACGGATTTTAGACTCTAGACACTCACCTTCATCTCAAACAGCAGAAAAAACTAAAATGCTATCTCAATTAATATCACTCAATAAAATAATTTTATTCCAATGGATACCATCCCATTGTGGAATACTGGGAAACGAGAATGTGGATGCTTTAGCAAAGAAGGGCAGCACTGCTACGTACAGACCTGTTACTAAATCTACATATTAATTTGTGAAAAGATTTATTAAATCTACATACTTAGACTTCAACAAACAAAATTTGATAACACAATCTCAAGGAAAAAAATGGAACTTTCTGCATCATAATCCACAGTTAATTCCCGATTTACCACGCAAATCGTCTGTAGCTGCATTTAGATTGGCAACAGGCCATGACTGTTTGACCAAACATCTGCATAAAACTGGAATATACAGTATCAGTCCCCTAACTGTCCATTGTGCAATTAAAATCAAGAAATGGATTCAGGACACCTCAAAATCTGTGAGTCAGTGGCTGAACATGACAAATCTTTGAAAAATATTGGAGTTCAAGAGGTAAAATGACTTTATTGTCAAACTCCTGGCATTAGAAAATAACAATATATTTTTGGAATAGGGTTAAGTACTGGTACTGTAGCGGGGGAGGGGGATCGCTCAAAAGTGAGTCGCGTCTTCAAAAAGCTCTGGAACCATTGGTGTAGAGAAAACCTATAGGTGTAAATTCAGCTTTCTAAACCTTATTTGTTTCCGTTGCTAGGTAGTAGAACATTTTGAAACAGTAAGCTCTTATCAGTCTGTAGCGAAGATATCGCAGTCCAATCATTGTTCCCGGTTTGGTAACCTAATTACAGAAATCTGCGCAAACGATCACGCTCTGAAATAACCGGAGGAGATAAAGATCTAAGCAATGTATGGTTATGCACCTCCCACACTTTCCGATATTCTGCTATAACTTTTAGCACATTGTCCGTGGGACCTATTAAACATAAATGATATGGAGAAAAACACATTTCCTATCTTTACTGGTCGGAGATAAGCCATGTATCGCGTATTAAACTGCGCTGGCAAAAAGCTGATCTATGTTAGCACAGCGTTCGAAAATACTGTTATAATAATTTTAATAACTGATTTAATTAAATGAGATACACATAGCCCCTTCTGTTTTAGTAAGGCACGACACAGCAATAACTCCAAATAGGGCTGATTTAACGACCAACGAAACAACTAATCAGCTAGCCAGTGATTATAAATTACACAAATAAATTGTAATTGTCTAAAAATCCTAATGAATTGAAGTAAAATCAATCAGCTGTACAAAGAATTAACAGGGAATTTAAGGGAATATCGATGATTGCATGAGACAATAGGCCTACAAGAATTAAAGTAATAAAGTGCAATTGGCGAACGTACTTTCTTTAACACTTTAGAGTATTTTATTTTATATTCATGTATGTACAGTACATAACACAAGTATGTTCAGTGAATAGTACGAAGCCTGGTTGGAACCTGATAAGTAAAGCGAATAATGCATCACTCAAGGCAACTAGGCCAATAAATAATGGGGAATGGTCGCCGGTTCCTTTCCCCATCCAGTGCATACACCGCTTACTAGTAACTAGGGTTGCCAACCCTCACGTATGTCCCTGGACCTTCCGTAGTTTAGTCTTGATTTTTAACTGTCTTCCGACTCTCACATTTTTCATCTCTTCGACAAATTTTTTCTTCCTTACTTTTGCGAAATGTAAAAATCTACAGTATTTGAAACATTTTTTTTTCTGTGATTGAAGGTGACATATGATTGATTCTGTTGTAACACAGATGCACTGAAATGTGCAATCTATGTAGAAGGTAGTACTTGCCAGAAATAGTTTCTGGGCTCACTAGTTTAAAATAAAACAATGTTAGAGTTACAAATTTAGAAAAAAAAAGAGTAAATTGTGTTGTAAGAATATCAGGCAACAAATCTCATACAAAGAGCGTTTTCTTTTATGAACAATAAGTGAAGAGATTTTCAAAACGAAAGCACGATACATCTAATCGAAACACAGTCAACTTCAAATTTACAAATATCTCAAAATACTCTTAATTTAAGCCTAACTATGTAAGAGTAGAATAAAGTTGTTTTTAGTAATTCTGACTGAATTGAATAATTTGTCAATTTTCTATGTGACATATTGCAGATCGCTTAGTCTCCCGCATTTTCTTTAAAAACAGTTGAAAACCCTACTAGTACTCGTAACATAATCCACTAATCACACATGAGATGTACGTAACAATTGAACGGAGTTGCTGGGTAACTTTCGGTGCTGGACTCCGGACTCATTTCACCGGCATTATCACCTTCATTTCATTCAGACGCTAAATAACCTAGATGTTGATAAAGCGTCGTAAAATAACCCAATAAAATAAAAAAAAATTGAACGGAGTTGCGCAATAAGAGACCAAGCGCCAAAAACCTGTTTCGAGATATTGGCCATTGATATAAATCTGTTTGTTTTTTAAACATCTCATGCAAGATGTATTATAACATTCATACTATTACAAAAAATATCACAAATAATAACAAAAAAGACTAACCGATTTTTAATAAGAGACCAGCAGTTGAATTAATATTTCAAAGAAAAATAAATAAATTGATTTTATGCAGTAAACGAAGTTTTGCTTATAAATAGCAGCAAATTCAGATATCGCATTCTTGATTTTTTCCGAGTTAAATTAGCCTGCCATCAACAGGTTTGTGCAAATATCTTCTTCTTCTTCTTCTTCTTCTTCTTCTTCTTCTTCTTCTTCAAATTGTCGGGTGGTCTATTATTGCGTAATTCCGTCTAATTGTTCTTCCTCTGACACACATTGTCAAGAGAGATGTACTGCTTGTAACAGATCAGCCAGAACATTAATCAAAGGTAGTATAACCCATATATCCAATATTTCCGTGACCATTGTTTGGAAAACCTCGAGACCATTAAGTAGAGAATGGAACGAGACGGACTGCGTGGAAAACCTCGATGTTAATCTTATAATTTATTCTGTTTTCATGGTACCACGAGAGACATCACTTGTCAGTGTAACACTTTCATGTCAAAACGTGACGAATGATCTCATTTATGAGGTTTATTCCACAGACCCAACATACGTACATACGTACATACATACATACATACATACATACATACATACATACATACATACATACATACATACATACATACATACATACATACATACATACATACATACATACATACATACATACATACAATGTCCTGTGTCTCCCTATGGGGAGCATAGGGCCACAACAAAAGAGCGCCATTTTGACCTATTTGCGGCCAGGGCCTTCACTTCTCTCCAGCTCTTTTCTAGATTTTGGGCTTCTTCTTGAACAGACCGTTGGGCTTTCCTTTACTCTTGCTCCCCTGGGGATTGCATTCGATTGCTTCTTTAGCAATGTTTCTTTCTGGGCGTCTCAGGGTGTGTTCAATGCAGCACCATTTTCTTCTTTTTATCTCTAGAACTACGTAAATCTAGATTAGAACCCATGTATATTTGTCTCATACTCCGTAAGTAATCCTGCGGAAATGGTGGTAGTGGTATTGGTGGTGGTGGCGGCGACGTCGACGACAACGACGACGACGATGACGATGACTATGATGATGATGATGATGATGATGATAATGATGATGACCGCGACAACAACGACGGCGAAGACAACTACGCGGACGACAGGTACTACTGAAATGCCAGAGCCAGGCCACATTTTTGTTTAGAAATAACTATTTTATTTCCTTAATAAGATGTAGGGCAGAAAGATGTGTTACAATTTATTAATGGAAAACACATTGAACATCTCCTATGATATCGATGAACAAGAACTCATGTCTCGGAAGATATTAATTTTGGGACCCAAGTTTACTAGACTTTTTCACATGTTTTGGTGAATACTATTGCAGTTCAGAATAGGCCTATTGAATGTTCTTTTTTTAATGTAAATCACACTGAACTTCTCCCATGATGTTGGTGAACAAGTACCCATATCTCGGAAGATATTACTTTTGGAACCCATGTTTTTATAGACTTTTTTTTACTGATTTTGGCGAACACTACCACTTCTCTAAATATGGAAAGCGTTTTTTAATATTCTGTATAATGTGTACGTAAAAATGAATATTTAAAGGAGTTACAATAGTCAAGTGTGTTTATATGGTTTTCCATTTACGTTGAGCTTCTAGGTAAAAGTTATCACCAACCTTGTATAAATATTTACCACTACTACACACATAAGCCAATATTTTCCCCAGGTCACCATATAATCTTGTCACCGTTGTGTGGAACTCAAGTGCCCAAATAAACGCCTGTAACAGGCACTCTACACAACAGTACAATTCACAATCATGTGTTACTGGAGAAGATATTACGCAATCATCCTTCTACGTGGCTCCGTTCTTAAGCCTTTGGAAACAACGCGACCTCTTTCTCTTTCCTTTATTTCCTTCGTGACACGTGTACGTCATTTATACAATAGTTGATGTGGGCATGCAGACATCAAACGTTGACCTCTTACTTAGGAAGAATGACGAGAACATCTTTATCTTTTATTTCCTGATGCAATACCGAAGTATTCATCTAGTATTTAACGTTCGTGCTCAAGTTCAGATGTTGCTGAGATGGCAGGGCAATAACATACCTGTGGAACGAAGAAAAAATAGGACACTTGAAAACTCTTAGAGCCTGATTTCCAGTTACTTCGCCCATCTAAACCTCGTTGACTCTATCCTCAAGATCAATCACAATTTCATTTTCTACTAAGCCGTAATTTGAGCTAATCTTTCATTCATGGTGCCTGGTTCGATCTCCTGTAAGATTTTGTTATAATGTTGTGGTGGACAAAACGGACGATGCAGAAGATTTTATTTTATTCCATCAATAGTCTTCATATTCCTCTTTCATCTATCACATGCAATAGTTAAAAAAGAAAGATTTTCAGTTCACTTTCTTCTTCCCCTGATGCGCAGGTAGGTGTTACGAGATAACGCATGGTCTGTAACTAATCTAGATATTCAGTAGATTCACTTCCAATAGAACATGTATAATATGTGACCAAACTGATGCACTGAATTCAATTCTTAAATATTCCGTGTCATGAATTCTGAATTTAGTTAACATGTAATTATGTTGGCTGGCTTGTACTCATGAGAGAACGCCCTTGGTCAGTTTTACACAACATCAGAATGCGTAATATCGAATTTATATAATATTGTTATTGACATACAAATCAATATGCTTAGTCATTTTCGTTCTCGTTTTATTGTGAATAAAAAATCTTCACGTTCACTTCCTTCGGTTTCCGTACTCTATTAGTTCTCGTTCTGGTTGTCGTTCCCGGTGTATTGTGGACTAGCCTGAATTTGTATTTTTTCCGAGAGAGAGAGAGAGAGAGGAAGAGGGGGAGAGAGAGAGAGAGAATGAATGCTGCACAGCTACACTTTTCGAACTCTATGTAATATGCATGGTACAATAGACGATTTTAAACACTCAGCTATTTTCGTAAGGAATGTATTAAGGAGTAGTAGTAGTAGCAGCAGCAACAAATAATGTATTTTCTGATTATATGTAAATGATTAAAAAGCATAAACATGAAGAACCATACATTTTTTATTAGGTACTTAATTATTATATTATTGATTTTAGATATGATCTACCTCTTTTCTTCTTAGTTTACATATTCAATTAAATTGATCATTGAATGAAATAAATTCAATTACAATTAAACTTGTAGGTTGTTAAAACACGTATTTTTGTTAATTTCAGGGGATTATTCTCTGCGATATTTCAAACAAAATAGTTTAATATAATTTTTTTGCTTTCTTTTTAAAATAAAAATTGTTTCATATGAAACATTTCAATGTGTGCTTTTGAAAATCCCATTGATTGAATTCCCAGTACGCTTAGTGAATTTAAGAGAGCAGTATATTATAAGTGATTGGAAGAAGTTTAGTTTTGTTGTTTAAATGTGCAGAAATTTGATCCGAACAAATTTAACTTTTCGTTCTACAAAGAAATTTTAAAATGTTACATTTGTTCGGATCAAATTTCTGCACATTTAAAGGACAAAAATAAAATTCTTTGAATAATTCATTATCATAATACACTGCTCTCTTAAATTGACTGAGCATATTGGGAATTAAATCAATAGCTTTCCCAAAATACGCTATGAAATATTTCACATAAAACAATTCTTATCTCGGAAAAGAAGTAAAAACGAGCAAATTTTTATGATACATATTTGTTTGTAATGTCTATAAAAAAACCTTGGAATTAATGATATTACTTACGGTTCACCCTATATTTATTAGTTACAATACTAATTGTTAAATAATATGAATCATATTATTTTCAGTTATGAAAAAAAACATTTTAGGATGTTACAAATAATGGTTTTAAATTGGAACATATTGAACTATTTCTCCATTATAATTTTCTAATTATACTTCTCTATGCGTTGACCTTAAGAAAGCTTATCAATTCATTCAAATGTCCCTATGAATGACGTCAACCGGAGATATGAGAACTGTTCCCACGTCTTGTTCCACTTTTACATTAAAAAAAAACAGACAGAGGAAGTAGTGCTCCGTGAAAATAGTCTACTTTAAATGTTTAAGCCAGTGTTCTTTCGAGATCTTAAATAACGAACGAATTTTAGAAATCAGAATTGATTTCATCCCATTTATATAATTCTTATAGTTTCCTCATCTGAGGCGTGTAGTTGCAAAATCAGATACATCACTTTTTTTTTTCGAAAATGAGTTAATGTTACATTTCATACCTTCATATTATGATTCTACAATTGCTATAGCACTGTTATGCTCCAAAGCCAGATACATCACATGGATTTGTATGATGAAAAATAGTATTGGTTGCAAATACTTGGTTCCTTACAAACGTTTTTCCTTCATACTGAAAAATTATTTCGGAAACGTATTATGTGTCTTTCACGTGTTAAATTGTATATTACGTTGTTAAAATGTTTCGGCCTGCTATTGGTCATCATCAGAACTCAAAGTTATAATGATGGCCAATAGCAGGCCGAAAAATTTTTACAATGTAATATAAAATTTAACACGCGAAAGACAAATAATACGTTTTCCGAAGTGATACAGTGTTGAAAGTTGTGTAATCAAGATGTATACTTACTTACTTGCTTACTGGCTTTTAAGGAACCCGGAGGTTCATTGCCGCCCTCACATAAGCCCGCCATTGGAAGTGAAGGGTTACATCAGCTGCTTGTCTATGCGGATGAAGTGAATATGTTAGGAGAAAATCCACAAACGATTACGGAAAACACGGGAATTTTACTGGTAGCAAGTAAAGAGATAGGTTTAGTAGTAAATCCCGAAAAAACAAAGTATATGATTATGTCTCGTGACCAGAATATTGTACGAAATGGAAATATAAAAATTGGAAATTTATCTTTTGAAGAGGTGGAGAAGTTCAAATATCTTGGAGCAACAGTAACAAATATAAATGATATTCGGGAGGAAATTAAACACAGAATAAATATGGGAAATGCGTGTTATTATTATTCGGTTGAGAAGCTTTTATCATCCAGTCTGCTGTCAAAAAATCTTAAAGTTAGGATTTATAAAACAGTTATATTACCGGTAGTTCTTTATGGTTGTGAAACTTGGACTCTCACTTTGAGAGAGGAACATAGGTTAAGGGTGTTTGAGAATAAGGTGCTTAGGAAAATATTTGGGGCTAAGAGGGATGAAGTTACAGGAGAATGGAGAAAGTTACACAACACAGAACTGTATGCATTGTATTCTTCACCTGACTTAATTAGGAACATTAAATCCAGACGTTTGAAATGGGCAGGGCATGTAGCACGTATGGGCGAATCCAGAAATGCATATAGAGTGTTAGTAGGGAGGCCGGCGGGAAAAAGACCTTTGGGGAGGCCGAGACGTAAATGGGAATATAATATTAAAATGGATTTGAGGGAGGTGGAATATGGTGATAGAGAATGGATTAATTTTGCTCAGGATAGGGACCAATGGGGGCTTATGTGAGGGCGGCAATGAACCTCCGGGTTCCTTAAAAGCCAGTAAGTAAGTAAGTTACCACCACCGTCAACGGCATAGACCTTCTTATTCTTACAATCTAATTGCGGTAAAGATCATAAATCAAGACTAACAACTGATAAATGCTAGAAACTCATGTTATTAGCATAGAACAAGTGTACAGATTAAGGGAAAGAATGACAAACATAAATCAAGAAATACGTAGAAGATAATTTTCCTGCTGGCAATATTGTATGAATCTCCTACAAGTTAAGCTAGATATTCCTTTCTGTCGGCAACAGCTCAAGACATTGAAGTTTAGAATATCATACTTCAACTAGCTGATTTACGAGATCTTTGAATTGATTATAATGTAGGATCCGACTACGTCATGCATCTACACTATAAATTACACCGTAAATGGACGATCGATGTTGGTATTAAAACAACAGGTCACAAAAACTCTATTCGTGTTTCAAATTACTTTTAGTCACAGTACCACAACGTCAGCAAGCATTTATTGGCTACTGTATCAGCTGTATATGTCCTCGGTGATCTACAGATTACCAATAGTTCGTTGAGTTTGAGGTTACTGGGTTCAGAACTCGCTCAGGAGTTAAGGCTGGTCCACAATAAACCAGGAACGAGAACTGGAAGCGGAAGACGTGATGGCGAAGGTTTTTGTTTCACAATAAACCGAGAACAAAAACGACTATGCATATCAATTAACGATAGGTAAAATAGATATTACGCATTTTGATGTTTTTGTGTGTAACTGGCCAATGGCATTCTCTCATGATTACCAGCCAGCCAACACAAACATAGGTTTAAAATTTATGACACAGAATATAATGTAAGAATTAAATTCACATGGTAATCTGGTCAAATATACATGTAGCATATATTGAAAGTGATGCTACTGAATTTCTGCGTTAGTTAGAAATGGATGAAGAAGAAATTGTCACGACCTCCTTGCTACAAAATACACGATTAAATAGCTTTATGATGACAACAGAGTGAATTCCGTAGCTGCAATCGGAAACGAGAACGACAAAGTTAGAATTTCGCCAACTTTTACGATTCCATTCCTGGGCTCCGGCAAGCTTGTATTAATTATTGTGAATGCTCACTTTTAAATGTATTTATTTTAACAATGCTTCCATTCTCGTTATCGTTCTAGTTGTCGTTTCCGTTTCCGGTTTATTGTGGACCAGGCCTTAGATGTTAAGCGCTGAAGTTTTTAGTTTGGCTTCCTAAGCAATAAATGTGAAAGTTTGGAATTCAGTGTAGTAGAGTTGCGGCACGTAAAGAATCTTATTTCTGAATAAAGGGGATTCAGACAAAATTACCGACTTTTTACCAGCCCAAATATTCGTCGTCTTTGAGTGATATGTGTCATTAAATGAGGCTACAGCGATCTGTTAATACTTGCATAACAACAGTAGGCTCAACGTTTCTATATAACAGTAATTTTAAAAAATTGGAAAATGGCATGTATTTGTTATATTTTGCGGAAAATATAAATCTGTTACTGAAGATTTTTCTCAATTTCTTTATCTTTATTTTAATTACTCCAGCGTTACGAGCAGTTCGTATCGAAACCTACATACAGTAATTATCAAGATTAAATCTTCAAAATTTTATTGGTACTATGCGTTTTCAGAAAATTATTTTTAATAAAAATAATAGAAGTCACGGCATTTAAAAGCGTTTATGTATACTGATACTATCTAGTTGCGCATGGAGATTGCTGGGACTTGCAATATTAACCTACTAGTAGGCAGTGCATTGAAGACAGTAATGCACGAATAGTGAACTCCTTCGCCATAGCAGCTGAGATTAACAGAGAGTAGATCAAGATCTGATTTGTGTCTTGTGTTGAAAGGAGACATCATTTCAAGTATTATGAGGTAATAAAGCACATGCTGGAAACCCTTTGTTCCTAAAGGCTGCACAATAAACCGGGAACGGAGACGACAACGAGAACGGAAATATTGTTAAAATAATTGTATTTAAATAGTTAATTGTGAATGCTCACATTTAAATACATATAATAATAATAATAATAATAATAATAATAATAATAATAATAATAATAATAATAATAATAATGATGATGATGATGATGATGATAATAATAATATTTTTGAAAGATAATAACATTACACTTTTGGTTGGCACTCCCGATGAAGCAAAAGCTTGTGGCCGGCAGTGGAGTTTACATTGAATAATTAAACAGTAATATTACAAGTTTAAGTCTACACTAAAATAATTATTTAATTGTGGTAATCAAATGTAAGTAAGCAAAAGTAAAGTGAAAAATACCAAAATAATAGTACAAGCAAAACAGTGAAATTATAACAAATATACAGAAGAGTAGGTTAACTAGAAAGTACAAGGCCCCTTTCATCAATAATAAAGTAAAATGAAAAAGTATTAAACTTGCAATTGAAGACATTATTACAAAAACAGCCCTAGTCATTTTTAATGAAATTGAGTTAAGGACACATTTGCTACTATTTCAAATGTTTATATACTTCAAAAATGACGCATGTCAGGTGCAATAGCCACAAGGATAAACACCAGTTGTACGGAAACAGCTGACATGTGTTGTTCTATTTATTTTTATTGTTCTCCTGAAAAATAGCAATTTTGACAAGGGTTGATTTTGTAATAATGTCTTCAGTTGTAAAATAAATACAAAATGTAATGCAATAATATAGTGGAGTAATATATTATACACATAAATGTTATTTTATTTATATTGTATTTATTGAATTTTGGAAGATTCATAACATAAATTATTTTTTATTTCATTGTGAACCAGTCTTTAGTAGCAAGGCGCGAAAGTGTTCGACAATAAGATTATTTCTTGTAGCACATATGTGTCGATCTAAAAACTATTGAAAGATGGTAAATGAAGTTCAAATTAATGAAGGTAGAGAGTCCTAGTGGTAACGCAGAAAGTTTTTGAGGATTTTAACTTGGATCTCAACTAGGATCGCACCGGAACCGATAATCATGGTATGCTCTTTTCTTTTGTACCCTTATTTCATAAGCTATTCTTTATCTTTTCCAAGTTATCACCACTCCATCGAAAACTGTGCAGTCTTGCCCGATAGTTATACTGTATCTCCCGACACATACTAGGGACTTCGCATCTGATCCATTACGTGATAAATAATGATCGCGGGATAGAACACAGAGAAGGGAAACGTAGTTTCCACTAACATCGAGGTAATACAGATGTTAAGTAACTCAATCTAATTTCTCTTTGTTAGAAGTGCGAACGAAATTTTTAAAATAGGCTCCTCTTAGAAGCAAGTAAATTAAAACACATCCGTATTGTTCTTCATTTGGTAGATCCACCGCGAAAAAACCTTAACGTTCCAGTACAGCGTAAGATCATGTTTATCGTTGCCGTTGGAATAGGATTCGTAACGGAATTAAATTTTTTCTCCTACGGTTCTTTTTTATTTTTTTGCTTGATTAACTCACATATCCTACATTGCCTTTAATTTAAGGTACCTTGTAAAAAATCTAATTCCTCTACTTTTTTTTAATTTCATTAAATTCACTAAGAATTTTCTTTATCGCCCACTGTTCTTCTGCACCAGAGAATTTATCTATAAACTCTGCTGTTCTTGTCTCTGGCCACAGTGAGGCTCTGGAGGATTTATCACTTTCGTCAGAAATAAATTGAGAGCAGAGAAAACTCTGTGATACAGTAACCGAGTGAAGAAAGTTGAGCAGAACAATAAGGGAGTAGAAGGAGATAAGTATGGTGATAATGATGAATAATTGTTCATCTAGATGACAGTGAAGAGACGTAAAATTTCATATTGACGGTTGTCTGTCATTGCGACAGAGAAAATTTATGATTACGATGATTTTTAGTCGTTTATTCAACGACGCTGCATCATATACATAGTAGGTGGTGTTCTTTCACAGCCCTTCGATTAAATTGAAAGCAGAAATGTAATGTACTGCAATATTTTATTTATAAAATCATAAATGCTCATGTCGTGACAACTATTGCTTGGAAATTATCAAAACTCAATATATTTAAATAATTCAATGCTATGAAAACTGAAATAATAAAATATAAATATATACAGTACACTTTCAATAAGTAATCAAAGTTGATCACTCTCAAGGACGAAATCTTGCTCACCTGCAGAGTAAACCTCATTATTCTCATCCTCCGTCCACTTAAGCACTGTCTTGTCAAAGTTTTCATCACTAACACTAACTTTTTACGAAGGGCCTTGTGTAGAATCCATTGTGATAACGGAGAAAAACAGTACAGTTACAATGGTGTGCAGTTTACGAGACCGCTAGCAGTATATTATGTGTAATTATCTCCAGTACTATACTTTATTTACTATCATAGTGTGCAATTCGGTGGCTCCTTTGAACACCCACTGAACAGATTTACGATTTTCTACACAAACATCTCTGACCATCCTATCCCTTCTCCCCATCCCCATGCTCACAGTTGTCACATTCAATTATATTCTCGTGATAACTGACGGAATTCTTGGAATTCGGAAAAGATGTGGCAACTCTCCCTCCAAGTTGATATGAAGGGAGCCTGTCAATATTTCTAAACTAGGGTTGTGATTGGTTACTAACAGGCGAAGACAAGGTTTCCATCACAATAAGAAAGACATTTATTTAAGACAACCAATTTGTTGGGGGCAGTAGGGGGCAGTAGAAGGTCGTCGGAAAAGTCCTTTCTGTAAAACTACACTCCATGATAGAAAATAAACTTTACAAGAAATAATATGACTACCACTAAGTGAACTGCGCCACCGGCTTGCCGCCAGAAAGTACACAAGCGTTCACATTAGTAAAGTGGCGGGAACCGGTTCATTTCCACATTAAAAAAATGGAGCGGTCTCAGAGACAGTATCTCTGCTTTTGACGGTTAAACATGATATTTTTCTACATTTCAGTATTACAAGACCAATAAATTTTTTATTTTGATATGTGTACGTATGTACGTATTTATTTACACTGCAAATAGGCAAGCACCCTGTGGCATTGGGATACACAAAACAATTATACAATACACAATACAATTATATACACAATACAATTGGAATACACAATACAATTTAACAGAATTACAATTAATAATAATACATAATATAACCTAATTAGTAAGTTAACCTAATTTTAGAATACAACCTACATATGTATAGGCCCTACATAAGTTTCACATTGGTACTGATAATAGTCTTTCACTTTACTCTCATCTCACTCACTGTAGTGGCACTATGACGCATTTCACTGACACTTTAGGACACATTTCACTGACACTCTATAACACATTTCACTGACACTCTATAACACATTTCACTGACACTATAGAACACATTTCATTGACGTTATAAATTATCACTGATCGGAACTATTCACTGCACTGTAAAACCATAACTTCACTGACTCACCTCGCTTCACTGATACAACAGTTCAAATAAGTCAAATAATTACACATTTATACATACTTATAAACAGAATTACTTTTAAGCTAAACATTTATAGTCTAAAACCCTCTTACACGCTATTTTTAAATAAGTTACAATTCTAACATGTCACCTTAAAAAATTAAATGTTAAATGTCACCTTAATTTTAATTTACACTTTATACACAACTTTTTGAGTTATCCTTGAATCTCCTTAAGGAAGGAAAGCCCTCAAAGACCGCTGCAGATAGGTCGTTCCAATCATTTATAGTTCTATTTAAAAATGAGAATTTACCTACATCTGTTTTCTGTTTCCTACATTTGATTTTAAAATCATGATCGTTCCTACCATAGTATGTTGGCTTTTCTAACCGAGCCGTTATGTCTACCCATGCTTTCTGACCTAGATGTGCTCTATACAATGATCTTATTCTAGTTTTCCTACGTCTGTTTTCCAAAGTTTCCCATTTAAATTCTTTTATCATGTCGTTTCCATCTTCTCTTTTACCTTTAACAAATTTAGCTGCCCTATACTAGATTCTTTCCAAGTAATTTATCTGATATATTCTATAGGGATCCCAACATGTAGTTCCGTATTCCATTAACGGTCGCACTAACGTTAGATATGCTATTTCCCTCGATTTGGGGCTAGCCTTTTTCAAGATTCTCATAGCAAAGTGTACAGGTTTACATAATATAAAGTGTAGGATTATGGTTCTAAAAGTTCTTTATTTTGTGATCGTTTTCCATATATGTTATATTACCCTTTACTTACGGTACCGCTTTGAATTTATTGTCTATTATATAACAGTTTAGCAAATCACTCCTTCCTTACAGCAAGGTTAAAATCTGACCTAATTCACAATGTGCGGGAAAGCGAAAACCAACATAAACCGAGGCATTTATTTTTTGTACATGGCATTGATTCGCTGCGAAAGATAATACATTTCCTTTGTGTGGCACTTCAAAGGGACAAGTTACAATATTGCGCAGCCGTTGATAATGTCCTGCAATGAAATATTGAAACGATATTTGGTATGGATAACTTCTGCTTACGTGTTAAGCTTGATTTCATACAATGGATTGCAATTCGTATAATATAGTTCAGCAATAAAGAAAATAGATACTTTCTAGGTTAATGTAATCGACATGTAAAGGGAATAATTGAACAGGGAGTATGTACAGAAAGACGGCCGTAATTCTGTCGTCATGGTTACGTGAACGCATAAAATGTAGAGTTGAAAAATTGAAGTCTGTTTCAGCCAAGTATGACAACACAAACACACAGGCTACTAAATATTTCAGTAATCATAACCATTCTACGTGTAACTAGCTAAATGGCTAGTATATCGACTTCCAATGTCAGAGACTTCGTTGAAATGCCTGCAGCTCTGAAGTGGAATTCCTAAGAGACAATGCTAATTTACAGCCTTTCTTTCGATATCCCTTGAGAATTATGTCGGCCATTAGGAAATTGTAAGACGGTAATATGGCGATAAATGAACAACAAAATTTCCATTGTAGAAAGGAGTTATTTCTCTACTTCACTTCATGAAAATAGAACCATGTCCCACTCGTGGACAGTACAAAAAATAACACATACAAACTCCTCAGACAATAGTCATCCCAGCCAAAACCTTTCCGATATTTGGTTTCGAAATTATCCTCTTCTAGTTATTAAAATTCGGACAAAAGATAATAAAGTAGGCCTACATCTCCTCTCCCAAGCCTTCAAGAACTGATATATATTGGCAGCACTATGTTTGAGTGTATTGTTTAGTAGACTGTTCGAAGACAAGTTTGAATCTCATGACACCAATAAGGCATCACTCATAAGGCAACTAAGCTAAGGATAATAAGGTAGGGTGGCAAGTTCCTTTTTTACTTCATTGTATAGGGGAGAGTCGGGTAGCATCGGACATCGGGTAGTATCGGACAGTGCGTTTCTTTCATCTACCACCATATGGTAGTATCTGAATGACATGGTTACGTTTCTCTATGCGACATCACAGAAACGTAATCATGTCAATCAGGTACCATCATCGTGTGGTAGATAAAAGAAACTCACAGTCCGATATTACCCGATGTCCGATTCTATCCGACTCTCCCCTACATCACTGACTAGTAACATATTACACCCATCAGACTTGAAATTTATACAAATAATTTTGTGGACGTTGCGAACAAAAACCGGTCATTTCCACCGAAAAACATAAAATGAGTTTTTTTACGGTTTAGAGAGGCATCTTTCTGAATATGTTACTGTTTTTTTATTATACCTTGGTCATTTCCGTGAGAAAAAGTATGGTAAAATCAGTATTTTCACTCAAAACCGTAATTCCATATCATAACTACTAAAGCCAATATTTTCATTGTCTTTTTTGTATCAAAAACGGATATTTACAATATTCTGTATGTGTTGCATTTACCAATGTATTCAAAAGCGGTCATTTCCATTCCTGTGCGCAAGAGTGACAATTTATTACCTTATTGCTAATTGAAATTATTGTAAAAGTGTTATAATATATTCATTTTTCCATGATAAAGTAGAATGAAAATGAAGGATATCTAGGGAGATAAATTATTGAATTCATATTTTTAATTTCATTCAATGTGCATTCACATAGTTTATCTATATATTTTATCATAATTTCAATTTAAAAAACTGTTATGGTATGGTTGAATATGTAGTAAGCACCGACCAGGCTGCCATCTTCCCACAATAGAGGTCTGGGGAACATATTTTCCCGTTAGAGGGTAAAAATTTAATTTAAATATAGCCTATGTATATATTTCGTAATGTAGGGCCTGTGAGTTCTGAACCCCTATTGCTGGAAGATTGCAATGCTATATTCATTACTCCATGATACAGTTGATGTAAGCAACGTATATGTTTTACTGTTATAAATGTCAAATAGCTTTTTTCGAACAAAAGTAAACATTTCTCTAATATTTCCAAACGATACCGGATATTTCCAAAATATTTTTCTCTATAAAATGCACAGAGAATGACTAAAATCATGGTTATTGGCACCATTAGAACAACGGACGTAACATAAAATTCTCGTTCACTTTGAGGTAAAGTGAAGGCTCGATACAGTTTTTGCTATTTCCTGAAAAAAAAATTATTTTGGAAATGACCGGTTTTGTTCGCAGTTGTTTTTCCTCTGACACATACCGTAAAGTGTGAGACACTGTATGTGCCAGTCATAGTTTTTTACAGATTTACGCTAATCTATAACTTTTACTGTGAATACATATTAGCTTTTATTTTCTGTATATTTTGTTATCATTCATAATTACAGGTGGTAAAATTTTTACAATCGCGATAAATGCGAAATGTGCTCAAGTACTGTCAGAATAAATAATTTTATATTTAAAAGCATGATAAGCATATTAATGCAGTTTTTAAATCCTCGATAAAATGCGAAATTGAATACGAAGTGCGAAATGTATGGCTGTTTGCGAAATTGTATTTTATGAGATATATTTGAGTTTTAAAAAGTTCAAAATCTATCTAAAGGCCTTGATACATACAGTTTAATGCATTTTTTTTATTTGATCGCTCCATCGGTTAGCTTTTATAGTACGAATATGACAAGATGTAACTTGATACCCTCTTTTTTTATAATATTTATAGTTATCTCCAATTTTCAAGTAATCGGTCTGGTGCTGATCCTAGAACACTGAAGCCAGTGCGTTCACCTTAGAACCAGTATTCACCTACAAAAAGGTAGCGGGCGATTGTGATTGGGTAACAAAATTGGTCGGGACTAAAATCACATCTTAGTTCTTTAATTATTTCTTAATGTTCACGATGCCACTGCAATTATACCGGGTGTTCAGTTCAAAGTGTGTCATGGCTCGCTGTATGCCGTCATGTGGCTAGCCGATGAGCCTAGAGAATTCAATCTTCCTACACTTCTGCAAAGGCGTATTACCTATGTGCTAGAGAAGTTGCCTAGCAAGTACGGCGTCCATTCTGAAGGGTACGTACCGATGCGTACGGTAACGCCGGTAGTGTCAGGAATGTGAACTGTTTGGAAACACGTACTGAGGTGAGTTTTTTTCTTACTATCGGGATATGGGGAGAGGGTCAAGACGATTACTTACGTATTCGTTGACATTAACTTCGACGGTCAACATGGACACGGAGCATTTGATTTGTGTTGTGGAATGTTGCAACCGACGATAACAAATACCCTGCGTACGACTTGCCCGCGCAAAACACAGTTCGAAAGAGGTTATGGTAGCACACAGACCGTAGAGACCGCCATCTGTTGCTACGATGTTCATGTTATACCGTACATGTTCTCAAGTTCAGATTGAACGCCTTGAATAATAGGCAACTTCTCTGACATAAAAGCTGAAACTCGCTTCAAATCGCTGACTCACAACAGTGACGTCATGACACACTTTGAAATGAACACCCAGTATATGTTCGTTTACTCTTATTTATTACTTTTAAAAATTATAACTGTAAGTAAAATGTAGAGAATGCAACTTAAAACAATGAATTTTTATCAAACTTTCCATTTTAAAAAATCCCATCCCCAAAACGCTATAGAACACCAATATTACTCACATCACAATATTACCAACCTTTACCCTATCATGTTACTGACTGCACAATGTTCCACTGTCCCTTTCCCTTCGATTTCTTTCGTGTTCATTATGACGATTGCTTTCTACGCAGGTTATATCCTGCCTCCAATAACGAAAGTATATCCGAACAAAAATATTTCAGTATTGTGTACGTAACCAGTTTCTATGGCTACAAAAAAGTTGACAAGTTTATTTAGAAGGCAGAGTTGAAAACATATTCCAGCCACGAAAGCCATAATAAATAATGTCGCTTCTATTCAGGAAGAATGAATTGTCCTAGGCTAGTATTTATTTGTTCTGTAACGGCTTTTACGATCGGTCGTTCCTGTTACTCTAAGAATTATGACAGTATGATATATAGTCTAAAAACGAGAAAACTGTATATATAACAAAATCATGAATTCTTTCTTACCGCTATAGTCAGTAATAAAATGATTTTATTACGCAAATATTTGTCATGTGTTCACAACAGCATGAACTGATCACAGTAAGTCGTTTATTCTTGTAGCGATGTATTAGTTTTCATCATCTGTTATAAATTAGGTATACAGTTCGTTTTATTACCTTCACTTTACTGTTATATATGGAACCTAATAATCTGAACAAATCAATTTTTGTGCTACTGCATCATATTCGTAAATTTCCTATTACCTACCTGATTTTAGAATTGAAATTCATGACTTTGCAGCACTATTTTGTCGCATTAATTTGCCGCACTGTTTTATAAATTCAATAAAAAGCGGAATTTTATATAAATTTAATTAAACAAATCTACAAAATAATTCAAACTTGATAAATTATTTGTTATTTACATTAACATTGATAGTACAAGAGTTAAACTAGGTTAATTCAATTCCATATAAAAGATCTCCAGGGAAATTATGAATCAAATTATTAAACGTATTTAGACGTGTAACATTTTCATAGGCACTAACAATGCGATTAATTTGTCATTGTGTGTCGGCTTTCGAATTGCAGCACTCTGACCTTGAGACCTTGGCTATAACTGACCTATCCCACATACACATAGCAAAATCAATATTTAATGTGCATTACGTAACGGTAATAAGTTGAAATTACGAACTTAATATAAAGAATGTTTTTTTTTCTTTCAAATTGTCACATAATTGTTTTTAATCATTGTTCATTGTGAATTGATTAGAAGGTCGATCTATCGAACCCTTATTTAGGCGGCTTTTGTTGATACAAATATCTCTTGCAGCACAATTGTAGGAAGATTATCCGTAAATATAAAACACAGTTATTGAAATTCACGAAATTATTTTTCACTACTATGGAAAAATAGATCAAACACTACTTGATTTGAGTTTATCAGCGTGGGATGGAACGACTTTAGAATAAGGTAAGTAGATTAAAACAGTGCTGTAACGTTGAGAGATATCATGGCTGAATCACAACAAGATTTTAATAGTAATTTATGTAAAAAGTAAATCCATGGCGCTACAGCCCTTAGGAGGGCCAAGACCGACCAGCCGGCTGCTGGCCTCACGTCCACATGCCAAAGCAGAGGTGGACGATCATCCAACCAGAATGGAGGTATCGTGTGGTTAGCACGATGATCTCCCCAGATGTTATAGCTGGTTTGCGAAACCGGATTTTCGCTATCTATCGTAGCTCCCCAAGTGCATCACGATATTGGGTGGGCACCGGTCCCATACACTGGCCGAAATTTCATGAGAAAATTTCTTCCCCCATGGGGATTCGAACCAGCGCGCATTCCGTAGCGTGAGTCCTAGACAGGATGCCTTAGACCACGACGCCACGGCGCGCGACAGTAATTTATGTAACCTGTGTATAATCTTGGAAATTATAGTACGAATTTTCCCGAGTGTTTATGGGTAATAAAGATTATACAAGTGTTACATACAACGTTATATGCTATTCTAGCATTAAAATATGCAAAAGAAAACTACTATAAATCTACAAAATGTAATGTTATCACAGTCTAGTATATACAGTCACGAAGCTTGAGTTGCGAGTGTACTAGGAACAATAGACTGTGCCGGTACTATTTCGAATTGTCTGTAATGAGACGATATTAGCGATCCTAGCGGTTAGCAACTATCTATGGATGCATATTTATTACGTATTGATCTTCGTGACGTATATACTAGACTGTGGTGTTTGATGTAGTACAGACATGAGTACTGGATATGACGTAATATATTGTATGGTTGCTAAGTAACTGTTTCTAACACAATGTTATTTTGAAGCTTTTTCTTACAAGTTATATAACATTGTGTTCTGAAGGCGATAATGACGTCATGGAAGGAAGAAGAACGGGAGGAAGGGAGAAAGAAGAAAGGGAGAAAGGAAAAAAGAAAGAATGGGAGGAAGGAAGGAAGAAGAATGGAAGAGAGGAAGGAAGGAAGAAAGAATGAGACGAAGGAAGAAAGAATGGGCGAAGGAAGGAAGAAAGAAGAATGGGAGAAGGAAGGAAGAAGAAGAATGGGACGAAGGAAGGAAGAAAGAAGAATGGGAGAAGGAAGGAAGAAAGAAGAATGGGAGAAGGAAGGAAGAAAGAAGAATGGGAGAAGGAAGGAAGAAAGGAGAATGGGCGAAGGAAGGAAGAAAGAAGAATGGGCGAAGGAAGGAAGAAAGAAGAATGGGAGAAGGAAGGAAGGAAGGAAGAATGAAGAATGGAAGAAGGAAGGAAGAAAGAAGAATGGGAGAAGTAAGGAAGAAAGAAGAATGGGAGAAGTAAGGAAGAAAGAAGAATGGGAGAAAAAAGGAAGAAAGAAGAAGAGTGGGAGAAGGAAAGAAGAATGGGCGAAGGAAAGGAAGAAAGAAGAATGGGAGAAGGAAGGAAGAAAGAAGAATGGGAGAAGGAAGGAAGAAAGAAGAATGGGCGAAGGAAGGAAGAAAGAAGAATGGGAGAAGGAAGGAAGAAAGAAGAGTGGGAGAAGGAAGGAAGAAAGAAGAATGAGAGAAGGAAGGAAGAAAGAAGAATGGGCGAAGGAAGAAAGAAAGAAGAATGGGAGAAGGAAGAACAAAATGAGGAACGTTATATAGCGAAACTCAGACATTATAGAAGTTTCATCACCTTGAGAAAAATTTAACTTTCGATTTCTTACCAAGAATTAAGTTATAGAATTATCAATATATGGGGTTATGTAAACGTCATTAAACATTTGAAAGTCCTCTAACTTTGTTAAGAAGTAAGTTTATGAAAAAATAAGAATATAGTTTTTCACAAAAAAGTGGGTTTATTCGGTATAAATTATTGTCTAAGAATAGGCCAAACTGTTGAATAGTTCATCTGCCGCCACCTCGCATCTTGATTCACACTAAATGTTTCATATTCTGAAATTTGTCAAATTTTCTGGATTCTTGTAAAACCATCGCAGCATTTACACCATTTTCTACGGACTTTTCTCTTCGCAAACGCTTTTTATCTCCCATTGAAACTGTCTCTTCAAAATTGTTTACAAGCTTCCACAATGACGAGAAATTGGATGATTTTTAAAGTACAAGTATCTCAATTCAATTGGAGTTCTGAATCTTTTCAGTACACTAGAACAATCTCTATTACATTCATAGTTACAGCGAATAGGGCCAATTTGCATTTGTGGAGTGAAAAACCGAAATTTTCTGATACGAATTAAAAAAAAAACAGTGACTCACTCAAGAATGGCTTGAACTGCTGTTTACTATATTTTCAATTGAAACAGAAATTTATGTGGAAAAATCCATTCTTGTGGGAAAAAACGTATTATTTCTCTTATGAACTTACACTTTTTAAGAAAATTACGAAATTTAAAAATATTTTGTGACTTTTGAACAACATTATCATATGAATAATCAGTTTCATGTTTTCTTTTCTTATTGAGAATATCAAAGACAACATATTCTCTCAGATCAGTTTTAATATTGTCGTTTTCACATATGGAAAATTTGTAGAAGTATTTCCCTCCTCATAGCGCTAGAAGGAAAACGGCATATCCAGACACCTTACTCATATTCACTGTCATTTATAATGAACAAATAAGCCTGGACTGTGTTCACGCTGTCCTCCATGTCCTTCGTTGTACCCTCGCTCGATTTTAAAATACTTTAAAATGCAACCCCTGTAATGCATAATGCATGTTGCCACATGTCATTTATGAACACAGTGTCACAAACGAAGGGTCATAATTTTGAATATAATGACGTAACCACGTCGTGCTACATAGATAAATTAATTATTCTTACATATGACTCCATGCATCATAAACAAAATCGAAGTATTGTAGATATTTCTTCTTCACTTGTCGTTCCTTTAATTATTAATATTCTGTGAGTTATCAAACTTAATATATAGGTAAATATAATTATAGAAATATTGTCATAATACTACATACATCTATATTACGTAGTAATTTTTACTTCAAAATATTATATGATTTATATTATATTGCAGAATATGCCTACTATAAGAAAAGTATGTGATATAAATATATAAAGTGAATCATAGCGATCTTAAATTAACAAGCCATATTCATACACTTGGAAACCTTGCTACACCAGCATATGGTGGTTCGATGGCAGAAAATATAGTAGACTACACATGTACGAAGCATGATTAAAATTTCGTTTTATTTGACTTCGTAGTAACTGAAAGTGTTTATAAACGATTTCAACATGAACGTGATTAATGATTTACATTTTATTCTGCGGACTTATGGAAAAGAAATACAGAACATCCTTCTACTCTTCATCTTTCACCGTCTCTGCACCTTATCTCTGGAAGTCTCTACCACAACATGTCAGAGACTGTCGGGCATTGCTTAGTTTCAAGAATAAATTACAATTGCACTTTTTCAATTCAGATTCCTTTCAGTTATAAGCCCTTTTCTCTACGGTAGGCTATATATTTCTTTTCCTTCCTTTCCCCTTTTTATTCTCTTTATCAGCTGATGAATTTATTATCATAGCCGTTTAATTGTGAATTTTATTTAATTTTCTTTTTTATTATTATTTTATTACATTCTATTTTGTTATACTCTTCCTTACGTTTTCCATATTAACCATTTTTACTTTTGCTATAATCCAATGTATTTTACTTTCTTTTTCTATTATGCTATTATTTTCATGTTGTTTAGTGTCGATTTTATTATGCTATTATTATTTTTTTTTTGTAATATATTAGTATTCTATTCTTTAACTTTGTTATAGTTTAACTGCTTGTATACTTTGTGACCTTGTAGAGTGTAAGAGACGGCCCTATGGCCTTAACTCTGCCAGTATAAATAAAGAATTATTATTATTATTATTATTATTATTATTATTATTATTATTATTATTATTAAAAGGAACTAAGTAAGAAACTTGTGAAGTAAGTTGTGCTACAAAGACTGGGTGAAGAAAGACTAATGCTAAAACCGATCAGGAAGAGAAGAAGGAATTGGCTGGGTCACTGGCTGAGATGAAATTGCCTACTGACGGATGCACTTGAAGAAATGATGAACAGGAGAAAAATTCGAGGCAGAAAAATGTATCAAATGATAGGCGATATTAAGATATAATTATGGAGACTAAAAGGAAGACAAAAAGTAGGATAAACTTAGCTTCTAATAGGGCTGTAGATCTGTTGCAGTTACATTATATTATTTATGACCCGTTCTCACATGGACGCATGAAACTTAGATTAAAATTGTATTAATTTAAACACAAATATAAAAATAGTAAAATTCTGTCACTAACCAAAAATAATAAGAATTTGAGTAGCCTTATTTGGGACGCCTACCTCACTTTACAAGCCGCACCACAATACGGTATGACTTTATATGTGCATGATGTGATATAGTGTGTTAAAATATGCAATTACTTAATACAAGACTTAGTATAAAATGGAGTAATTGCGATATGATATGGCGTTAAATCTTATGGCATGGATTGATAATGTTATGATATAGTATGTATAATTATAATTGTGATAATTATACATGATTTATCTGATACGGCATGGTTTTACATGTGATATGACATGATAAAATATATGATAAGGTATGATATGATAAATAGTACGCCGTGACATTATGCATTATACCAACGGCATATTATAACCTATCCACACATCATAATCTGTATAACCGCTCACGACACGACACACTGTTGTCAGTCCCTCTCCACAGAACGTCCGCGTATTCTTCGTCTTTTACAATAAACACTATCCGTTCTTGATATTCATTACCTACAGATTATTAGGGGCTGTCCGACTTTAAACGCTTTCATGTACAAAGTGAAACATCTTATTTTAGAACGCACAGTGTCCCAGGTTATATATTAAAATTTACAATTGTAACTAGTATATAAAGTAATCATATAAGTTAATTTCATCTAGTTTAAGTATTTAAGTTCGATAATCCTCTGACTTATGTACATTTTTTCTGTTTCTCTCTTGTCTTAGGTATACCTTTATATTATCATACATTTTCTTTTTATCCTCTGGTTGGGTGGAAGAGAAGACCCAACGGCCTTAACTCTGTCAGAAAAATGAAGTATTATTATTATTATTATTATTATTATTATTATTATTATTACTATTATTATGCCAATGAATTTTCCTCTTCATTAGGAGGCACCAGTCCTTTATGGGAAACAGCGGGATCATTCATTCTAATATATCAAACATATTTTAGGATAGCATTGCGTACCACGATATGGTGTATGATATAGGCTATCTTGTGGCATTGTACGATGTATTATTTGCCATGATATGTATGTGGAAACATTTGTTACAGGGCTGAGATCAGATTGGATGATGTCACCGTATTGTTTGTTACACATTGAGGAAATTTCCAGACCTGTGCTCAAAAATTTGACTCCGCATTGTTTTAACAGGAAATATTGTATAAGAAATTCTTTTTTTCGGTGGTCATGTTATAATCTACTGTAACTGACACAATACAGTGGCTCGTGAGTGCTCCTATTCTAATGATTTATTAGTTTTCCATATGCAGATCGCTTACATTTACTCCAATTCTTTGTCTTCCTACAAAGCGTCATTCTGCATTTGCCGTAATAGAGCACCAAGTCATAGTTCAGTATTAAGAGTTTAGTACACATCTCGTTGCGACGTAAGTTTTATCTGGTGTCATCAACGGAAATATTTGGCGAATGACTAGCAGGCCTAAATCTACAATGCGTATACTAACTGGCTCCGCAGTGAAGCAAGCGGCAGTATTCGACCCGGCAGCGATGTAAAGTGGGTACTGTGTAGCGCCTAGTTGGAACACGTAGGAACATTACATCTCCTCTCTCGCTCCTTTCCACCCTCAACCATTCAATGCGGCCAAGGTCATTGACTCTACCTGCACGATACCAACGCAATTCCTCGAGTATCCGCGTTCTGCTTGCCACTTCTGCTACGGAGTCGGTTAGTATACGCACTGTACTTGTTATTATTATGCTAATAATATACTCCTCACTTCAGATAAATGGGCGTAGCTCAGGTGGTAGCCCGTTTGTCTATAGATCCGGAACTGCGATCGGGTATATATTCGACTTCTGTTTCTCCTGATTACCTGGCTGGATTCTTTCAAGGTTTCTCAAACTGAAAGAAGCATGTCAGGTAGTCCCGTGATGAATATTCTGCCTCATGTCACTGCAGGAATTCCATCGACGCTAAACAAAATTTGGTATTTGATACAGCGTCGTTAAGCAACCAAGTAAAATTCTCCTGGTAGATCGACTCGATGTCCAATACTTTGTCCAATCTTCACAGAACTTCTGCACTCAATTTGTTGACAGCCTGGCGTTACAGGTAATGCTCACCATACACGAGCAGCTTTTTTTTTAATGAATATTCTTTGCTGTCAGACCCCAAAAGAAGCGTACAACTGAGTGCGGCTCGACAATGATACACTCATGCAGAGGTACCGCCATCTTGAAACTGCTGCTTTTTTGTTTCGCTCGTTCTGTTTGTGCGCACATCAAGAACCTTGACACGGGAATTATACTGGCATCTGGCGGTAATAGCTTCAGGCGCCTCGTTAAAAATGAAAACTTACTGACTCTTCTGTGTGTAATGTAAAGTATCAGTTACACATTTGAAAATATTATCTCTTAAAATGATGTGCTACTTAATTATGAAAACGAGTTTGTATGTTAATGAGTCAATGGGCATAAATGTAAATATTTTATTTTGATAAAAAAGGAAAAGTGTTATTTTAATTAACAAAAGTGACATTGCCACTCATTTTACTTACAATTTTTTTTTCAAAGTAACGTTATTAGATACCTTATGTCGGTTGCTTCCATTACATTAACTTACATATTGTGGAAAGTGTTGTGTTACAGGAACTGTTGCCAGTGGAGTATATTTGAAACTGGATGAATCGTTTCACATTACCACGAAGACTTACATCCTCTTTGTTCAACACATCCAAGAAAAAGCTCAGTATTGAAAACATGAGTACATTTATAATTAAATCTTGCAGCTCTATATGAAACTTAAACTTCATGTTTCCTTTCTGTACCGCAAAAAGGTTGCAAAAAGATCTTTCTTTTTGTTTCTAGTTCGTAATGTAAATGAAAAAAATTAAACATTCAACCTGTTATTCTGTTCATAAAATCTTTCATAGTGTTTTCTTTTAATTCTTCTCTCACAGCAGCAATATACGCTGCACTCTTTTGCATCACCATCGCAAATAGAGGAAAACTCATGTACATTTTCAGTGCAGTAAACGACCATTTAATTAGAGGCGAATAAAAGCGTATTTTTTTTTATTGTGGTGAGTGTGATACTGAAGAAAGTATAATAATATTTACTTGCATTTATTCAAGTGGTTGTATTCTGTGTCCCAAAAGTTATGGGGGAGGGGATGCAGCGTTACTAACCTTGAGGCTTGACTGGATCGCACAATTGGTTCCAAATTATCGTACTTTTGATTGAAGGATCGTACACTACATATAAAATAGGCTTATTTTGATTATTTTTATCTAAACTCTCTCCATAGCGTTTCATTTAAACGATTTTTTATTTGTAAGAGGAAATTATTGTTAAAAATTGAATATCAGTACATAAAATGATTTTGTAAACACTTTGTTGTCTCCTTACCTTGGGAGGATCTTAGATGGGTCAACAACAGCAGGAACATGAGAGTCAGAACCTGCATCTAGTCCTTTTACATTTTGTTTTATCAGGGTAAAACTAAGCTTTAAAGTAAGGAATTGTTTTCTATAATTTTCTACAATTTTGATTCCATCCTGTATAATTTGGTACACCGGATGTAGATTTTTTGGGAGTAGGATCTACTAGGGTCACTAACACTATCTTCTGATTCCTTTGCCACTATTTTACGTCAGACCCTATCACAATGCCACTTGATTTCTTACTGCCTGTGCACTACCATGACTGGCACAAGCAAGAGTATTACTACAGCCTATTCTTTGCTCCTTTGTATGTAGAAAATAGGTCCATATATTGAATAAGTTTATTTCCTTTTTTGCAAGCAACTCGGTGCGACCAAGCATTGAGCCGTATCATATAATAATAATAATAATAATAATAATAATAATAATAATAATAATAATTTTATGTGAGGTATTCTCTATCTAGGATTCTATCCCCTTCTCATTGGAAATCTTAATTCGCACCCTGTCTATGAACTGTTGTTTGGAAATTCTGTCTGGTACATTTACGAACTCACTTCTTTGGACTCTGAACAAATGCTTTTCGGATGGCTTCTACCGTATCATCTCTTGTCGAATGTCTTCTAGTACTTTTTTCTCCAATAGACTTCCAGGGCCGTATTCATAGACATTCTTAGCGCAGGGTTCCGGTGGATGATCAGCGAACTAATGTTTTTCGTATTCATAAACCAGTGTTAGCGATATGATATAATATGATATGAATCCCGTACAAGTAACCAGTCGATAGCCGAGGCTAGTTTAGCACGCTCGTAGCGCGGGCTAGCGAAATATCTATGAATAGCACCCCATGCCTCTTTCAACTGTCTATCTCTACAACGAATGTTATTCTCGTGTAATGGTATCTTTGTTAAACACGCCTCAAAAATCACGTCGTACACGAGTCACAAATTCCATTTTGTCAGCCAAACATATTACAATTCACTTTGGATATCCATCTTGTATAATGAATTGCAACAAAGAAAATTATTTCTTTTGTTTGATTGTTACTGTCTTTTGTTTCCTTAAGTGTCTGAAACTTACAGAAGGAGCACTTTGAGAATTTTATTTTCATCTGGTACCAATATTAATTGGATTTAAACTTCTATTCATTCAAAAATATAATCCTCTGAAGCTCTACCATGACTTTTAGGCCGGAGTGTGTTATTTCAAAATCTATTTGAAAATATTAACGTACATATTTATTACAACATTGTAAGAAAAACAATAGTTTCCAGCCACAGAATAAACTCGCAGCATTTCTGTATATATTGGTGTATAATTGCAGACATGAATTTCTAATTCTGATGGTTTTTTTTTTTTGTAATTACGCAGATGAATTTTTCAAACAAGACGGAGAAATTCACTGAGGTCAATGGAAGAAAACATCAGAATAATGAATGATAAAAAATAGTAATTTACAAACGTATGAATTTAAGAAAAGACATCAATCTTGATTTTATTAGTAACAAATGTTCATTTTTTATTACACGAAACTTAAGCGGACTCCAGCATGTCAGATATGTACTTTAGGATGTATTAAAAGTGTCCAGTTTGTTTATTTTCTTACATATGATATAATCTTGAATTTTTAATTTATTCTTTTTGTAAAATAGGAATTTAACCTAAAACTTAAATGTTATTTTAATAAAACTTTCAATTTGTTGCAGGTAGGAATCAAAGATGTCTATATCCCGTAGATTCACCTGACTAAAATCTCGGACATAAGAGGTAAAAGGTTTGTAAGTATTATATTATTTTCAGTTCAATCATGTGCCAATGTTATTTTTACAATGTTAATTCCTTCACAATGTTCGGTTAAGATAATGTAATTTCTTCGAAAATATAGCCTGTAGTGAAAAACGTACCTATGTGAAGCACTTTGACTTAATTGTCAAAGTATTCTCTTCATAAAGGATAATTATTATTGAGTTCGGGGAGATAGCTGTAATAGACATTAGAACACAATGCTGGGAAAACCATCTGTAACGATAGGGATCAGTGCTGTATAATAGCGAGGAGCACACATGACTTACGATACTACCGTTATTAAATAATTACTATTTTTTGTTAATTTATGATTCTACACAAATTCATTGCCAGACAAACATTAATATTCCTTAAAAGATTTCAATTGTTGTGCATTATATATTATACAATTTAGGTCCCAAATAAAACAACAACCTAAGTTTAACAAACCAAGTCGACCTGGTTGGCGAGTTGGTATAGCGCTGGCCTTCTATGCGGGTTCGATCTCGGGCCAGGTCGATGGCATTTAAGCGTACTTAAATGCACAGGCTCATGTCAGTAGATTTACTGGCATGTAAAAGAACTCCTGCGGGACAAAATTCCGGCACATCCGGCGACGCTGATATAACCTCTGCAGTTGCGAGCGTCGTTAAATAAAAAACATAACATTTAACATTTAGCAAACCAAAATGTACAGGAAGTTTTATTTTAATTCTTCACTTCTGCGTACCATTTTATTAACAAATTTTGGATTACGGGTTTACATAGCCAAACTCTTTATGGCATCAAATTTTAATGTGTGTATGTTTGTTGGGTACAGAATAATTAAGGCTTATTTAAGCTTGACTTGGCACATCGTTTTATTTTAGCTCCTTTTTGTTATCCTAAATTAAACTTTAATTTTTTTTTAATATATTAAACCAACAACAATTCACAAACAAAAAATGTCTTCACAAAATATATTTCAGACAAACATAGAAAAATGGCCTACATCTAAACATCGATTATAAAGAAACGGGTAGTCGAAACGGGAGAAATCACGTGACAGTTATTTACTTATTTTGAATATTTGTATAATATTACTTAGACTTCCAATTTCGTGCACGAAATATTTTCAAGAAACAGCCCAACAGTCCAGCCACTAGCCTTTAGACTGGGGCTAGCAGAAACGAGTGGGGGAAACCGGAATGCGATATAACCACTCTGTCGGACAGTAGTAATCCTAGTCGTTTGTCGTTAGTTGATGAGAATTTTCCTCCTTTTCAAGATGTTAAGAGCTGTGTACCTTGCAGTCAAAATTTTCTTATCGGACTCTTCACATTCTCACAGACAAAAGATTTTGGACGGCCGAAAATATAACTTAAATTATTTTTAAAACTATATTCAAAGCTGCATGCTATCCTTTTCTCAATATTTTCTTCTGTCGTGGTCGTCAATTGATTCACTATATTTACACAATGAAACACAATCTTAGAGACTTCTCAAGGCTTCTCCACTGAGTTCTATTCGTGGCTAGTCGTGTCAACTTTTCCCCCGCTGTTTCGACGAACAAAGCAGACCAACGGTTTCTAGGTCATCCCACGCTCCTCTTCCCTGCCTTAGGATCCCACATCGTTGCTGCGTAGGCCCATCGTTCCTCGGGCACTCTTGATACATGGCTTCCCTACTTCCATTCATCCGATCGGAAAGTTTACAGCGTCTCTAATACCGATCTCTTACCGAACCTTGTTTCATTTTCTGACCTTTAACCCTTCAGTACTCGCGTGGATTACAATAGTAATCCACTGATATTTAATCCTGTATTACGTCACCGCCTGCAGCACTGCGTAGCTGAGCGTCAATGCAATTTCTCGTCACAGTCTAAGTGAGGCATTACTGGTGTTTAGACGTATTTGTCGCAACGCTTTGGAAAGTTATACGGAGTTTTATCAAGTTATACGCAGTTTTTCCGAGTGGATTACCATTGTAATCCACGCGAGTACTGACGTCAGTTTCTTGCTCAGGTAAGTGAAATAGTTTTTATATGGTTATGAGTGATGCAATGCAGGAACTTTATGAAAAAAGTGTGTGATATCGTTCAATCCTCTTTGTAGTTGGCTCCAATGGGTACGGAAAATACAAGCAATATTTGCAAGTGGCTAGATGAAGATCTGGATGTTGGCATTGAAAATGAAAGTGATGATGAAAGCAACAAAGAAGATCTTTTGAATGAAGTTCACGATTCTAATTCAGAACAAGACAATGAGGAGGAGGATGATGATTATGGTGATGGTGATGAAAGACTAATGTCTATAAATGATGGAAACTGCTATACGGGAAGAGACAACACTACAATTTGGCAGGAAGAACCAGTATCTCTACGAGGGAGAAGAAGAGCACAAAATATAGTGATTCATTTACCGGGCCCTAAAAGAGCTGCAAAAAATGCGCGGACACACACAGAGTGTTTTGACTGCTTTATTGATCAGACAATAATCAATGTAATAGTAAGGTGTACTAATATTTATGTTGAAAAAGTGAAGCGTAATTACGGACGTGACAGAGATTGCAAATTAACAAATGACGTTGAAATTCGAGCACTCTTAGGTATTTTGTATCTTGCCGGTGCTTTGAAATCGGGAAGACTGAACGTAAGAGAACTATGGGATAAAAATGGAACAGGTATAGAGTCAATTTACCTGACTATGACCTACAATAGATTCCAATTTTTGTTACGATGTCTACGCTTTGATAACATTCATGACAGGAAGGAAAGGAAAGAAATTGATAAACTGGCTGCTGTACGTGAAGTGTTCGAGTTATTTGTTCAGAATTCACAAAGGTGCTACATTCCAAGCGAATATGTAACTATAGACGAGCAGTTGGTTGCATTCAGAGGACGATGTCCCATGAAAGTGTATATACCTACTAAACCAGCAAAATATGGGATCAAAATTTTTGCTATGGTGGATGTGAAAACATATTACACTCATAACTTGGAAATGTATGCTGGTATTCAACCAGATGGTCCATTTCACCAAAGTAACAGTGCACATGCAGTGGTGAAGAGGCTGGTTCATCCCATCAAAGGAACAGGAAGAAATGTGACCACCGATAACTGGTTCACGAGCATACCTCTGTGTTTAGATCTTCTAGAAAATGACAAAATTACACTTGTAGGAACCTTGAAAAAAACAAAAGAGAAATCCCTCCTCATTTCACAACTACTCAAGACAGGGAAGTTAACAGTACTTTGTTTGGATTCAATGAAAACTGCACAATTATTTCGTATGTACCAAAGAAAAACAAAACAGTGTTAGCATTATCAACCATGCATTATGATAAGGCAATGGATGAGGAAACAGGAGGAAGCCAGAAGCCTGAAATAATATATTTCTATAATAGAACTAAATGTGCTGTGGATGTCCTGGATCAGTTATGCTCAGCCTATGATGTAAGCAGAAATTCACGCCGCTGGCCTCTGACTATTTTCTTTGACTTACTAAACATAGCAGGTGTCAATGCTCTTGTTGTTTATTCTGCAAACAAACAAAAAATTCTACGGAAAAACTTCCTAAAAACCCTTGCTCTGGACCTAATGAAGCCACTAATTTCCGAGCGTATCACCCAACAGACAATTCCAAGAGAAATAAAGAGAAGAGGAGAGCAACTGTTAGGCATTCCACAAACAGGTCAAGAAGAAGGAACACGGCCAGAAGGTATTGGTAGGTGCTACATGTGTGGTAGAACAAGAAACAAGAGCACAAGACAATCTTGTTCCCAGTGCTTGAAGAGAATTTGTCCTACTCATTCAGATGTAATTTGTTTGAACTGTGTAGAAGAAATGCATAGGCCTACTCAGATAATTGAATCAGATGTAGATTAGACTCACGTGTGTAAAGTGTGAAATGCAAACATAAACATGAAAGTGCATCAATATCCTTCTTACAATACACAAAAACATCTGTAAAATATTACAAGTGAAGTGAGAATGATTGTTACATCCCTGAATTTTTTCATTGCTACACCCCTGAGTGAGGTATTCGGTTATCAAATATGACGTAAGTAAGGTCAGCAGTAGTGAACTTGCGTTTCCCGTGGGAGAGATTAAGAGAGATCAAGAGTTCAGATGACCTTCAAACATCGAGTGAGCAACAATGCTAGATAACCTACATAATTATGATGATAGTGAACTAACTCATAACTATGATGCAACAATAAATTATGACTCAAAGACACGACCAGTGTTGAAATATTATGCAAACATGTCACTTGAATGCAATTTGTGTACTATCCATTTCATTATTAATATTTATATTTAATACGTTCCGTTATGCGTACCATATCTATTCTTATTACTGTAATAACTGAAAACAATATATTTCTTAACATTTAAATCTAATTCCAATGTTTAAACCTTGTCTGTAAACAAAAACAAATGTGGATTACCATTGTAATCCAGGTGAGTACTGGCGTTACAGATTTTAACGCGAGTAACGAAGGGTTAAGAAAATCCCAGAATTTTTCTCTCTATTTTCATCTAACATAATAATAATAATAATAATAATAATAATAATAATAATAATAATAATAATAATGAATTGAAAGAGGAGAATTGGGAGGACAAATTTAAAAGGTACGCAAAGCGCGTCCTAGCAAAGGGTTCGGGGGCTGCAAGAAACTAAATATGTGAGCTCCAAGCCTGTTGGCCACTAGTCTCACTCCGGGTTACGCTGCTCCACTGAAGAAGCTCTAGAAAATTTTGAAGGGGAAAACCGAAAATGGACGTAACCTCTTAGGTACCACATACGCGAGGGGAAGGAAATGTGATTAAAGTGATCACAGAACAGGACGAGGAGGAAATGGCAGGTGTAATCTGCACATTGAAATGAACTGTGTCATTTCGCAGTACAGGAGGAGTCGAGAAGACTCTGTCGTCTGTTGTTCGATGACAAGGTAGGTGAAGATCGCCAGGAGAGACGCCGTGAATTCTGAATCTGAAAATTGAAAGGTTCCCTGTCCTTTCGCATTGCGACTACATGAGTGACCTTGCACATGTAACAGGTAATTTTATAGACTCTGAACGAGGGCATAAAGTTGTCTGTTAGAAAAAAGGGGAATTTATGGGGAAGGGCATATAGGTCCGTGGCCCATTTCTCTTAGGGCTCATCCCGACATTTGTCTTAACGCCTTAGGGAACTTACTTACTGGCTTTTAAGGAACCCGGAGGTTCATTGCCGCCCTCACATAAGCCCGCCATTGGTCCCTATCTTGAGCAAGATTAATCCAGTCTCTACCATCGTATCCCACCTCCCTCAAATCCATTTTAATATTATCTTCCCATCTACGTCTCGGCCTCCCCAAAGACCTTTTTCCCTCCGGCCTCCCAGCTAACACTCTATATGCATTTCTGGATTCGCCCATACGTGCTACATGCCCTGCCCATTTCAAACGTCTATATTTAATGTTCCTAATTATGTCAGGCGAAGTATACAATGCGTGCAGTTCTGTGTTGTGTAACTTTCTCCATTCGCCTGTAACTTCATCCCTCTTAGCCCCAAATATTTTCCTTAGAATCTTATTCTCAAACACCCTTAATCTCTGTTCTTCTCTCAAAGTGAGAGTCCAAGTTTCACAACCATACAGAATAACCGATAATATAACTGTTTTATAAATTCTAACTTTCAGATTTTTTGACAGCAGACTACATGAGAAAAACTTCTCAACCGAATAATCACAGGCATTTTCCATATTTATTCTGCGTTTAATTTCCTCCCGAGTGTCATTCATATTTGTTACTATTGCTCCAAAATAATAATAATAATAATAATAATAATAATAATAATGCTAAATTACTGTTTAAGGTGCAACTGTGAAATTGACCTATATTGCAAACACTTTCTGTATATAGGAATATATTCGGTGTGTAATATTTCCACTTGTTATGGAACTTGTTTTATTTGCTAATATAAATTCGAGATTAAAAAAGGCTTTATAACAGGATCAATGCACCATATGGAAATATACATTCAACATATACATAAATGACATCAGTTTTGTATGTTGTTATCAGTGTGTCTACAGTCGTATATGTTAGCAGCTTTTTATAATATACGGTAACAATAATATCGAGTATGAGACAAATTAGTAATAAAACCAATGACAAAAAAAAAATTGCGTCGGATCATACAGATCGTTAAATTCTGGATGCAAGAAACGATAATTGCTTATTTGTGAAATGGATTAATATTGGAATCGAAATGGGGAAGCAGGAACAGCACATATTTTTAAATTAAAATAATAACAGGCGATATGAAGCACCGAAGAGGCAGTGAAGAATTGCAATTTATACATCTCCATGTTATTTTTAATATTTCATTTTTACAATAACATTATTATTGTTATTTCTCTTTTAGTCACTGCAGATCGTATACAGTATACAGTTGGACTTAGAAATGTGTGTTAGCGTGTACAGATTCATTCGTCGCAGTGCTAAACTTGTTCCTGTAATGTGACAAGTTGACACAGCTATAGATTTATCACATTACAGGTAATATTTTGCCTAAATTTAGATTCTTCCAATATTTTACTGATGGGATTGATGATATAATAGGTGCTGATTGTATTGTATTTGAATTTATTAACATTCCATGGTATTCATACATGCTTACAGCTAGAATATGGAACAAGTCAAAAAACTTAATACTATTATAAAATCTTAATTTATAGTCACAGTCTAGATGAAATATATACAGACGAAATTTACAATATTGTCTACTAGTACAACACATAGTTTTAGTATCAATTTCATGAAGTGTTATTGAATGTCATGTATTCACCTACAGAATAGAAGGCGTGAGAAATTAGGTACTTCTTTAATTTGGCCCTAAATAATTTTATGTTTTGAGTTTCATTTTTTATATCGATAGGGAGGCTGTTAAAAATTTTTACTGCCATACAACGCACTCCTTTTTGATAGCACGATAGACTTGCCGATGGAGTATGAAAGTCATTTTTTGACGTGTATTTATGCTATGAACTGTTGAATTAGTTACAAAGTTTTCACGATTACATACGAGGAAGACTATTAATGAAAAGATATACTGACAAGCCATGGGCATTATTTGTAGTTTTTTGAAAATAGTCCTACAACAAGATTCCCTAGATTTAGCACCTACTATTATTCTAATTACTCTTTTTTGTAATAGAAATATATTGTTACTATATGTGGAATTTCCCCAGAATATTATTCCAAAACTCATTACCGAGTGGAAGTATGCAAAGTATATTGTTTTTAAGGTATTGATATTTACTATATTTTGCATAGCCTAGATATAATAGCAAAACAAGCTGAATTTAGTTTGGGGGTAATTTCTTTAACATGATTTTTCCAATTTAACACATTATCGATTTTTAAGCCAAGAAATTTGGTTGTTGTTGTTTCTAATAGGGATCTATTATTAATTATTGCGCTAGAAATTTGCGACGTTGAATTTGGACAGGAACGTTGAATTTGGACAGGATAAGGTGTAGGTTATCCTCGATGGTGTAAATGTGATTATCTCGAGTACACAGTATAATCATTTTATAAACAGTTGTAATACAGTGTCAAATTAAATGAATTATGGGTTTAGTGCAAGTAAATTGGCAATTAATATTGAGGAAACTAGTGTAATTAAATTTAGTACACATAACAATGCTCAGTTTTCCTACAATATTAGATTAAATTGAATTGGTCTCAAATAATTTATGAGCACAATGTTTCTTGGTTTGGAGTTGGATAATCACTTCAACTGGAAAACATATTATATAGAATAATGTTATACAGAGTGAATCTTAAGTAATGTCATTAATTTTAGGGAGTTATTCTTTGAGTTATTTCAAACTAAAAAGTTTAATATAATTTTGCTCCGTTTTTTGTTTCTTCTCAGAGATAGAAATTCTTTTAGCCTATATGAAAAATTTCATTCCGTGTTTTAGGAAAGCCAGTTATACATGATCGAAATGATTGCCGTCCAAATCTTGGATTTAAAATATCGGCATCCTAATCAATTCAAATGAACAAAAAAGAATGTAAATTAAAGTTAATTCTCAATGCGTTCAGTCAATTTAAGATACCAATGTATTACGATAGTAAAAATTTGAAAGAATTTTAGTTTTCTCCTTTAAATGTGTAGAAATTTGATCCGAACAAATGTAACTTTTCGTTCTGCAAAGAAACTTTAAAATGTGGTATATAGTGTAGAGTAATAATAATAATAATAATAATAATAATAATAATAATAATAATAATAATGATAATAATAAAGCCGTAAATCCACAGTGGGGCAAGGACTCTTGCTTGGGCAGGGGTGGCTCAAGTCTTGACCATCAGAAGAGCCGACCTGATGGTCTATTTGCATTCCTAGTTCTTTGTCCACAATTTCACTAGCACTAGTTGACTGCGTCCTTCCACCATGTTCTTTGGCGTCCTATTCTGGTCCACAGTCCTCCTAGCTGCAACTTGAACTCGTCCCCCCATCTGGTCCTCGGTCGTCCACGTTTTCTCCAGCCAAGTCTTGGATCCCACAGTGTCGCCGTGTGTGCCCATCTGGTAGGATGCATTCGTACCACGTGTCCTCCCCAGCGCCATTTCGTCCTATTAGCGAGTGTGACCACGTCCTCTACGCCGCTTCGTCGCCGTACTTCATCGTTTCTGATTCTGTCCTTCAGGCTTATTCCGAGTATTTTCCTTTCCATTCTAGTGGTAAAATTTTAATGAGGAAAATTTATATTATACCAGTTCCTTGTTATTTTAATTAGAAATAATGATTTTGTTATAACTATGTGAAAATGGTGAATTTCTTGTATTTATGAGGAGGAAAATATATACGAGTATTATATTTCGATTTCAAATAATTTGTGTAATCTAAGATGATATTTAAGGTAGCATTTTTTGTTAGTTACAGCTTATATTGAGCAAGTATATGTCAATTGTACGGTAGCATTTATTAATTTTTATTTTTTCTATCCCTCTTACAGCCCTCCATATTCGACCTTTGAACGTCCGTGTTCCTGCATTGACGTATTACCACATCCGTGACGATGAATCAGTATGAATTACAGTTCTGTAAAACAACATTTAATAGGCCTATTCCCTTAAAGTTTATATGTGTTTTAAAATTTTGTTGTGAAACAGAGTTATATTTCCTGAACTTCACAATAATTTTTTTTTTTCATCCATGCACTATTTAGATTTAAGATTGAAAGTATTCACAATCTTCGACCAAGTATTCCGTTGAAGTTTGTTTTATGTTTACTTTTTTCTAAGCTTTTGTATACAGATTTCATTTAGTTAATTTAGTACACAAAACTTCAGAAACTTAGGTACATTAATATTAGATTTTTAATGACCCGAAATTGTAATCTTCAGTAAAGTTTCAGGAGAATGTGTATTTAATTTTCCTTCAAGTGATTTGTCAATTTGTCTTCATATTTCATTTTAAGATCATATTCCCTTATATTTATATTATTGATTCTATAAGATCCGCAGTGCATTTTCTGAGTCCAATCGCCACTGATTTTGACTTACCCTTACTGCATTTTTTTAGAAACTTATGCATGAAAGTCTATAATTTCAAACAAAATATTATTACTGTTCTGTCCTTTTCGATAGCTTTTAGTCATCATCATCAGCATAAACTTTAGTGGTTAGGTCATCGGTCATTTCTTTCTCCAAATTCATTTGTTCCTTCCATATTTTTTGGATTTTCCTCCATTTATTGCATTATCTTGAATGTGATGCTATCATTATTCATTCTTGAATCATGATGATTCTAGTAGTATTATCTTAGTTCTTACACACAAATTGATATCCTGCAGTATAGATATAGGTCAGGAGTAGTGACAAAGTTTGCAGATTGCATTCATTTCAATATAGAATAATATATTTTTAGAGAATATTTGTATCTCTTTAATGGTTAGGTATCAGTAGTGAAGTTATTCCATTTATTTTCCCATTAATATATTATTTTAGAACATATTTCCTCTAGGGAGGAGTTGCAGTGATTTTGGTATAGTGGGGTAATTTGGTTATAAGTTACAATTTATTGAATAACACTTTACCTAATCTTGAAACACATACAAATTTAATATATATTATCTATTTCACAACTGCCTGTCATGTAGTGTTAAAAATTTGTGTTGATCACACTGATACTGCCTGGTAAAAAAAAACCGTTTCTTGTTCACCAGTCTATGAAATGACCCATCACATTGAAAGCAATATTGTTTGGTTACCAACAGTAACCAAATTCATTCATGTGTACAATACACATGTTTAGAACATGATTTAATGAAGATTGTAATTTAACATTAATAGTTTATTAATAAACTACAATTTACAAACGTGGAGTAATTTGGGTATAATTATAGGTTAATTGGAAACTAATCTAGTTCTCGTTCCAGATCATGTAACGTACACAAATAATTATGGATTGGTGAAAGACAAATAAGTGTTTTCTGTCCCTGATTTTAATGAGAGACATTTTAAATTTACAAAATAAGACTTATCAAGAACTTACGTAGGTATTGGATGATTTTTTTTTATCTTGTTAGATCCAATTAAAATTTTAAAATGCCTACCTAACCTCTGCATTCCGTTTTCGGATACGTACACTAACCTATGGTTGGGATAAATTGTTTTTATGAAGACTTCAAAGCATGTTTTATTTCAGTAATACACATTGTTGCCAAATTTACCTATGCATCGGGTAAATTGAGTATAGTTAAACTTAAGGTTATTATTATGATAAGGAAAGGCAACATACTTGAAAATGCAATAGAATTATTCTAGAAGACCACAGTGCTAACATATAAAAATCTGAATGGAAATTTGTATCATGGTAACAGGCTATGAGTCTCCGAACATAAAAAAGGCTGTTTCTATAACCAAATTAACCCAACCCACCCTATTTATAATTTATAAAGATAGAAAGAAAGAAAGATAGAAATAAAGAAAGAAAGAATGAAAGAGAAAAAACTGTTCTCTCCTCTGGGAAAACAAGATATCGCGTATTGCGTAAGATCGTATTTTGAATTTGACAAGTTTCAGACGGATACATATCGGAAGACTGATAATACAGTTACAAAAATAGCCCGGATTTCTAAGCGCAATCAAACAGTAAAATAGCAAGCAAATAAGCACGAAAAATGGTGGAAATAAGCATCAAATAAACAAAAACGAATATACGGAAATATGATGACAAATTATTTGCTTCGTAGAACTCTTACTTTTTGAAGGCTGTTGCAGTATATAAGGAAGGTCATCCTGAGATTTTCCTGTGTGAAGCTCCTGGGTCTGTCAGTGAAGAATAATTTGTAAAGTGAAAATGTTCTTTCGACGTCGCATGACGTCACAGGCGCATGTGAAAAGCACCACTGTTCTTCTGTGAATTTCTCTTCAATATCTCTTTCTTCACCAGAAAGCTTTTTAGAAATTTGACACAGTGTTTTGGCGGGGAATCATTAGAACTACACAGTATTATTTCACAACATCCTATTTCATATCCTAACATTGCTTTCTTACGCATTTGACTGAAGTTAATTGTTTAATAGCCAATAAAAAAGGGAATCAATGTTAAATGGTGGATATAGTGAAATTAGCACTTTTAAAATTACAGTTTTAGGTAAAATATGCTGTTTTAATTAAAAATAGTAAAATAAGTAAGCAAAAACGTTTTCCTCCGAAATAAGCATTTATAAGCACTAACAAACACAGTAAATCTGCTTATCTAGGTGTGTTTTACGAAGTATAACCTTTCTGGTTACCTTTAAAAATGTGGAAAAGGATATGCATTTTGCTTAGAAATCCGGGCTTTAGTTATAAATATCTCCTTATTGCTATTTCAAACAATTCGGTATCTCATTGGAAACATCGTGACTGAGACAAGATCGTAACTCGTAGCCACAGCTTCCACGCAGTCGAAGTTTCGCTTTAACCGCTGCATACGTTCCCTCGGATACTCTGTACTTTTGATCCGTATTACAGTTAATTGATCGTCTTTCATCCCGTTTATACAGAGTTCCTCTTTGCTTGACTTGCATGGAGTGACTTTAACTCCATTTACGTCTTTAATCATACTCGAAACGCGAGATAATAGTGCTTAAATATTAAAGGAACTTTCCAATGGTGTAGTTTGAGACAACTTTGCCGTATTCACGATCCATTAACTGTAAGTGTATGCATGTGAAGGTTGTGACGTCAAAACTCATTATATGCATGGAGTTTCCTATATACATCAACAGCGTAGACTTCAAGAAGATACATCTATCCTGCAGATGCTAGCTCTTGGTTTCCATAACAACGCTATTGAGAATTAGTTTTTCTGTTTTGATATTGTGGGTTGTCTTGAGGTTGTGTTTAGGTCAAAGATAAGTTATCTATGTAACTGTGATTCGAATAAATAAATAAATAAATGAATAAATAAATAAATAAATAGATGGATGTATGGATGGATGGATGGATGGATGGATGGATGGATGGATGGATGGATGGATGGATGGATGGATGGATGGATGGATGGATGGATAGATAGATAGATAGATAGATAGATAGATAGATAGATAGATAGATAGATAGATAGATAGATAGATAGATAGATAGATAGATAGATAGATAGATAGATAGATAGATAGATAGATAGATAGATAGATAGATAGATAGATAGATAGATAGATAGATAGATAGATAGATAGATAGATAGATAGATAGATAGATAGATAGATAGATAGATAGATAGATAGATAGATAGATAGATAGATAGATAGATAGATAGATAGGTAGATAGATAGATAGATAGATAGATAGATAGATAGATAGATACAGACTGACTAATAAATTAAGCAATAAATTAATCAATAAATAAATAAATAAATAAATAAATTATAAATAAATAAATTATAAATAAATAAATAGATTCATTGATTAATTGATTGATTAATTAATTAATTAATTAATTGATTGATTGATTGATTAATTAATTAATTAATTGATTGATTAATTAATTAATTGATGGAGGAATGGATAAATAGATAGATAGATTTTATAAAGAAAGTAGCGAGATTGTCAGTTTCTGTCAGATGCGTTTCCAATTCACTGTAGGCTAAAGCAAGGAGATGCACCATCACCCTTACTTTTTAACTTTGCTCGAGAATATGCCATTAGGAAAGTCCAGGATAACAGAGAGGGCTTGGAATTGAACGGCTTACATCAGCTGCTTGTCTATGCGGATGACGTGAATATGTTAGGAGAAAATCCACAAACAATTAATCATCTTCTAAATTAAGAAAAATAAAACCCTGGATCACCACAGGTATCATTAAGTCAATCCGTATAAGAGACAAATTAGCCAGAAATATTAGAAAAGAACCTGATAATATAAATCTAATAAATTATTACAAAAAATACAGAAATACTTTAACTCTTATTATAAGAAACATGAAAACTCAGTATTATCAATCTCAATTTCAGAAGTATCGAAATAATCCTAGGAAATTTTGGCAAACTATTAATGAAGCCACAGACGTAAATGTGAACCAAAATAGTATCATATCAGAGATTTTAAATGAAGAGGGAGAAATATTTAAAAACAAAAAAGACATAGCTAATGAATTTAATAAATATTTCTCAAAAGTAGGACATAGCATTGCATCGAACATCAACAAATCGGCATTTAACACGAAAAATTATTGCAGTGGCCATAATAAGCACGCATCTTCCTCCATGTTTTTATCACCAGTAACCGAAGAAGAAATTTATAATATTGTTAAATCCTTAAAAAATAATGTCTCACCGGGAATCGACAAAATTACAAATAACACATTAAAGATTATCATTAAACATATATTAAAACCGCTTGTTTATGTATTCAATCTATGTCTCACCCAAGGAGTTTTCCCAGAATCTCTGAAAAATGCTGTAGTTGTACCGGTCCATAAGTCAGGGGAAAGAAAAAGTCTGAATAACTATAGACCTATATCCTTGCTCTCTAGCTTCTCAAAGATATTAGAAAAATGTTTAAAAAACAGATTAGTAAATTACTTAGAGAAAAATGAAATTCTCTCCAAACATCAGTATGGCTTCAGAAATAAATTATCTACGGATGACGCAATTATTGAAGTCACTGGTAAAATTATGCAGGAGTTGGATAACGGTTCTAAATGTTTAGGGATTTTCTTAGATTTAAGGAAAGCTTTTGACACGGTGAACCATCGTTTACTTCTGGACAAATTATTTGATATAGGAGTCAGGGGTATTGCGCATAAGTTATTTCAATCATACTTAAACAAAAGAACTCAGGTAACCAAAATTGATGATAATATCAGTGAAAATGTAAATATTGATATAGGTGTCCCTCAGGGAACAATTTTAGGTCCTATTCTATTTTTAATATATATTAATGATTTATTAAACATTGATTTGAAAGTACATAATGGCTCCTGTTATTCTTACGCTGATGATACGGTGGTGATTTTCAGTGGTTTAACTTGGGAGGACACTTATAAACATGCCAATGTAGGTATAAATTTTATCAAAAACTGGCTTGATGCAAATTTGCTATCTCTAAATATAACTAAAACTACTTTGGTGCCATTTTCTTTAACAGTCTCTGGATTGAACAAATTGAAATCACTTTCTCATTTAAAATTAATAATCCACAACTCATTTTGTAAACTCTCTACAACCTGTAAATGCCCTTGCCTGAAAGAATCTGTAGATGTGAAATACCTGGGAATTATTGTTGATCAGCACTTGAAATGGGATAGACAAATCACCTTTTTATGTAACAGAATACGTAAAACAATTTACAAATTTGTAAACCTTCGCCATTACTTGCCTACTCACGTATTACGTTTGGTTTATTTGGCTCTAGTTGAATCTGTTATCCAATATGGTATAATTGGATGGGGAGGCATTACAAAAACTGCTCTTTTTCCTCTAATTATGTTGCAAAAACGTATAATCAAAATTTGTTTGAAAAGGCGACTGGATTATCCAACAAATTTGATCCATTCTGAATTGAATGTTTTTAGAATTGACCAAATTTATGAATACTCTTTAATGAAATTCTATCATAAAAATAGAACGAAATTTGTAGCTCAGCCACATGCTCATAATACGAGACGAAATGAAATTCTTAAATTAGTTGAACCTAAATATTTCACATCTGCTGCTTTACTACACAGTACAAATTATGGTCCACGGCTATATAATTCGATAATAAAATTTCATCCAGAATTGACTACTTTAAGCAATGAAATTTTCAGATCCAGAATTAAAAAATTTATATGACAGACTTCCCTGTATATATATTATGTACCATGTATTGTAAAACAAGTTTATTTCTATCCTAAGTGTATTTTTCTATTTTATCTTGGTTACTATGTCAACATGACCTGCACTAATTATACTACTAATAATAATTTAATATTAATCCATCAATCTAAACATCGTCTCTTTTTTCACTCAGTTATTATTAGTATTATTATTTACTAATTTTATTACAATCTTTATGTGAGCTTTTTTCTTAAGTATTTTGTCTACAAAGTATGTGTATCTATGTAACGGAACTGTCCCCGAACACGAGCTTTGCTCTTTCGGGGTATTTTAATGTAACGTTTTTATGTATATGTTATTATTAAATAAATAAATAAATAAAATAAATAAAATAAAAATTAGGGAGAACACGGGAATTTTACTGGAAGCAAGTAAAGAGATAGGTTTGGAAGTAAATCCCGAAAAGACAAAGTATATGATTATGTCTCGTGACCAGAATATTGTACAAAATGGAAATATAAAAATTGGAAATTTATCTTTTGAAGAGGTGGAGAAATTCAAATATCTTGGAGCAACAGTAACAAATATAAATGATATTCGGGAGGAAATTAAACACAGAATAAATATGGGAAATGCGTGTTATTATTCGGTTGAGAAGCTTTTATCATCCAGTCTGCTGTCAAAAAATCTGAAAGTTAGGATTTATAAGACAGTTATATTACCGGTAGTTCTTTATGGTTGTGAAACTTGGACTCTCACTTTGAGAGAGGAACATAGGTTAAGGGTGTTTGAGAATAAGGTGCTTAGGAAAATATTTGGGGCTAAGAGGGATGAAGTTACAGGAGAATGGAGAAAGTTACACAACACAGAACTGCACGCATTGTATTCTTCACCTAACATAATTAGGAACATTAAATCCAGACGTTTGAGATGGGCAGGGCATGTAGCACATATAGGCGACTCCAGAAATGTATATAGAGTGTTACTTGGGAGGCCGGAGGGAAAAAGGTCTTTGGGAAGGCCGAGACGTAGATGGGAGGACATTATTAAAATGGATTTGAGGGAGGTGGGATATGATGATAGAGAATGGATTAATCTTGCTCAGGATAGGGACCAATGGCGGGCTTATGTGAGGGCGGCAATGAACCTGCGGGTTCCTTAAAAGCCAGTAAGTAAGTAGCGAGATTAATTTCAAAATCTCTGGAGGCAGAAGATGTAGGAAATTCTGATTTTTAAATTGATAATAAGTGGTACGACGACGATGATGATGACGATGATCATCATCTTCAACATCACCACTACCGCCACTGCCATACAGGTCGAGTTTGTAACTTATTCAGCTGAAAAATCAATATCCTAATACAGGTCTCAATTCCGACAAGATTAAATGAGAATTACAGCCGTCATATTGAGTACGAAACAAATTTTATCCCAGAATTTTAACGCTAAGTCCATCATAACATACCTGTCGCCACATTATACTGGTGTCAACATTTCATTTTCTCTCAGTAACTTCTATATTGGAAATGTATGACAAACAGAGAATTACCAGATATACAGGTTGTCCCATTTATTTTGTGCGCCTATTATAACTTTTTTGTTGGGATAGGTATTGGAATTTTTGTTTTTGAGAGTTATGTTAGAAGAAGGGGCCAACATGAATGTAGAGATTTGGTGCATGTAACTACATAATCGTATAAGATACACGTGACGTTATCAATTTTTCAAATAGCACTGCATACTTTAATCATGTTACATTGATTACACACACTAAGACGAGTACAAAATATATCACAATGTCACCTTCCCAATAAATAACAACAACAATGCGAAATGAATGCCATCAGAATGTGCCGTTTGTTGTGGTACACCATTCATCTTGTGCATTAACTTACACAAAACAAAAGACGACTGACATCCGTACGCGTTGTATGCTGTGTGTTTGCTGTCTTAACATGTAAACAAGCCACAAACAATTTCGAAGCCACATTCCACATACAGTGACCTGCACGTTCTCCGGACCTGTCGCCAGTTGACTTCTTCTGTGGGACACTGTAAAGGACATTGTGTACCAGAACATTCTGACAACACTAGACGACATGCAGCAACGCATTCGACAACTTGTGTGTCCATTCAGCCAGCAAATGCCGGCAGTCATACGGTCTTTCAGGGAACGCCTTCGAATGTGCAGTAATGCGAATGGTCACCATTTTGAACATCTTCTGTGACTCTCAAAGCATAAAATTATGACATTGAAAGTACGTTTTTGTTTTGTTTTGTTGTTATTGATTAGGAAGGTGACATTGCGATACATTTTTGAACTCGTCTTAATGTGTGTAATCAATGTAAGATAATTAAAGTATGTAGTGTTATTTGAAAAATTGATGACTTCACGTGTCTTGTACCATAATGTAGTTACATGTACCAAATCTCCACACTCATGTTAGCCCCTCGTTCTAACACAACGCTCAAAAACAAAAATTTCCAATAATTATCCAAACAAAAAAGTTATAATAAAGTTATAATAGGTGCACACGATGAATAGGATACCCGTATATATACATATATATATATATATATATATATATATATATATATATATATATATATATATATGCGCATACAGTACTAGGGTAAGGCCACATGAAATAATTTTTACTTATAAAAACTGCGGTGGTTTATAGACATAGAACTCAGTTTATCAACGAAGATGGTTCTGGGCGAAAATGACGAAAGAAATATTTTGAATTTGTTTCATTTATTGGGTGCAAAAAAAATGGTTTGCAGAGTACAAAGTATGTTTCCAGGGTAAAGACTGATATGCAGAAAGAACCGTAACTAATGCCTTAATTTCAGGGGGTTATTCTTTGAGATATTTCAAACAAAAGGGTTTAGTACAATTTCGCTCATTTTTGCTTCATTATCGAGATACAAATTGTTTTATATGAAATATTTCATAGCGTGTTTTGGGAAAGTCATTAATTTAATTCCAAATATGCTAAGTCTGTTTAAGAGAGAAATATATTACGATAATAAATTAATGAAATAATATTAGTTTTGTCCTTTAAATGTGCAGAAATTTGATCGGAAAAAAATTTAACTTTTCGTTATGCAAAGGAATTTTATAATGATGTTGTTGTCCACAAAACATTAATTTGGCGACCCATCGCTTCTGCTGTAGACCAGATAATCTAGCATAATGGTATGTTATATAGAACTTCCAAATGAATTCAATTGACGTCATACGTCGTACTGAATGATATGCTGTCGGGGAAACTATAGAAATGCAACTAAAATAAGTGCATTAATTTTACACAAATGGGCTTACTTCTTAATTGCATTTCTCAGGGGAGATTTGCGACAAGCTACAATAATCCGATAACCACGTCAAGATGACCTACAAGTTAATACTTCAACTTACAGATGAGTTAAGGGACATGAGAAAGCGAAAGTGTTACATATTTCTGCACTTATATTCCTTCAAATTATGGTAAGGGAACACAACATTTCGTGAGGTGTTATATTGTCCTCAGTGGTTTAGCGGTTATCGTGCCGGCCTTTACATCTGATGTTCGCGAATTCAAATCCGGTTGAAGGCGATCGACTTTAAGAGGCAATGAGATCATTAACGTGACTTCCCCTGGAATAGAATTAAAATGTATTTTCTTCGTAATACTTATTTCTGGTTCATGAATTAACTAATTAATTAATACGTTTTGGCTTCTGAGATGTATCTTACAATTCATTTTGATTTTTCAGATAAATGAGTTCAAGATTATAAATTTATTTAAAGTTTCTCAATCATATGATTTATCATTTGTTGCAAATTAATATTTGCTAATACATCTTACTAAAGATTTTTTATTTAAGCGTGTTTAATTTAAAAAATGTTAGAGGCGAAAGTGATATTATGGGACAGTCTTTCTCCACAGTCTCTAACTTGAAAACAACGAAGTTGAAAATGACATTTGAGGTGATCCCTTATAGGAATATAATTTCTCCTTATGCAAACTCAGAATATGATTATATCAAGGAATGAGGTGTTATGTTTTAGAAAGTGCTCTGGCCACATAATTGCACTTCCAGAAAATAAGGTTGCAATATGTGACAGAAAAACTGCCTCCGTAAATTCTAAAACTTAAGCCTGGAATCACATACAGTGCTTAAGACATGAACACTGTTAACACATTAGACACAGAATTCATATGGAATGTCTTGACGTTATATAAAAATATGCAATTCTCCGTTTTCCATAGGTGAATGCCCTAGTTTTGTCCTCAGCACCTTCCATGGACTTTTATCAGTACCTTACACACAAAGTTTCTAAGACTAGTTTTGTTATGAACATCTATTTTTCTCACAGAAATAGTAATGTTGTAATATGGGACAACTGTATCCCATATTACCACCACTCATACCATAACAATTGTTGTTGTTTTCTAATCCTGAATTTCTGACAATGAAATCATTGATTCTCTCTCTCTCCAGTATTTTTCACTCAAGGACGGCAAGTTGATAGTGGCTGGGCAGTGTTGAAGATGATTTTGATCCATTTCCTCTTGAAGATCACATAAGGGGCAGAGTGGTGAAGGAGATATCCCTATCCTGTGGAGATGCTTGGCCAAGCAGTCATGGCCCGTAAAATGTCTAAAAATTGCAACTGCATTCTTCCTTGAGTATCCAGGGACGTTCTGGGTTGAGACAGATTCCCACCTTTTATTTTTGGAAATTTGGAGATGATGATACCATAACATAAAACCTTGGATAAATTTAATTTACAATGACATTTTATTTCCATGATGCTGGGCATTATAAATCTATACCGCCTACTTTTTTACGCATACGGATAATACATCTAAGTTAATTTGTTAGTGCGTAACTGTCGAGAAAAGCACCCTCTGCAAAAACTTTTAACACTGGCGTAATGAACATAACTTCTTCTAATGCATAACTCTCATTCGATCGACTTACTGAATCTCATTGCAAATAAATACTACCCAGAAAGAAAATGTACCACTGTACGTAACAGATAGCGCCACTAATTTCAGAAAAACTGCCGTGTCCTATTTTACAACTCCGTTCCATATTACCACCTTCTCCTCTACAATTTGAGTTTATTTAATGGTGTATTCCATAAAATATACAGAAAACAGGTTTATATATTTATATTTTATGATAATTTATATTATTTCACACTTTAAATATCACCCAGAAGTGGCTCACATACTACAAGTGGTATGCGTATGTTGAGAACCGCTGATATAAAAGGATAGTTGAATTTGAAATTGTAAGTGGATGGGGTGGTCATGTAGCAAGGCAGCAACAAGGCAGATGGGAGCGAGAAACCACCATGTGGGACCCGTACATAGGAAGGAGAACACAAGGCAGGCCAAGAAGAAGATGGGCAGATACATTCAAGCAGCAGCTGGGAGGGAACTGGTCAACTATCGCCCGCAACAGGAACGAGTGGAGACAGATAGTGAACAAACTCATATAGATCTAAAATTTGACAAACTTTAGTGTATCTCACATAGTGAATGTGAATGTAAATATTGTTCACGTGAAATAGCTCATCATGTGAACCACACCAACCGAGCTCCCCTCCTGTAGGAGGCCCTAGCCCTTCATGGGACACAGTGGCTTCATTCATTCATTCATTCATTCATTCATTCATTCATTCATTCATTCATTCATTCATTCATTCATTCATTCATTCATTCATTCATTCATTCATTCATTCATTCATTCATTCATTCATTCATTCAAGTGGATATATGGACGAAGGAAATCAGCAGCGGCAGATGGGACTGTAGCCTAGACAAATGTTTGGGTAGTTAAGTGGATGAATCGATGAATTATTTGACGAAAAATAAATCATTACAATAATGAAATATTTAATAAAGGAAAATTTCAATGGGTGGGTGGGTGGGTGGGTGGGTGGATGGGTTGGTGAGTTAGAGATTTCCTAATCGAGGTAAAGAGAGACACATTTTTAAGATTTTATCTTCTTTTGAACTCTGCGTAAACATGAATACGACAAATGGAATATTCAATATTTGTTATACCGCAGACTAGACCTAACAAAGCAGAATAGCTGTGCTGTTTTTTACGCTAATGCTCAAAGTCTTCAAGCCATAAAGAATTAATGCAGCATTTTATTACATGGAGAACATGTCATACAAACTTTTTAAAGAAGCTAACTGCTCAGACGGAAATGTCTTGAAGGGGAATTTATGCATGAGTTTGCTATAGAAAAGAAGCGAATTTATATAAAAGTTTGCCAGTGCCAATATTATCTACGGAGCAAGTTGCAAAAGTTTACTTTTCTGCCTAATCATGAAGAATTTATCTCCGCCAGGGATGCCAATATCGATTCTTCTAGGTCGCGCCGCTTCCATGACACTTAGCAGCTGAATGGTTATTAATTAACTAAATCCATCAGCCAGTGTTGACAGCTGACTTCGTGCACAAGTGATTATTATTATTATTGAAAATCTGTCAATAGTGGTTGGTGTAGATTCTGCTAACACCACTAGCAGAACTCAATTAACGCGAACTCTCTTTTGTAACATACTGCAAAATGTATCCGATCCAATTACGATCTAATACACAATCACTCGGAAAAATCTCAATGGAACTAAATCTAAATTACGTTTATGTATGTATGTATGTATGTATGTATGTATGTATGTATGTACAGTATGTATGTACAGTATGTATGTACATGTATGTATGTATGTATGTATGTATGTATGTATGTATGTATGTATGTATGTATGTATGTACACAACCGGTCAAAAGTTTTCGATCAGCTATGAAAACAACTATATACTTTATTTCAATGTAGAAACACATCGCAAAAACTAAATGGACCAACAAAATAAATATTTGCTCTCTCTAGTATTATGATAGAATATTAAAAACGAAATCCCTGTTTTAACCACTAATCCATAGTTGTGATAAGTGATCGAAAACTTTTGACCGGTAGTGTGTGTGTATGTATGTATGTATGTATGTATGTATGTATGTATGTATGTATGTATGTATGTATGTATGTATGTATGTATGTATGTGTGTATGTGTGTATGTGTGTATGTATGTATGTATGTATGTATGTGTGTATGTATATATGTATGTATGTTTTATGTCTTGTAACATTTTATATCTTGTAACCCACATGTAGGCTATTCTCCAATTATATCTCAAGTGAATTAATCGTCTAATTTAGCTCGAACATTTTAGGTCTTATAAATTGTGTGTATGTATGTATGTGTATATTCCCCTTATGTTATGCAACTGATTTTGATTATGTGCAATTTTCTACTTTATTTTATATATTATGTAACTGATCTTGACTATTTGTAATTTTATATTATGTAACTGATCTTGACTATTTGTAATTTTCTACTATATTTTATGTAATTTCTAAGGTATCTTCTTTTGTGTTGTTTTGTAATCTATCACATAATTTTGTATTTCATGTATATTATTGAAACCTGGTTGAATGGAAGAGAAGTCCTCATGGCCTTAACTCTGCCAGGCAAAATAAAACAACAACTACTGCTACTACTACTACTACTACTACTACTACTACTACTACTACTACTACAACTACTACTACTACAACTACTACTACTACTACTACTACTACTACTACTACTACTACTACTACTACTACTACTACTACTACTACTACTGTATTTTTGTACGTTATTTTACGACGCTTCGTCAACATCTTAGTTTTATTTAGCGTCTGAATAAGGTGAAGGTGATAATGCCGGTGAAATGAGTCCGAGGTCCAGCACCGACAGTTACCCAACATTTGCTCATATTGGGTTGAGGAAAAACCCCGGAAAAAACCTCAACCATGTAACTTGCCCCGACCGAGAATCGAACCCGGACGCGCTAACCGTTACTCCACAGGTGTGGACGGTATGTATGTATGTATGTATGCACAGTACAGGAGGCGGCAGCAAGACCTGTCATATGATCGTATTATGTGTTGTGGCTATATCACCAATAGATAGGAGGGAGGAGACAAGTATTAGTCTCAGATGAAATTCTGTGTTGGTAGATTCGTATAACATTAACCATCATGAAACATATTCTCCTTCAGATAGCGAATTCTTTCCCCTCTCACACAGCTTACATGCCAGGTATCGCCTCCTCATCTGTACGTGAAGGAGTCAGGCAAGATTATCCTTTGTTACCGACTTATTTAACACAGGCAAAGTCATTATAAAATATCATAACGTGACAGATGAACTTAAAACAATATTTTACCATTAAAAACAAAAACCTTACAACTTTAGATCACAATTAGAAAATATTAGACTAATTGTATTAATTTAGCAATGTATGAATTAAAGAACGTGACCAAAGTATTCACTATGAAAATATTGACATGAAAACTAAGTTAGTGGCTTTTATAGAAATAACTCAAATTTGGCCAGAAATAATACATACACCTACTTACTCATGGCTTTTAGAGAAACCGGAGGTTCATTGCCGCCCTCCACAAGGCCACCATCAGTCCCTGTCCTGAGCAAGATTAATCCAGTCCCTACCATCATATCCCACCTCCCTCAAATCCATTTTAATATTATCCTCCCATCTACGTCCGGCTGCCCCAAAGGTCTTTTTCCCTCCGGCCTCCCAACCAACACTCTATATGCATTTCTGGAATCGCCCATTCGTGATATATGACCTGCTAATCTCAAAAGTACGGATTTAATGTTCCTAATTATGTCAGTGAAGAATACAATGCGTGCAGTTCTGCGTTGTGTAACTTCCTCTATTCTCATGTAACTTCATCCCTCTTAGCTCCAAATATTTTTGTAAGGATCTTATTCTCAAACACCCTTAACCTCTCTTCCTCTCTCACAGTAAGAATCCAAGTTTCACAACCATACAGAACAACCGGTAATATAACTATTTTATAAACTCTAACTTTCAGCTTTTATCAGAACAGACAAGATGACAAAAGCTTCTTAACCGAATAATAACAGGCATTTCCGATTTTTATTCTGATGTCCTCCCGAATATCATTAATATTTGTTACTGTTGCTCAAAGATATTTGAATTTTTCAACTTCTTCAAAGGATAAATGTACAATTTTTATATTTCCATTTCGTATTATGTTCTGGTCACCAGACATAATCCTAATTTTTTTTTCTCGGGGTTTAATTCCAAATCTATCTCTTTACTTGCTTCATGTAAAATTCCCAATAGTTTGTGGATGTTTTCCTAACATATTCACGTCAAATGCATAGACAAGTAGCTGATGAAATATTAATAGATAATAAAATTATACAAGTCATTGATTTTAGATATCCAGGCTATCACATGTCCCGCGTCGTGGCGTCGTAGTCTAAGGCATCCTGCCTAGGACTCGCGTTACGGAATGCGCGCTGGTTAGAGTCCTCATGGGGGAAGAAATTTTCTCATGAAATTTCGACCAGTGTATGAGACCGGTGCCCACCAAGCATCGTGATACACTTGGGAAACTACGATAGTTAGCGAAGTCCGGTTACGCAAACCAGCTATAACGGCTGGGGGGCTCATCGTGCTAACCACACGATACCTACATTCTGGTTGGATGGTCATCCACCTCTGCTTCTTCGGCATGTGGCCGTGAGGCCAGCAGCCGACTGGTCGGTCTTGGCCCTTCGTGGGCTGTAGCGCCACGGATTATTTTTTAGGCTATCACATTACATATGGAAAATCAAAATATCTACTGCATATACTCAACAAATTTAGGAGGTTTATGGAAACAATACAGTATAAACACAAACTAGGACAAGAGACCATATTAGTATTACATGTACATAAAGCTATAGCTCTCTATAACAGAACTAATACTATATGACAGTGAAAACTAGACATTAACAAAAGCTCAATTAAAGCATAAATAGAATCAACTGAAATGAGATTCCTCCACAATGTAGCTGGCCAGCTATATATTGCTGGACTGTAAACCAAGCAATGCAATTAGGAATGAATTGAATATCCAGAGCTGTGGTAACCAACTCAGTTGCTCTTATGATGAACTTTGTGCGTACACATGCACTTAGGAACAGAGAAGAGCAACGCTAGCATTACAAGCGTAGGTTCGATGTGCTTTAGCATTCTGGTAGTGTGCAGCGAAGAGCACCCTTGCACAAAGAACACGAGCACATATTATATCATACGCAATACAGGATTTTGAAGATGATGTCGGGAACGAAGTTAATGAGTTGGAACAGTTCATAAGTCTAATCCTTGAAGACGATTGTGATGATGATGGTGATGATGATGATGATGATGATACGATCCTACTTCAATGTAAACATTGAACAGTGTTTGAGGAAGATCAGACGACCTTCCTGATGCCTTGACTTAGGGTGCGTGCAAGATGGAGCCTGGTTGGTAGTTGGTATCCTGACCGGTTACCTAGTCGGAAGGAATGCCAGAACGTTAAGCAATGGAGACGTGCAAGACGAGGCCTGGTCGGTAGACTGCTACGTCGCCTGTTAGCCCGTTGGTAGCTCGTAGAATCACCTCTTTTTCCAGGTTCAAACCACCTAAATGTCTTTACTGCGCATGCGTCCGTAGAACTTCCCCACGTGCTAAACACCTACTGCTCGTCATTTCTACGCGTATAATGGATTGGGAAAGATTAATTTCAAATAATAATAATAATAATAATAATAATAATAATAATAATAATAATAATAATGTTTATTGCCAGAAAAATACAGTACAAAGAAATCGTAAATATATAACATTCTAGCACTCCCCTAAAAGAGAGTGTTCTCGTGCTCAGAGTAAGATTCTATACATAATAAATATAGACGCATAAATTACAACATAATATCTAAAAATTAATCATTACTCACAAGAAATTGCTTACATACCTTTTTGAAATTTCAAACTGTTGGAGATAAATAAATTTGCGTATATCTTTATTAATTTGTTATAAATTCTAGGGAAGATAGCCTATTAGTACTTTGGTTGAAAGCAGTGCTCGTTAAACACTTGAGTTCCAAAAACGTATTGTGTTCATACTTTTGGTTTTGTTTGTGAGTAGGCTATATGATCTGAAAAATGTGTGATTTTTATGTATCAAATATCATAATGCATTGATGTAAATTTGATGTATTTTCAAGACTTTAAATTCTAAAAACAATTTTTCGGTAGGATAATCAATGTTTACAAATTTTGAAATCAGGTTCAACCAGACAACCAAAGTCCATATCTTATTGTTAAATTGTGAGATGAAGGAGGAATTGAAATGGATAGTAATAAAGGTAAAGGTAGCCCAACCCCGACTTTCTGCCCAACGACCAACTAGGTTACGAGTGACCAACTCGGTAACGAACCAGGCTTCGTCTTGTACATACCCTTAGGTTACTTTTATTGCAGCTTAAGTGAATGCTTTATCTGTATAGTTTGCATCTTAATTTTATTTTCATCCTTTGCAACTCAGTTGGCAACATAACCAGCAGGAAAGTGATTTCTGGAAGAGGTGTGAAGATTTGTTTCTGCTGAAGAAATTGAAGGTGTGTTTCTAATCATGTTTTCGTGATCTGTCGCTTTAAAATTATGTTTAATTCCGTCTAATTATCTTTGTCCTACTTGGTTACTTTTATTTATAAAGATCGCTATGTTATTACTCACCAATACCTCTAATCAAATTCTTCCTTCCTCTCCACTATACTCTATTAGACTCTATATCTTTGCCCTACTTGGTTATTTTTATTTCTAGAGATTGCTATCCTATTAATCACCAATACCTCTAATCAAATTCTTCCTTCCTCTCCACTATACTCTATTATACTCTTATATATTTGTCCTACTTGGTTATTTTTATTCATAGAGATTGCTATCCTATTACTCACCAATACCTCAAATCAAATTCTTCCTTCCTCTCCACTATACTCTATTAGACTCTATATCTTTGTCCTACTTGGTTATTTTTATTTCTAGAGATTGCTATCCTATTAATCACCAACACCTCTAATCAAATTCTTCCTTCCTCTCCACTATACTCTATTAGACTCTATATCTTTGCCCGACTTGCTTATTTTTATTTCTAGAGATTGCTATCCTATTAATCACCAATACCTCTAATCAAATTCTTCCTTCCTCTCCACTATACTCTCTTAGACTCTATATCTTTTTCCTACTTGGTTATTTTTATTCATAGAGATCGCTATGCTATTACTCATCAATACCTCTAATCAAACTGTATTAGACCGGTCTTCTGTCTACACTAACTCGGTGATTCTTTACCACCATTTAAATTTTTTCAAATTAATTAATGTTTAAAAATTAGTGTTGTTTACATAATATAAGATATTCTTCCATATTTTTTCCCTTTTTTTTCCGAAATTGGAAGTTTTATATATATATCTGAATTTATTACTATAATACTGTTATATTCATTGTTTAAATTGTACAATTGATGCACAATTCAATTGTATTCTGGACCCTCCCGGACACTTGCAGTTCAGGAGGAGATTAAAATAATAAATTGTATTAGTAGGGTAAATAATACAATAATGTATTCTGATCCGGACTCCAGCCACGTACAGTAAAATCCCTCGTAACCGGCACCCAAATAACCGGTAATATCAAAACAACGGCACTTTTGGCTAGGCAAAAAAAAAAAAATTAATCTGTCACATTGCCAGTCTGGGCAGTCAGTTTTGCCGCATTAGGAAGTTCGGACGAACGTTCATTTTCAGTTAATATTCGAACCTAAAATTAGTGCATTATTTGTGTTGTGTGATGTGTTTTAATAAAGAAAATTCACACAGTTTTCATATTTGTTTAGTTATGATCGGGCCGTTAGTGTTGCCACATTAGGAAGTTCACACGAAATTTTGTATTCAGTGAATATTCGAACCTACAATTAATATTTGTGTTGTGAGATGTGTTATAATAAAGAAAATCCACACAGTTTTTATGTTTACATAGTTATGAGCAAGTGATAGAGAAATAACTTCACATGGTTGAAGTTTCAACATTTGCCACCGTGAAATACGAACTTTTTTATATACACAGATATTTATTCAATTATCCGGAAAAATCACTTATCCGGAACTAGCCTGGTGGCGGTTAAGAGGGATTCTACTGTATTTGAATATATACTGGGAATATAGTATTCTTAACTCGTAACACTGGTTTGATTTCGATTTCTAGTCTTTATTTCACAATTCGGAATTAGAATGCCACATATCCGTATTTCCTCTAATGATTAGGCCTAATTTTCTAAATAGCTATATTTTTATGTTTGTTTTTCAATGTTCATTAAATAATATTGTATACAGTGTATTATCGTCAATCGTATTTTAAGTTACCGTATGTAAAACGCTTAATATATCTACGTATTTTTATTGAAAGTGTAACTGTGGTGGTTTAATTGAGATATCGCGACTTACTGATGGGAATAATTTAGGTCTATGCATTGAATTTTCATTATTTTTTCCATACAGTGTTTATATCTGAGTCATGTTCACTGGCAGTAACAGTAACTGATCTGAATCTTTGTAATGGTAGTAAGAACCAATTCGATATTTGCTTCTTAAGCAAATTACAGTTCCACTACCGGCCGCGTACAAGCGCATTCAGATATATTTTCGTGGCCGGCGAAGACAGCGTCTTTATCCATCGTAACTTCCAGAATATTTTTACCCATATCTCTTAAGCTAATAACATAATTATAATCTAGATATAATTATACTTTTTATTCATAATGAATAACAACTTGTGTTAAAGGAATTCTTCAAATTGGTATCCATGTGTATTCACACATTTCCGGTATCTTTTTATGAAATTGTTATTCACACGCGAAAGTTTTAGGCATATTACCTAACCTTAAAATTTATCTTCTCATATTGTCTCTAAGTTCATACATGAAAATTTTCTACTCTAGTGTGAACTTTTGAAGTGGCATATGATTAAATATAAAGAACATGCACTTGTTCTTTACTTACAAGTTATCAATTTATCAGATTGAAAGCTGAAAATCATCCAGTGTAGTATAACGCAGTAGGTCTGGGTTATCTGTCTATGAACGCAAGCGTGTCTGATGCGCGTGTTTTCGGCCGGTAGCTGAGTTGAACGCTCTCTGGCTTTCTACATATATATCTTGCATGTTATGAAGGCATTCTATTTAGATTGATAATGTGTTGCATTATTTCTTACACATTCCATTAATAATTGTATACTGGTATGGGTATATTCAGGAATTTCAAAACTATTTTTTCTTAATTTGCTTTCAACATGTTAAAATATGAACGAGTTTAATACTTTCTTTGCAGGACCATTGTTGTTACACACGGATACATCTCCCTCTTGACAAAGGGTCTCTTTACAGCAATGCTCTTTCTGAATGTCTGATATTAATTTAGTACCTTTGAAGGACTAAAATACAGCGCGTAAAGGTACTTAATTTCTAATAACTGACGCTGATGAATATAATTACTTTAGCTATATTCAATTTATGTGGATTCTTAAAAATGGCGTTTGGATGCTACCTGATTTTAAATATTCACAGAATCTTCACATATAGGTATGAAAATCACCAATCATCATTACAGTTATCATTACTACAATAATCGGCACAATTTATCTTCAACATTGGGTCACCTAGTGTATCACTGCCTGTTCTTCGAACATAGATTACAAAGTAGTGGAATTATTTGCCCGGATTTCAGTTGGTAAAAGCTACAGTTTTTAATATACAGCGCGGAAGGGGTTCAATGATGATAGCGTCAGAGTTAATCCTTACTACTAAGGAACAGACATTTCTTTTGTCATTTCACGTTATTTCTTTTTCATGTGTGGAGATGACATTATTTCTAGGAATAATTGCAATCTCAAAGCAAATTCAATAGCACTTATCCATGTATGGAAACACACACATCTTCGCAGCAGGGGGAGGAAAAGATGCAAAGAAACACTGCCTGCTGCGCGCTCTGCTCTGATAAACGTTCTACGCCCCGTCGCGATCAGAACTTAAGATGAAGCAATGCATAAGTACTAAAATTACAACATAAAATCATGAGTTTCATTAATGTACTAGCTTATCATGACATGCATTTACGCGTAATTGTCAATAGGGTAATCTATATTTATATTGTTAAGATTAAGTAAGAATTTTAAATATGAAAAACGTGAATGAAGCTTATGTTAAAATGTATTATTATTATTATTATTATTATTATTATTATTATTATTATTATTATTATTATTATTATTATTATTATAGGTTGAGTGTTGATATATGTTTCTCCTTTCATGCATTATAATTATAGATGTTATATACTGATTTATTGAACAGGTTTTTAATATTTCCAGTTATTCTTAACTGCTTTTTACAATATAAATATACAGGGACACCATTTTATTTTTACTTCAATTTTTATTGTACCTGAGTTTTTTAATGTACAGTACTTCACTCCCACCCCTTGTACTAATGAAGTTCAACCGTCCTCCACACAGAACCAAGACCGCATAATAGTTATAGTAGCCTTACATTCATAGTAAACAGTACGTTCCAAAAATATGTTCGCGTTTTCCAGTGACGAAAGAGCTTTCAATATTGCATCATTTTCCATTTGCCTACGTGGCATCCCGGTTTCCCCCACCTGCTTCTATTCGCCTCTTTGTAAATGCTAGTGGCTGGGCTGTCTTAGCTCTTTTCTGAGAACATTAATTTCTGTTAGGAATTGGACGTCTACGTAATATTATACCCATATAATTGTTTAAAATAACTTAAATAAAAGGGCCTCGTTAAGTAATTAACTGTCACGTGATTTCCTCCCTTTCTACGACGCTGCGACGTCACCACTTGGACGGACAGTAGATAGCATGTCTGAGTAATTTTTATCTTTTCTGATCGGGCAGAAGTGAAGATTGAATTTACAGTACGTAAGGTCTCTTTTATAGAGTAGGTACAGAATTATTTCAACATGAGTTACTGATACGAAGTACGAACCTGGTAGTTGGAATTACGTACAATAGTCTATAGTGCGATAATATGCACATTAGAACTGAAGCCTGTATCGAAATGAATGGCCACCAATTTAAAAAATGTGTTTAAATATCCATATTATGATTATTTTTAAATTTAACTTCATTCTCTATAATGTACACTAATGTGCTGTAGACAGTATAATATACACTGCATAATGAATACCTCCGCATGGAAAGCTCAGTTTGTGAGTGAAGACACTCATTGTTAATATGTACTGTATTTTGATTAAACAAAATCCAAATGAAAATTATCAAATTCAAAATCGCGATATTCCCTAGTTTACGTAAATGGATGAACTACTTTTCTTCCCTCCTATACCTAGTAAAGTGATTTGTTTGTATATTACGCCAGTATCAACGAACTCCAGTCGTGGAAGGGAGTAGCAAACGGTGTTTCCGGTTCTTAATCATTGATCCAAAGGTATAGCCAGGTTAATATTAGAAATGTTAATAAAAATAAAATGATGTCCCTGTAGATTACCCTATTGACAATTTCGAGTAATTATATTTGAGCTGATATAGCTAGTACATGAATGAAACTCATGATTTTATGTTGTAATTTTAATATTTGTATTTGACAATGACCTATTGGACGCCCGGTTAAGAGATGGCATGAGACCGTAACGGACCACGTGGTCTAATACTTGGATGGAAGATGATGATATTTGACAATATCATTATATCGACCACTTATTGTAATTAAAGTTACAACTCGACCGAGGCGAGTGGAGACGCGGTCGTAATGTGAACTATCGCGATGATCTATACGAATGCAGGAGAAGTAGTACAAGTGGCGCTCCGGGCTGCAGGACTCCACTGGCCTTGGTCGAGTAATAACCAGTATGCCCATATTGTCACACAAATACATACACTTACAGTAGAGCGTCTTGTTTAGGCACAGTGAAAACGTAAACAAAGTGCAGGTAACGTGTGGGGGGGGGGGAAGACGAGCCGTACGATAAACACGAGGGATGCAGAAGGCTTTAGTTACAACATTTATGGCGGAGCGTTAATTTAAATTATATTTCCTAAAAAAACACAAAACAAGAGAACAAAAATTGCATAACGTTATCTTTTTTTTAAGTAGGTTATTTTACGACGCTGTATCAACATCTTAGGTTATTTAGCGTCTGAATGAGATGAAGGTGATAATGCCGGTGAAATGAGTCCGGGGTCCAGCACCGATAGTTACCCAGCATTTGCTCATATTGGGTCGAGGGAAAACCCCGGAAAAAACTTCAACCAGGTAACTTATCCAGACTGTGATTCGAACCCGGGCCACCTGGTTTCACGGCCAGACGCGCTAACCATCACTCCACAGGTGTGGACTAACATAATATCACCGTCTTCTGTACAGTACCTGAATAAATTGAACTTTGAGAAGGGATAATTATGTTTAGGAAATAGTGTTGTCACTTCAGATCAATATACTGAAGTTGCTTAATTCGGCCAAAGAAGACGGTTATTATTTTAGTCATACAGAAAATGAAATTCATGACCGTAAAAAATGGTGCTTGAAAGCAGCTTCACGTTTGTAGCAAAATTTGATTTGTTATATTGAATTATTTCAACATTACAAATTGCTTGTCTGTTAAAATATGTATATGATAACGTTATGCAATTTGTGTTCTTTTGTTTTGTGTGTTTTTGGAAAATATAATTTCAATTAATGCTCCGCCATAAATGTTGTAACTAAAACCTTGTGCATCCCTCTTGCTTATCGCACGGCTCGTCCTCCCCCCACACGTTACCTGCACTTCGTTTACGTTTTCACTGTGCCTAAACTAGACGCTCTACTGTACCGCCATGTAATAGATATTGTTTCTATATATTAATCAGGTGATACCAAAAATGGCGAAAACGTTAATTAATAAACACATATAGCAATAAATATTTAAGTTTTATTGATTTATTATAGATTTTATTTTATTAATTTGTCCCAAAGAATAATATCTGTAATATTGACTATTAATATTTGAGGAGAAAAATTCGCTCCGGCGCCGGGGATCGAACCCGGGTCCTTGGTTCTACGTACCAAGCGCTCTGACCACTGAGCTACGCCGAATTCAATCCACAGCACCGGACCGAATCCTCCTCCTTCAATGTTTCCCTTTGTGGCCTGACTCCAAGTTAGGCATACATGTTGACGTATATGTCCAATGTCAACTGCCATTATACTAGGAGTGCACTCAGCTGAGTGACTTGTTTGGCCGGGATTCCGCAGTTACGTGTACAGTAATCTGTACAAATATATGCACTGCAGCTATAGATTTTATTTTATTAATTTATCCTACAGAATAATACCTGTAATATTGACAAATAATATTTGAGGAGAAAAATTCGCTCCGGAGCCGGGGATCGAACCCGGATCCTTGGTTCTACGTACCAAGCGCTCTGACCACTGAGCTAAAATCTATAATACTCTAATAGCTGCAGTGCATATATTTGTACAGATTACTTTGCACGTAACTGTGGAATCCCGGCCAAACAAGTCACTCAGCTGAGTGCACTCCTAGTATAATGGCAGTTGACATTGGACATATACGTCAACATATATGCCTAACTTGGAGTCAGGCCACAAACGGAAACATTGAAGTAGGAGGATTCGGTCCGGTGCTGTGGATTGAATTCGGCGTAGCTCAGTGGTCAGAGCGCTTGGTACGTAGAACCAAGGACCCGGGTTCGATCCCCGGCGCCGGAGCGAATTTTTCTCCTCAAATATTAATAGTCAATATTTATTGATTTAGTTCAACAAATAAATAAGTTTCATTCTGAAAACTGAATTGTATATGATTAATTTTAAGAATAGGACAAACATATGGCAAATAAAGTAGGCTACACAGTCCCAAGAAAGAGATATATATTTTCATTTTTCAGCCGAGGTGCGAAACTCGTTTCACTAGAATTCCATCCATCAGTGCCATCGTAAAAGTAAAATAGGGATAATAGACTCCGAAGTTAGGATTCCATACTTCCCACATGCCAAACAAACACGGTGCCCCGCGGTTGTTCAGTATTGGAGCTTGTATGAAGTGCTGCAGGAAGTTTTGAATATTGTTTGTGAAGGTCGATACGGGCCGTGACACGCCAAATGGGCTCACGCGATCGGCTGTAACATTATCACTACACCAAATGCCAGCTCGAGTCAACGACGGCAATGCTTCATTACTGCCTGGTTCGGGTCGGATATCACCGTTTTGTAGTGCTACATGTTTCATCAAAACAAACAGCGCTTGGGGTTTTCTCTGTTTGTTGGACACAAGTTTCAGAGCCTAATTTGTTCTAATGGAATATGGAAAGTACACACAGACACAGGCATAAATAATTCTCACACACACTTTTAAAAGAACACATGTACTCATAACCATACATACATACATACATACGACCTGGTTTTGTCCACACCTGTGGAGTAACGGTCAGCGCGTCTGGCCGCGAAACCAGGTGGCCCGGGTTCGAATCCCGGTCGGGGCAAGTTACCTGGTTGAGGTTTTTTCCGGGGTTCTCCCTCAACCAAATACGAGCAAAAGCTGGGTAACTTTCGGTGCTGGACCCCGGACTTATTTTACCGTCATTATCACCTTCATATCATTCAGACGCTGATACAGCGTCGTAAAATAACCCAATAAAAACGACCTGGTTGGCGCAGTTGGTATAGCTCTGGCCTTCTAAGCCCGAGGTTGCGGGTTTGATCCCGGGCCAGGTCGATGGCATTTAAGTGTACTTTATCACTCATCTTCGCCACTTCCTTTCCTCCCCCATCATCCTTTCCTCTCAACCCGTTTCTGATTTTTCAGATCACTCTACAGGCGGCCTCCCGAAGCTATTGGCTCTCTCGACCGGCCTCCGTGGAATGTACATGTTGGATGGCTTCTGCAACGAGCACCCAAGGCGGACCTACTCGCGGTAGGAGTTTCGCCTCGGACCGACAGGAGGGCCTTCGGGGAAGTTGCCCAAGCGAGAATGGTGTATGGATTTCTGTCGGCTGTAGGGACCGGTCGTTAAGGAAGTCAAGTGGTTAGGTCGGTGCGCGTAGGGGATCTGTGGCATGCAACTCATTCCATATCGAGGGTTAGCGCAATAGATCTCAACAGGTCCCAGTGCTGGGCCATTCGTGCCCCCCTCATTTAAATTCCATTTCATTCCATTTCACTAAGAGTCGGCATATCCTTTCTCTGGGGAAGAGTATTTACGTACATATGCTTGTGATGCGTGCATGTAATGATAGGTTCACAATCATGCATGTGTGTATTTTTTTAGTGTATTAGCGTGTGCCTGTGTGCGTGGCCATGTGGTCTGCAAGGAACATGAATATCACTTAATTTGATACAAGATAATCATGGTTCGTGGGACACACTACCAGTCAATTTGTGGTGAAAATAATCGTGTAATTGGTAAGGCAAAAGGTTATTCGAATATGAAAAAAATTTCTCTCTGGAGATTTGCCTATTTTGTACTTTTCTTGAACATAATGATTTTGAAAATTTTTTATTTTCCATATTAAAGTAAATTAACTCTTAACAGCTTGTAGCTACAAGAGAAATTGAAACGCAATACTCCTCCGTGTATATCGAGATTCAATTAGCAATACGTGCACACTTTTTATCCTTGCTGCAGCTAGGCCTCGGCGTCACCTAACAACGTTTGAAACAAACTTGGAGAACATCCAGCTATAAACCTATAACTTTATTTCAATAAATCAATACTTTATACCACACTTAACCTGAACTTGGTTTAACAGTATTGAAGAAAGTTATGATGTTTTATCGTTACAAACTTCCCACTAAAACCGTAAAATTTGTCGTTGAGTCTGTGAGTAAAACGAAAATATTTCTTTACTGTTGAAGTTCAGCTATGAAAAATTTAGACGACCCCAAAACATTCGTAAAGCCTGAAGCTAATTTCTGAGGTTATTTCATTTCTGACAAACTTTTTTTTTTACTTACGAAATTTATCATATTTCAAGTTCTATATTAAGTTCAGTATAATTTTATTATTCTCTTATGCTGCACGGTATTGTATGACGATAAGAGCCCGGATGTTTGACAAAATGCTTTTTTTACTGGGAGGAAGTAAATCATTATTTGCATAGATTTAAACGTGATTTGAAGTAAATCAGAGTGATAGGGTCAATTTTTATTTTGCCTCTTTTGCCTTACTAACAAATGCCTATTTGTTGAATTCTTTATAAGTTCATGCATATGTATATACACGTTTTGCTGGTTCAGTGGAAGAGAAGGCCTTACGGCCTTAACTCTGCCAGCTAAAATAAATCATTATTATTATTATTATTATTATTATTATTATTATTATTATTATTTTGTTATTTTAAAGCAATATTTATTGTTTATTTACAATTTTATGATTAATTATAATGTAATGTGTACGAGATTTAAATATTTGAAACATGACTAACTTTACTAACAATAGTAAATAAAAGTAATTTATTTAGGTGCTTAATCTGCTAATAATAGTGCTTTAGTACTATTGGTGTAATATGAATAATGATCGACAATCCACAGTTATAAATATAATATTGTCATGTCTTCATGATACCAACAATCAGCTTTATATTTTTAAATATGCTCGTTCCATAGATGTTGTCACGTAGCATTTTCAATTGTTCGCTTTCATATTTTCAAATCTTACTGTTACAATTTTGTGCTACACGTGTTTATTATTGTAGGAGAAAGAAATATGAGTGAGCAAGCCAGTTGTCGGGTTAGCTAGAATCCTAAATTCAGTGAACCATTGAAAAGTAAACATCATGCTTACGTTGGAGAATTTGCTGCTCATGTGTTTTCAACCGATGGAACAGTTTTGTTATGTAAGGTTTGTGGAAAGACAGTTAATCACTAAAATAGTAATATGCGTTACAAGAGCGGTTTGTTGACGTTTTCAGGGTCGAGGAAAAGATTGAAAAAGCGAAACGTAGTTGAGATTTTTTAATTTCCGAGAACATAAAAACAAACATACCGCTCGTGTATCGTACATTATTTTGAGCGAATATCGTTTATTACATACCTGAAAGACGAATTTCTAATTAGTTGCAATGAAATCTCCATGTTGGTTTCTGTTTAATGACGGCAACTTCGGAACACCAAAATATCTTTATTCAACATTGTTGCTATAAAATTTTTTCTGTGTTTACTATACCCCAGCAGGCCGTGATATACGTCTGTCTTTTTTTTCCCCAGTCTATAAATGCGAACTTAAAACAAGCGGTAAGGTTATGTAATGATTTATTTTTCATTTTAATATTTTAACAATATTTTTTATATAACATATTGCAGTAATGACGTCGGCATCTGGAATCTTGTTGATTTTTTCACAGCTTCCTTAATGTTACTTGTGTCAGGAATGCAATAAGTTTCGTGGAGTAGTAGACTTTACTTAATTTTTGCAAATATTTAAAAACAATAATTAACATTGCAATGTAGGTGAAATTGCAGTGGTAAGTTTCCAATTTATAATTATTACTATGTTAAACGTCTCTAAAAATATGTTAAAAGCCTAAAGCAGTAAAATGAATGTCGCGCTTAAGCGGTAAGAAGAGGGAAATTGTTATGTGTGTTACGTTGGGAATACTGAATGTGGTATTTCACACTTGCCGCGTATTGGTTCTGTGCGGAAAACAAGCAAATAGGCACGATCTCGCACAAATGTATTTTGTAATTCAACATGTGTCACCAACGAAATGAATGTGTGAGTTATGTTGATATTATAAATTAGATTTATTGCTAAAATATATTATGCCTTTTTGAAATTTATAATGCCTTTTTCAAAGATTATTGTGCCATTTTGTACGTTTTTATTGCCTTTTTCGCCTGTCTATTTTAACTGTTATAAATCCCTAAACATCCGGGCTCCAAAGATAATGTTATGGTACATTACAGTTTAAGATTAAGTCCTGAAGGAAAACTATGAGCTGATAGGCCGCTAATATTAGCCCATTAGCCGACTCCAAATTTAGATGTAGGCAATAAATAGAGGAAACATACTGTCTGCAGCCTTTGGTTTAGGACAGAATCTGTTTTACTTGCCATAAATCTACGACATTATACCCATAGCTGTCATGATTATAAATACTAGATCATTGAGGATATACTATTGAAGTGTACATCGTGAAGTTATAAGTAGAGATATTTGGCTATATTTTTTCAAAGTATGGTAGAATTTTATGTCATGTGTACATACATAAAATTAAATTATTGAATTGTGATTGGATGTTTTTATTTTTTTTTTCATTTTAGTAGATTATTTTACGACATCTTAGGTTATTTAGCGTCTGAATGAGATGAAGGTGATAATGCCGGTGAAATGAGTCCGTGGTCCAACACCGAAAGTTACCCAGCATTTACTCATATTGGGTTGAGGGAAAATCCCGGAAAAAACCTCAACCAGGTAACTTGCCCCGACCTGGAATCGAACCCGGTTTCGCGGCTAGACGCGCTAACCGTTACTCCACAGGTATGGACATTATGGTTATGTTAAAAATTAAAGTTCTTACATAGGCTGCCTGCGCAAATTCAGAATATCATAGTTAAAATGTATACCTGATTCTACATAATATGCTGTTTCTCATAATACAGGGTCATTCCAACAACTAGCGTATTTTAGTGCATCTAAAAACTATTTTGTATTTACGTCATAATGCTAAATGGAGACTACAGTTTGGAGCAGTTGGCGATTTATACAGAGATTTTTTTTTTTATAGAAATTCGTAGTAACACATAATTATGTTTTAATGGGATATAAGGAAGAAAGGAACTGGCCACCCTACCTCATTATCTCCTGGCTTAGTTTCCTCATAAGTGATGCTTTTTGGGGGTCACTTGTGGGTTCCAGACATGTCTTTGGACAGTTGACTAAACAATAATAATAATAGGATACCTTCTATTTCGTTTCATAAATTTGTTGTATTGTTCATCCTGATTCAATTATAGAAACATGAACTACACCTACCATAGCTTTATATTCAGGTCATTAGCAAAACTGAAGCAATTGAAAGATAATGTACATTTTTAATTTTTCATCCGCAAGCCGTCCTAGTACAATTTCCGGCGTGAGCAATCAAAGAGATGTTTGCTTCCGTCCATGGGACTGGATGTTTGCTCTTTACATGTGCTGTTCTCTGTTTTCTCAGCGATAGCCGTATGCCATGTCCAACCACGCGACCAGAGAGCCACAGTTTATTGGTCCACTCTCGGGCTAGCATCTCTTACCCGCGAGCACGCTAGTGCATCTGTGGCTTCTGGCGGGAATGCAGTAGCCTCTAGTGGTGGGATTTCGTTCGTGCAGAAATTACGTCAGCATTAATAGTTTAATGAAGCACATAATGTTCACGTATGCATTCGAATAAACATATTATTTTATATACTTAATAAATACTCAGCATGTTCGTTTATAATGTCAGTAAACTAAAAATACAAGTATCTTCTGAAATCATTGAGGGGTCCAGTGAAAGAAGTGGACTGGCCATAAAATATGATACGTAGAATGTCTCATTATTTCACTGGGATTTTTACCTTTCATCTGAGTCCAAGCCCAAATAATATGAATGATTAGAACCGGAGCTACATTGATCCGAGGAATTGGTACAAACGTTTTTTTATTCGTAATTTAATATCTGCCGAAATTAAATTTCTAGAAAAAAATATACACGGATCAAATTTATTTTAGAGTTAAAAGTGTCTGAAAAAAAAATTGTAGTTAGCAGTATGAAATCTTGATAAGTTTGAAGTGGAATAGTTCTTGTGCTAGAGCACAAAAATGAAACAAGGCAGTTTCAGTCCACATAATAATAAAAATAGAAATAATAATACAATTACTAATAATAATAATTGTTACAGTAATACCATAATAAATATGAAGACTACTATCATATTCTTTTCATTTTTCTGAATTTCGAAGTATGTCATATTATTGTTTAATCAACAGTAATCTCACTAGACGTTTTGATTTATCTAGAGAAAATCAAAACTCGAGTGGGATTTAATTGACTATTACACGATTAGAAGAAAGTATATAAAGATTAGAAGTAACGAAGTACTCCAATACAATAAAATATTAATTGACTTACGAAAATACAATTGTCTTCAAATGTATTATTGTACCATCTCAACATTACAAATATTACGCTAGATGCATGCTAGAGGCAGTAGTGAGCAATGCCTTCTCGTCGAGAAGTTCTCGATCTATTATACACGATGGCAATGTTACTAGTCAAGAAGGCTTTGTTGATTCAGTTTCATTTTTATTAAAATGCAACATTCTACTTCAATTATCCGAATCCCAGTAATCAACGTCACTTGACAGATGATTTTCAATAAATCTTAATATTAAAGAACTTCTGATACATGACTATCCATAATATCATATAGCAGAAGCTATAACATAACCTAACTAATATACACAAGTGTTAGAAAAGTTTTAATTAACGACGATGACATAAAAAATAAACATTAATAATTTTAAAAGGAATAATTATTGAATGTACAATTTTCAAATTTGAATGTGGTTTGTGGTTCAATTGATGTTATATTGGACATGTGCGTAATAGAAGTGGAACTCGTTGATTTAGGCCTACATGGTGTATTCAACTTATTCAGGATTTCCGAATGGTGCTCTTCATTTATTTGTAAATCGGATTTCAGAAGATGCATAGGTATGATCAGTGATTTTTATTAATTCTTGTTCTTGAATGCCAATGCAAGTCATATTTGAAACTGCTGTGCATCAACTGGAGTGGTTTGTAATTATATATATATATATATATATATATATATATATATATATATATATATATATTTTGACGTCCAGACCAGCGCAGTTTCAAATGTTGGCAAACAAAGAAACAAATGCTAGGGACGCGATAAAATTGTGCGATAAGCAGCCATGATTGGTTGAAATACGTCCTTTCGTACCGTTTTATTGGTCAAAAGTAGTATGACGTAGTAAGAGTGTAATAGTCGGCATAAATGTGAAGGATTGGTGGAGCGGAGAAAAATTGTCCCGTGAACCAGGATTCGACCCCGGGTTTTCAGCTCTACGTGCTGACGCTCTATCCACTAAGCCACACCGGGTTCCAATTCCAATGCAGGATTGAATCCATCCAGTTCAAGCTCCACCTCTCAGTTTCCCTTTAGTGGCCAACCCTCATGCACTGCGTCACAGATGTGTGACAGTGGCACAATGTCCAACACACTAATGTACTAAGAGGTGGAGCTTAAACTGAGAGGATTCAATCCGGCATATCGGAATTGGAATTCGGTGTGGCTTAGTGGATAGAGCGTCAGCACGTAGAACTGAAAACCCGGGTTCGAATCCAGGTGCCGGAGAGAATTTTTCTGCGCTCCACCGATTTTTCATCATATGATAACGGAGAATTCCTGCATGGAAATATCATAGCCTATGTACTTCGGTACATCGCTATAATAAAAAGCATAAATGTATTTATGTAAAAGTACTATTTTTATTACATTTCAAAACTCACGATTAACTAGAAAACTGCAAGCAATGGAAACATTTCGAAAACAAATTTCAAATTACCGTGATGATTTCTATGAATATCCGCAGTTCTAACAGACAAACGTTTAGTCACTTTGCAAACGAAAGTCCGTCAGACTAGTAATGATTTTGAATAGCAACCACTTTTAAAAATAATTTTATTTCTTTCTAAACGTTTCTCTCTCTTTGAACCCCCATCTAAAGTGAAAAATAAAGAAGTTTGCCGCTTACCAACTTCTGAAGGTGTCAGTGTCTATTTTGAACAGGACATTTCGAAGTTAGTATTTTTTTCTCTTTCCAAAAAAAAGTAATTTTATTTCGAATTTATTTCTATGCTTTCCTTAGATGTTTATATATGAATCCTAAAAATTACAGCGCGATTGATTGACTATCATAGGAGCTACGACTTGATAATGTTTAACAATGCAGCAAATAGCGTCCTCTTCTACAAAAACTGACTATTCAAAAACATATTTTGATTTCGATTTATTTTGTATGCTTTCCTCAGACATTTATCGTAGGAGCTATGACTTGATAATGTTTAACGATGCGGCAAATAGCGTCCTCGTCTACAAAAACTATTCTCCACTGATCGCCCGCACCAGCTACGACAGCTTTCTTCCTCTTTCTTCTGCCCCACGGTGCATGTTCCGATAAACTCCTTACCCAATACACATTTCAGCGAGTGTTGACCACTGATGTACAGCATGTTAACGAATGAAAGGAAGGCAGAAACAAAAAAGAGAGAGAAAGAAAAAGAGAAATGAAAGAGAACAAAAGGGGGAGGGGGAAGAAACTTTTGTGCAGTTATTGAAAGTGTATTTTGATCTCATGTTGTGGAAGATTCCTTTTGAAGAGGAGTTAGCAGGCTATTTCTGCATCATTTGTAGAAATGGAGTGTGACATAATTGAATGGTTTTATTGTTTGCTTAACGTCACTCTTATTGTCATGCAATATCGCGGATGTTGGTACGCCACACAACTGCTATAAACACGTTCACAAATTCTGCCACAGCTGATTTCGTCCATTTTATCTGGCCACTCTGCTGTGACGTCTGCTAGCTGTCACAATAGTCAGATTAATTCAATGGCACAATATTGAGGTATGAACATGACATTTCTCTTCTTGTGAATATCTAATATTGATTTCAAGATCTCGTGACAGCATAAACTGAACAAGCCATAGGTTATGGGCTAGACTCTGGTGATATTGCTGCTGCCGGTTTTGTCTATGATTTTGATGCTGCTGCTGCTGCTGCTGCTGCTGATGATGATGATGATGATGATGATGATGATGATGATGATGATGATGATGATGATGATGATGATGATGATGATGATGATGATGCTGCTGCTGCTGCTTAGTATTAAGATTTTGATTATGTTATATTTTCAGAAGTTATTTATACAATTTTTAGAGAATAATAAAAATTCCGTTCATTACATTAAAAAACAATAACTTTAGCATCAATCCAGTCATGTCGTCCAAATCAACGTACATAACAGAGTGTTGCATAGGAGTTAAATCGCTCGCTTGAACTCGGTCGAGTGCCGCACCCTCGAGTGAGATAAAATCGGTCATGATACGCTCGTAATAAATAGCCTAGTACAAGGCCATCTCACCGAGATGTCTTATCTTGTATGGAAGGCGACAGATAAGATACACATATGTTTTCCTCACACGGTAAAAATAAGACTTTATTTTCTGCGTTTATGACAAACGTTTAATGGAACAGTCTCATGGAACGTACCAAAACAGTAACATGAAGTTATGAATAAAATAGTATGAAAAACTTCTATATACAGTTATCATTGCTAATTAATAATTATTCAATATTTGATTTACCACATATATAATATGATAGGCCCATACATAGTGTTCCGCCTATACACTGCGACAATGTAGAAACGTTTTACAATATATTATTGATATAGCAGTAGATTAATAATATTAGTACAGAGATAACGTCACAGAAAATATAATAAAACGAATAATAATGCTGCACAACTGTTACAGACGCAAAGATTGATACACTAATTATTAGAGATTATTATTATTACTGATACGGTTCTTGCATTATTGTGATTGTGTTCTCCGTTTATAATAATTACATTTACATCCAGTAACGTCTATCAGATGTGGCAAAAACAAAATCATTCCTGTGTGGGGGAAAAAAAAAACATTTACCTACAATTTCATGTTGTATGATTTATCCGATAAGCAAGTTGTAATACAATGTTAAAGTTGAAATTTACCGTCTATACTTATCTAGTATTATATGATTAATTATAACATAAACGTTGAAAATGGCACATTAGTGCCGAAAACGTTTATGTTATAATTAATCATATAATACTAGATGAGTATAGACGGTAAATTTCAACTTTAACATTGTATTTACCTACAAGATTTATATTACATTTTAAAGCAAGTTTTGTAGTTGTACTATGGAGAGGTTAGTTAAACACTGCAAAGTTTTGAAATGATAAACATCTATGATGTTACTACACAGTTCATCACTGTAACAACAACGAATGTCTAACGCTCGGCTTATACCGTTCGAGGATTTGTCGCTCGTGACAATTTTACCCATCATGCATGTGCGCTACCTATCGGATTATACTATGACCTACTTGGCGCTCGAGCGAAAACGTCCGATGCAGATCTCTGGTACATAATATAAAAGACATTCATGATGCTGTACGAGGTATGGCGGAATTGAAGTAGAACTTACATTTTTTTTATCTTGGCAAGAGGAGGAGATGCGGTCGGCTGCAAGCACCGGCTATCTTTCTACCCCCGGTACTCAATTGATTGCACCAGAAGTTGTTTTCAAATTTATAAAGAGAAAATTTATGTCAGCACCGAGTACAAACCCGAGACCTTCCAGTATTCAGTCCGCTGTTCTGCAGCTCCTACGTATCCCAATAGTTATCTTATTTTTAGGTGGATTATGACTTTCTCAGTCCTTCAAGGTATTATTCTGTGTGACTGTTCATTGATATAATATTTTCGCTCTAGCTTTGAACATCATATAAATTTTGTTCTCCTTTGTGCTTTGGGCTGAAAAAATGGGAAGAGTGTGAATTCAAATCACTCATTGTCAACATGTTAGAATAATTATACGCTTTAAAAATCGAGTCAGTTACATTTTTCAGTCAGGTTTAACTATGCCCAGAGATATAACCTTTCAGTGGTTTCCCTTTGCGTGTATTAAAACGATTGCATAGTATTGTTGAACATTTGAATGTATTGAATAGAGGAGGAGAACTTTGCATTTACTAAAAATTAATAGTGAGAAGCGTATGCTGAAAGTTCAAGTGACTGACTGACTGACTGACTGACTGACTGACTGACTGACTGACTGACTGACGGACCAAACGAACAAACGAACGAATGAAGAATGAATGGATTAATTGATTAACGAATGAATGAATGGTTTAATTAATTAACGAATGAATGGATTGATTAATTAATTAACGAATTAAAGGATGAATAAGTAAATGAATGGATGAGTGATGAATGAATGGATGAACGAGTGAATAAATAAAATTGAAAAAGAATAATTGAATAAATGGTATGAATATACGAATGAATGGAATGAGATGAATGAAATTAAAATATGAATCCATAATAAAATGCCAAAAACATCATATGTTGTATTGTTTAGTCAACTGTTCGAAGACAGGTCTGAAACTCACAAGTTATATCAACAAGGCACCACTTATTGAGGCATCTGAAGTCTGATTAGTGTAAAAGGAACAGGGAAAAGGAACTGGCCAACCTACCCCAAGAGATAATGGGGTAGGTTGACCAGTTCCTTTTCCCTTCCATTGCATACGTCGCCGATTAGCTACATATTACACTAATCAGACTTCAGATGCATACAAACAATTTGTTCTTCCTCTGACACATATCTTCAAGTAAGATGTACTGCCTGATAATAGATATACATAACAACAAAATCATATGATATTTTCTTAAATATATATTTTTTCTTTCATATTATATTGTGTTTTGATCCTAAAATGCTAACTGTAAAGGCATGTTGGTATTTGTACATCGGTTTAAAATTACATATTTTTTTTTTTCAATCCCTGTACATTTTAGGTCTATTTTTCAGAGATATGCCCTTTTCGAAACTGCACATTCAATTGTTGTAGAGTGAGGGGGAGGTGAAAAATATTGGTAGAATGAAAGGTAGAAATGGAGTACTCCGAGAGAAACCCTGTGCAACGTCTGTTTTGTTCGCCATAAATGTCATGACTACCAGGTCTGAACCAAACCGGGGCCGCCTGGATGGAAGACAAGCGCTCTGAGTCACAGATGTGGTTTCTTCGTGTTTTACTACGTTTACTTTGTTTTGATTCCACAAACTGAGTTAAAAATGCATGTGAACATTGTGATTTCATTTCGTCTGTCTTTGTTCAGAATATATTATGTATGCCTTATCGCCGCATCGAAGGAATATTTAACATAGCACAGTCTGCACGTTTGAGCGGACTCGAGAAGTTTATCATTTTGGCTTTAATTCTGCATTATTTTCACGTTACACAGATGTTTCGGAAAGTTTTGTGACATAGCATCAAAACAGTCACAGATCCATGAAGCGAGAGAGAAGAGAATTCCCAACAACATTGAAAACTTGTTGTGATTTACCCTCAACATTATGTTGATGGGGTTTACTACCGACTTGCGCCTCAGAACAAACTAACTAAATTAAATCCGACGAAGACTTGAGCTATTATTACTGAACTTGCTCGTGTGCTCTTCACTCAACTTTCTCTTTGTCTTTCTTTTTGACAAAGACGTGAAAGCATAATGTAAAGCATTTATTTCACTCAAATATTCATACATGTCATTGTTTTTTCATATACGATATAAATGTACGTTACCATTTGAGTTTTTCTTCTGTAAAAGCTAAACGAAGCTCCGATACTGTGTTGGGGCAACAGTAATTGATTTCAATTGCCCCATGAATATAAATGTTCACTGACTTCCACGTTACCTGTTTTACGAGAACGAGAATTTTTTATCTTCTCTTCTTTAAATGAGTGTCCAGTATCCCAAGTCCCTTCTGCTCTTAAAATCTCTGGTTTATTGGGTGCAGTCCGTAGTTTTATAAAGCCATCACTCGTGCTTTAGATTACCTATTAACGACGTAAAACACACGTCACAGCCATAACCAAATGATACAATACCTCCACAACCGCAGAACACATCATAAACATCAAACACAGCTACAGCAACATAGAAACAGATATAGAAATTCTATATATCCAACCGAAAAGCTCAGAATTAAATACACTAGAACAGTACGAAATATAGTACAGGCACACAAAAACACACCCAAAACACATCCTCAATACATAACTAAATTTCAGAACACACACCCTATTTGACTCAACACTACCGAACACAAACGCACCACCAGAAAAACAACTGAAATCGCAATCGATTAATTCCAAATCTGTGAATTTTCTAATTAAAATACTGCTGCAACGTGAACATAACAAACGTTCTCTTCGTTGTCATACAAGAAATTAAACCGCATTTTAAACAGTATTCGAAAAAAATTTGCATTCAAAATGTCGGCATAAAAGTATTATTTCTTCAAAAACCTCGCATAAACAAACAAAAAGGTATTAGACTTTTTTTGTTCGTTAAATTTTAAGGAATCACATCCTACAATTAATGTATTACCTTACCTTCCACCCTGTATCTATTCTGTTCGTATATATGTAGAAACTTGATACGGAACTATTTTTGTATGTTATATCTCGAAATGTTGCTAGTTTCACGATATATAGCTATTTTGTGAAGTCTATTGATCTGCAAGTGTGTTGACGCTGCATCTATGAATGGAACGCCAGCGTCGAAGTTGAGTGGGCTGCAACTATAAGAATAACGTCGGCACACATTGCATGGTAGAAAGCATTGGGAAACCTTCTGTGACACCGCAAGCGAGATCACGAGAATAGGGGTCGATCTATATGGCGCGCAAGTTTCTTTCAATCCGACACAACGCATTCGTTTCCCTTTGTTCTCCACGCCGAGAAGAAACATTTGCTTAAACAAATGTCTTCCTCTTTATCTCTCACTCTCTGTGTGTAATTCCTTCCTTTTTGAACGGAAGGTTTACTTAAATGCTAACCTCTCGCATATCGTCGCTTAAGATACGTAGTAGAACAACGAAATGCTAAACAGCTAATAGAAATGCAGATATCTCTGTAGATTTGCCTTTGTTTTTCTTGGATGGAGCGCCATCAAATGAAAGGGAAATATTCCAGAGTGAGTAACCTTCTAGATGTTCTCAATGATATATTGCTTACAGTGTTTAACTTGTCCAAAATGTCCTCGATTCAAACCTAACTGAGAGCAATGAATTTTTAATCGAAAACTCTTAATACTGTGGATATTCTTGAAGGGAAAAATGAAGACATGTGTAGTAGAGTTACTGCTTTTGAAATTTTTCTTTGAGCCAATTGTCATGTATTCAAAGATGAAGACTTGTAGTTTTAACGTTATACTGAACTTGTAGACGTGTACTCGCATACCGTATCTGCCTCGGATATTTTCCCGTTGTCAAGCAATGCACCCGAAATCGTCTTAACCACGCACCATTGGAGTTCCGCCACATATCAAGTCTTTCAGTTAAATCATACTTATACCATAATAATAGTCCACCGTTGTGGCTGAGGGGTTAGCGAGTCTAACTCCGAGCCCAGTGGTCTCGCGTTCGATTCCCGGTCAGGACGAGTTGCCTGCGTGAGGTTTTTTCGGGGGTTTCCCCTCACTCCTATGGATGAATATCAGGTAACTTTATCAGACGATTGGAACCCCACTCATCTTCGCCACTTCCTTCCCTCCCCCATTATCCTTTCCTCATAATCCCATTTCTGGTTTTCAGATCACTCTACCGGCGGCCTCCCGAAGCTGCTGACTCTCTCGACCGGCCTCCGTGGAATGTAGTTCAGCGATGTTGGACGGCTTCTACAGTGGCACCCGAGGAGGACCTACTCGGAGGAGGAGTTTCGCCTCGGACCGACAGGGGGGCCTTGGGGGAATTTGCCGAAGCAGGAATGGTATATGGATTCTGTCGGCTGTAGGGACCAGTCGTTAAGGGAGTCATGTGGTTAGGGCGGTGCGCGTAGGGGATCTGTGGAATGCAACTCAATCCATATCGAGGATTAGCTCAATAGATCTCAGTAGGTCGCAGTGCTGGGCTATCCGTGCCCTCTCTGTTAAATTCCATTCCAATTCTATTCCACGATAATAAATTTATTGTACAAAAAATGAGTCCTGCACAAATAGCTAAATTTATCTTAAGTGGGGAAGGTCATCTTTCTCTAATACCCTACAATTTTAATACATTTCAACATTTTTTCCTAAAAATCTGTAGGTCTTTGTACAGAAATTTTAATATTTCTGAAAACCTAATGGTTATTTTTTTTAATTATTAAACTATTATGAATTTTATGCTCGACCATGCCGAAATGTAGTAATTATACACCTGGTAGCAGTCCTTTAATGCATGTCATTAAAGTACACCTATTCATTAAAGTTCAGGTTTTCGATAATTCTCGGATATGCAATCGAAAGACAACGAGGGAAACGTCACGGAGGCTGGAAATCCAATACTGTCGCAGAAGGTTTTGTTCTGTTACTATAATAATTAGCGTTAATTGTAAATAATATTCAAGTAAATTCAATTTATCATCTCGTTTTCAATTCTAAATCAATTTCCAGGTTATATCAAAATTAGTGCATGTTATTCTCTACATTACATCAAGGTCAATGACATTATTGTTCCTCGGAAAAAAATCAATACTTTCGCGTCTGCGCACATCTCACAATTCACGAGCTATGCACAAGGTCACTTCCGATCTTCAGTCAGATACAAATAAAATGAATACTTCTGAATAATTTCAAGTTAGAAATATAGTCGAGCATAAAAAGTCGTATGAAACTTGCCTATAATGGTAATTAAGACGCTCGTATGAAAATTATGAAACTCGCTTGCGCTCGTCTCCTAAACAAACATACTCGCGTCTTAATTACTACCATTATAGGCTCGTTGCATAATGTACTGTTATAGAGTATTTAGCAGCCAGAAAACTTCACCCTATAACTCAAAAAGTACTGAAGATATTCTAATGAAATTTTGCAAACACGCCTTCGACACAGACATTGTTAACAACAGGATATCCTACTAGGTACGAGGAGTTATGTACGTACTACTCAGTATTACGTAGTATACACCTTTCTTATCTTTCCAAGGGTTGCAATTAAAATTACATTTTTGAATGCCTCTGTTCTAGAGTGTCAAGATTCTGTTTTTTTTTCTGGATGTGCATTTTTGTCATGAACACTCAACTGAACTTTAGACCATACATATTTTTCGCTACAATCATGAACACACTCCACCACAACAAGAAATCATAAGATGACGCTGGAACTCATAAGGTTTCAGAGGATGATGGAAACAACATCGAAACTAGTCAATCAGATAACATGGGCTAACACCAAAAGTCATAATGTTAACACAGTGAAGTAGTTATTATTTATTGAAATAACGTAACGGTTCATAAGTGATTATATAAGTGTTAAGAGTGTATCCAGAACGAAGATCAAAGATATACGTTGCTTTGTATTTTATTGTTTTCAACATTTTCATTTAGTTTTTTGTAATTTAAAAATATACTGATTGATAAAAGAATAAAATAATAACATTAACGGAACAAAGAACTTGATGGAAACAAAATTCACAACATTGTTCCTGAAGAAGGATTGTGTCCACACCTGTGGAGTAAAGGTTAGCGCGTCTGACCTCGAAACCAAGTGGCCGGGTTCGATTCCCGTTCGGAGCAAGTTACCTGGTTGAGGTTTTTCCGGGGTTTTCCCTCAACCCAATATGAGCAAATGCTGGGTACCTATCAGTGCTGGACCCCGGACTCATTTCACTGGCATTATCACCTTCATCTCATTCAGACGCTAAATATCCTAAGATGTTGATAAACCGTCGTAAAATAACCCATTGAAAATAAAAATGAATTGTATTGTAATATGGGCATGAAGTTTGGAACATAAGTGGTAAGATGAACACAAGAAACAACAAAAGATAGGCCTAATGTTTTAAAACAATTATTTTTAACAAATCTTGTTTAGTATTGCAGATATTTCAATGGAGTACTGTCGAAAATAGTGCAAAGAATATAATAGCATTACTTTTAATACTGCTTATCGATATATACCAGAAGAGATGTTAAATATTGAAGAAATTCTGGATTAAAACAACATCTGAGATTGGATAGAAAAAGGTTAACTAGTTCTAACTACAAATTTAATATTTAAGACTATTATTGCGGTCATTATAATGAGAAGGATAAGCATGATTATGATGACAAAGACAATAATGATGATGATGATAGTGGTGATGTTAAATAAATGTGTTTAGTCCTGAGGGTGAAGTAAAGGTATTCTTTATTCATGAAGGCAGATAAGAATTGGTTGCTACTTCATTTCGAAGACACCTACATTACGTTGCATAAAGAATTTATATACTCTGTGTATTGATGTAATTTATCCGACACATGAGTGACGCGTGCGGTCTAATCACAAGACCGCAGGCGTCTCAGACGTAGTGCAAGAAAGGCTTAAACTTATTCTTAACTTTCGTGAAATATGCCAATACAAGAACCTCACTTCTTAACGTATATTCAAATATGACAATGCACTTGCTCCATATTGAGGTTACTGAAGTTGTGTTACCGGGTTCGGGTAATTAATATTATGATCCAACAATGAATGTATTTTCTGAAAGAGGAATCCCTAATTAAATTTTCGTAGTTCATAGATCTTCACAGCTATAAGAATAAAAAGTATCGTGATAGAACTTCACATGTCTTTAAATTTCCTTCATCATTCTGGTATTTAGTTTAGCACGTATTTAGTGGCAATAAAATTATTTATTATTATTATTATTATTATTATTATTATTATTATTTAATTAGGTTATGCTAAGTCCAGCACTCCTTCTCTTCCGCACAGCCAGACTCTTACTGTATGCAATATATTTAGGCCCTACATGTTACAGAGGCGATAAGATGATATTGTTTTCATTCTTTACGTATGGTTTTGCATTTTATGGAAGTACTTATTTTGGAATTCTGAAATTATTTTATTTTTAAAAATATCTTGTAGCCTGTTGGCTATATACGAATACGGATTAGACAGTGCTGCGTTGATTTTGTTTAGAATGACGCTAAAGTTTGCGATGACGACTTTAGCGGCCTAGGTCGCTAAAGTTCAATTCTTCGGCCTTGGCCGCTAAAGTTCAACTTTTCGTTCTAAGCCGATAAAAGTTCGAGTTATTCAGACTGATAACAGTCCGAAAAGCAACTATTTTAGACAGCATGTACTAAAAAATCTTTTATCGCGTCCGATCAGAAACATGTAATCAGTTGCACTGTCTAATGCACTCTTTGTAGATACGTAACGCAAACAAACAAATGATTGATCTTTCATTAGTGGAGACTCGGCTAATTCCGCAATATTAAGAAGTAAATCTATCATATTTTATCAAAATGTTTATTGAAAGATATTATCAATATGTAAGCATGGACGAAACCTTCCATTACCAAATGAGATAAAGAGATCTATTAAAATGCAAATATATTTAGTTGTACACACATTACAATTGAAAAAGAACAACTCGGATAATTCCGCAACAGTGCGGATAAATCCGCAATAGGACTTGGGTAATTCCGCAGTAGTAAATAATTATGAAATACATTATGAAAGTAACATAAAAGGAATAATTTATATGACAATGCTCACTTTCTTCACAGCTGTGTAGCAAAACACGAAAAATAGTCAACTTTCGATGTCTCACTGTATTGCCGACAGAGGTGTCGACCAATATCCTTGATATTTTTCTATAGCACTGCTGAGGACATGCCTCCTGTTGACAGCCTCTCAAAAGTTACGTTCACGCTATTGTAAAGCCGCAGTAAAATCATATATGCACTACTGCGGAATTATCCCAGTTTCCCCTAGGTTCAGGGACGATACTTCCATCGCATTGGTACTTAAATTCATAGCTTGGGAACGAAATCGAATCAACCCATAAACTCTTGCTTAGAATGATAAAGCTTGTCGGTTTCTTGACGGCACTCTCTGTATATGAAAAGGATTCGATGTGTGAGATCATTGTTTAGCCTACACACGAATATTGCCGTAGAACTTGAAATAGTCACTAACTGAAATATCGATATAAGTGCCCACATGACGTGAAGACCGTTGTGTTTTACGGTCATCAATCAAAACGTCAATACTCATTTGCCGAAATGTTCATATTCATAAGTCCAAACAACATGAAGTTCATAAGTAGTAACTCTGTGTACTCTATATTACAGTTGTCTACTAATATACGAAATGGATACTAAACGCCACAAGTGAAAACTATGGTGTCGTACAACAAAGATTAATGGTGAAATTGTAAGTAGCTAGGTGTCAAGGCAATAGAAATAGTTACTGAAATATTGAGCTGAATGCCCAGCAGTCAAATAGAGTCAGAGTTATATGCTAGGCAAAAGCATGACGTAATTAGACTTTAGAGTGCAAGAAAAGAGTCTCCTGGAGAGATCACGATGACCTAATGTGTCCTGACATGGCCTCGACTCTAGAACAAGTAGCCTATTGTTTGTATCTTTTAGTAGTACTCATAAAAAAATTTCTGTAAAAAAAAAAAAAGAAGAAAGAAGAGGCTATTCTGCATACAAAAAATAATGTTGTCGAGAGTTATGCAATTAAGCATAAAAATCATTGTATCAATGCTGATAAGTAGGGACCGTACTTCGTCTCAGGAAGCTAAAAGGTTAAGTATTACTGGTGTTTTTACTGTAACGGATGAGTGCGTGCATGTGGCAAGAGAAGTAGTTGTGTATGCTCACGCGAATCCTGTTTGGTCAAAGACCATTTTAACAATTTCACTAATATTTACAATTTATATTATTTAATCTATGTACACTAGAATACGCTATAGTGTATTACTATTTACACTATGATAAAGAATGCAGACGTGCATTGATCAAACATTTACACTATTATGTACAGTGCTTGTATTGTAATGATAGATATTTTGTTTCATAATACTACAGCTTACTTATTTTGTAATTATTGTATGAAGAGACTTCAGACATTTAACACTTTCAAAAGGCGACTTTCAAAAAGGAATATTTTTCATCTCTATAATATGATCTTTCTTCAAATATACGTTTTGTGGATTATGATTTTATTCTTAAGATATCATTTGTACTTCTTTTCATGATTAGTGTTTTACCCAAGGGCAGGTCTTTTACTGCAAGCCCAGCTTTTCCCAATCTTTCCTATTTTCTGTCTTCCTCTTCGTTTCCTTATGTAATCCATATATCTTAATGTCGTCTATGATCTGATATCTTCTTCTACACAGAAGAGTTCTCCCGTTCACCATTCCTTCCAGTGCATCCTTCAGTACGCAGTTTCTTCTCAGCCAGTGACCCTACCAATTCCTTTTCTTCTTCCTGATCAGTTTCAGCAACATTATTTCTTCACCTACTCTTTTCAACACAGCTTCATTTCTTACTCTGCATATCCACTTCACACGTTCAATTCTTCTCCATTTCCACAATTCAAATGCTCCTTTTCGTTTCTTTTCACTTCGTCGTAATATCCATGTTTATGTACCATACAATGCCACACTCCACACAAAGCACTTCCTTTGATACAAATTATCTTATTCAACATTAAATTGTAGTAGTTTAACATTTTAAATTACATGTAACTAAACACATATAAATTTTGCTGTTATTATTATCATCATCATTATTATTAATTATTATTGTTATTATTATTATTTAGTAAGTTATTTTACGACGCTGTGCCAACATCTTAGGTTATTTAGCGTCTGAATGAGATGAAGGTGAAAATACCGATGAAAATGAGTCCGGGATCCAGCACCGATAGTTACCCAGCATTTTCTCATATTGGTTGAGAGAAAAAAAAAACGAAAAAACCTCAACCAGGTAACTTGCCGCGAGCGGGATTCGAACAAGGCCATATGGTTTCGCGGCCAAACGCGCTAACCATTACTCCATAGGTGTGGACTATTATTATTATTATTATTATTATTATTATTGTTATTATTATTATTCCATTGTTTTCTGTATTGCTGTTATTTATATTTGTTATGCATTTTTATACTGGTTAGGTGAAAGAGAGGGTTTTATGGTCTTAACTCTGCGAGTAAAAAACAAACAATTTAAATTTGTAGGAAACATCATCGTAGTCTGTTTTATCACTTTAACGCATTGTAAACTGTCTATGAGTTTTAGTTTTGAATCATGGAAAGAACGTCAATTTCAGCACAAACAAGATGCTGTAGCACGTGTCAAGTATGACGTCACGTCAGTATAATCTATGAACAGCCAACATTATCTCCGGACGCCCTGGGACAAAATACGGCCCCTACTGACGGTGACGGTAGTAATGGCAGTGTCAGTAGTGTTAGCAGTAGTAGCAGCAGCAATGTGGCGGTAACTAATTTAAATATTGAAATACACTAAATTTGATATATCTTCTTTTACATGAAATAAGCCACGTATTATTTGCATTGGAACGCACTGGAGTGATGAGTAGACCAGAGAAATATATGCCGTTATACAGGGACATCATTTTATTTTTACTTCAATTTTTATTGTACCTGAGTTTTTGAATGTACTTTACTCCCACCCCTTCTACTAAGAAAGTTCCAACTCCACACAGAACCAAGACCGCAGATAGTAAGCAGTACTGAGGTACTGAGTATAGTACGTTCCAGAAATATGTTCGCGTTTTCCAGTGACGAAAGAGCTTTCAATATTGAATCATATTTTCGCACAGGTACTGTCCGTTTGCCTACGTCGCATCCCGTTTTCCCCCACCTGCTTCTGCTCGCCCCTCTGTAATAGCTGGGCTGTCTTAGCTCTTTTCTGAAAACATTAATTTCTCTTAGGAATTGGAAGTTTACGTAATATTATACAGCTGTTTAATTTAACTTAAATAAAAGGGCCTCGTTAAGTGATTAACTGTCATGTGATTTCCTCCCCTGCGGCATAACCACTTGGAGGGACAGTAGATAGCATGTCTGAGTAATTTTATATTTTCGGGTCGGGCAGAAGTGAAGATTGAATTTACAGTACGTAGAGTAGGTACAGAATTATTTCAACATGAGTTACTAGTACGAAGGACGAAACTGGTAATTGGAATTAGATGCAATGGTCTATAGTGCGATAATATGCACAAAAGAACTGAAGCCTGTATCGAAATGAACGGCCACCATTTTCAAAATTGTGTTTAAATATTCATATTATGATTATTTTTCAATGTAACTTCTTTCTCTATATTGTACGCTAATATGCTGTAGACAGTATAATATACACTGCAGAATGAATACGTTCGCATGGATAACTCACTTCGTGAGTAAAAACATTTATTCTTAATACAGTACTGTACTTTGATTAAAGAAAAACCTAATGAAAATTATCAAACTCAAAATCGCGATATTTCCTAGTTTACGTAAATGGATGAACTACTTTTCTTCCATCCTATACCTAGTAGAGTGATTTGTGTTTTACGCCAGTATCATCGAACTCCAGTCTTGGAGGGAGGAGCAAGCGGTGTTTCCGTTTCTCTAAAGGTATAGACAGGTTAATATTAAAAATGTTAGTAAAAATAAAATGATTTCCCTGTACTACCAGTGCTCTTCGTGCTCCTCTGACTTTCAGTACGTCTCAGAGTGGGGGTGAGTTAACGCAGTGTCTTTAGTTCGTTTCAACTCATGCTTATCATCACGGGAAGTTAGTCCTCAGCATTTGGGTGGTTGAAAGCCACTCCTTTGACTTCGAAACACAACTATCTGCCAAAGAAGAATTTAAAGACATTCTTTTCTTTGTTAAAGAAAAATTGCACCATTTTAAAGACATTTTATTTTCTGTCTATAGAAAATATACCAAATATAACATTGAAAAGTATCAGCCTTTTTATTTCACCATGTTAATATGTTGGTGTATTACTTTTTGTTTTACATAATTTTTCATTCCATGTTTTGCTGCTGTGAATAACAAACCGCTTTTTCAAATTTTCAAAGGCGAATGATTACATGTTCCTAGAAAACATAGCCTTACATCTAGAAAAATTTCGTTCCAATTCTGCAGAAATAATGAGGACATATTTGAAATATTTTACACAAACATTATTTATTTCAAAATCTGTATCATTATTACAAATTTCCCCATTTGAAATTAAGTCACAAATTTCGTCCTCGGCATCTTGCTATTATTCTTCTTTACAGGACGTTGAATGTTGCTTGTTATGAATAGCAGTATTCGGTCGTAATGTAACCGATCAACTGAAGTTCACTGCTCAACGAAACACACTGAAATCCCCCGCCGTACTGGTACCTAAAGTAAGAGGCGCATGAAGCGCAATGTACCAGCATACAATCCTTAGCCCTAGTGATGAGTTATCCACTGATCCGGCATTCAACCATTATTCCCAGCAAACTGGTGTTTAAAAGAATGGAAGATTAATTTGGAAGGGTAAAATAGTCGTCGAAAACATGTTATAAGTAGTAGAATTCAAGGTTAAAACCTTTACTCGTGAAAGAAGAATTTACCCCGTCTGAATTCTAAGAAAAATTACAAGACGGTGAACAGATTTATAACTTATTTATGTTTCTTTTTATGGTCATATCACGCCCTCACCTACTCTTCCGGAATTTAGTAGCCATTCTACATTTAACTACTGGCTTGTCTTGACCTTACGAAGGCTTTAGCACATTGTTCATTGTACGCCCTACATAATATGCGATGATTATCCAAGTCCGTCTGTTGGCCGGAGTAGCATTTGTGAATCCAACGCTGACATGTGGACCAGCTTGTCTCACTCCCTGATATGGCCAGGTTCCCTCACACCAGTAGCCTGATAAGCCTAGAGTTCCGGAGCCCCAAGTTCTTCCTGTATTAGCTGCGAAAACTCCTACTACCCACAAGACTTCACGCCAGCCTATTCTTACTATTGCAGATGATAGATGAAGCTGAGGAGAGGTGGAGAGTGTTCATGAAATTATAGACTACACGGGAGTTCCCGAGGAAATCCTTATGAATCATCTGCTTTACTCACCGCAAATTTCATCAGGACCTGGTCGGGGATCGAACCTAGGCCATCTTAACGGAAGAACAGCGTGGTAGCACTTGATATTTAACTAGTGGAATTGAATTTCTATCCTTAATCAAAGTATATTTTGATTGACAAGAAGTGTTCCCAAGAGAAGTATAAAAGGTAATTTTATGTAGTGTAATCTTATGATTCCGGGTTATTGTATATCTTAAGGCATATAAACATGAATAAAAATTACAAATACCATCGGATTCTTCTAATTTATAAATATTTATACAGGGACATCACTTTATTTTTACCAACATTTTTAGCATTAACCTGACTATACTCGGAAACACTGTTGCCCCCTTCCATTACAGGAGTTGTGTTACTAGTGCAATATGTAAACAAATCACTTTACTAGGTATAGGAGGAGAGAAAAGTAGTGTATCCATTTATGTTGTAGGGAAATACGATATTACGATTTTCAGTTTGATCACTACTTTTACGGAATTTATCAAAATACAACAGAATAGTATTTTTTTTTTTTTTCAGAAACTCAACTTTTCAGGTGGCTATGTTCGTTATGTAATGTCTACTTTATGTAGCATATTAATTATTGAGGTTAACATACAATATACAGAGTGCATTTAAATTGAGGGGTCATAAGTAAAGGGCTGTAAGTGCACTTAAGTTACTTTTGAGAAAATGGGGTTTAAATATTTAAGCTTTCATAAAATCGGTGAAATTTTTATTTAAATTTTAATATGTGATGCGATTAAAATATCCCTTTGCCGCTACAATTTTAGATACTTTAGCTTACACTGGATGCACTTAACTCATGTTATTACAAATGTCACTAACATTCCTTTGCTTCTAGCCACCTCAATTCGAAATACGCTAATCTGAATTTTTAAACAAGTTGCTGAAAATGGTTGCCGTTCATTACAATGCAGGCTTCAATTATTTACGCATATTATTAAAAACATTTTGAAGCATATTCTCTGAAATTGAATTTATCGTTTCTTGAATATAATTTTTAGTACGATATTATTAATATAGGTTCTTTCTTCTATAGAAAACGCAACCATATTTATGAAACACACTATACACTGCAGTGTTTACTTCACTGCTTGAAGACTTCGAATGCAACAGCAGCCGTAAGTTTGTGTGTCTGGCGGGAGCAAGGACATTAGTGAAGGGGTGGGAGTGAAGTACATTCAGAAATGCAGGTACAATAAAAATGCAAGTAAAAATAAAATGATGTCCCTGTATATTAAATTCATGTGTCTGCACACATATCTGTCAAATGTTTCATGGTCGCATGCAGAAAAACATAAGTTTGTTAGTGTATGACTTCCAAGTGGGAAAATCTTTCGTTTCTCAAGCAAAAATGCGATTTGTATAACCGTTAATAAAATTCATAAATTCCAACCGATTTTGCTAATTATTTCAGAAAGTCTTTAATACACGTGTCTACACCGGTTTCTAACATTGGTTTCGATTTTCGACCCAAAGAATATGTTTGTAAAAATTTAGTTTTTGCGTGATTTTAGGCATATAAACATGAATAAAAATTACAAATACCATCGGATTCTTACAATTTGTTAAAAAATATTAAATTCATATGTCTGCACACATATCTATCAAAAGTTTCATGGTTGCATGCAGAAAAACATAAGTTTGTTAGTGTATGACTTCCATTTGGGAAAATCTTTCGTTTCTCGAGCTAAAAATGCGATTTGTATAAACGTTAATAAAAGCTATGAATTCCAACCGATTGTGCTAATTCTCTCAGAAAGTGTTTAATGCCCGTGTCTACACCGGTTTCTATCATTGGTTTCGATTTTCGACCCAAAGAAAAAGTTTGTAAAAATTTAGTTTTTGCGGGATTTTAAAATATAATATTTATGTAGCTTATAAATATAGCGCATTGTTACAATAAAATTGTTTTCATATTCTTGATAAAAATATCGCTTGTGATGTGACATTTCCTACTTAAAGGTTGTTTAACATTACGCTGACAGACTGGTAATTGGGTAATGAACCTTCGAGTTTCACTCCACTGCCTCTGCAGGTGCTGCATAAAACACCAGAATTGGCAGTGTCGTGCACCATGACATTTTGTGCACTGTGACATTTACGCTTTCGATATTTCTGAAAATTAAACAATTGTATTATTGACGAAATTATGAGGACTACTTTGATTGTACCATTCAGTTCTCTAACATTTTTATTGTAGTAGATTTCATTCTTTCTTACTAATTATTTGCTTCGAAAAGCCGATAATTTCCTCTTAGTGATCGAAATTCTCATATTATTTTGTTTTGCCGATGTGATTAAACTTGAATACTGATTCTTGCAGAGGCAAGTCACCAGCAAATAATAATACATTCAGGTATCCATCTCATGACATTTTAAAACAAGGATTCACTAGTTGTTTTCATTATTTTATTAGATCGTCAGTGTAAATGTTGAGTGGGTAATATGCTACATTAAATTTACAAATATAAAGTTTCTAATAATAATAAGCCTATAGCAAATAGAATTATGCACAAATATTAGTTTCACATATTTATATTGTAAATTCACAAGTCCCCACTACGTTATTTCCTACCACCTCCTGCATTATCCTCTGGCTTAGTTGCCTCATTAGTAATGCCTTATTGGTGTCACTTATGACAATTGACCAAACAACAACATACACAAGATGTGATGGTCTGCAACATTTTTCAATGTAGGCTACGTTAAGAAACTCAATACAAAAGTTGAATATTAAAAATTTATAGATTAATATTCCTTAAGAGTGCATTGAATTACTTATGTAATACACCTTACATATGTTGAAACATTCTAAAGTAAAACTTTTGCATTTATAAATTGCATTTTGTATTAAGGTAAGTTCTAAGTGAACATTTTATGCTATATTTTTCAGCAAACTCTTTCAAACTACATATTATCTATTTCTCTAAAAGCATGTACTGACATAAAACAAATCGCGAAAAATTTTATTTATAAATTTGAGCGTGATCAGGAAGTTAAGGGACTGTCTTCATTAGTATTGTATTTAATTTAGATATTCTTTCGTGAACTCTTACATTGTTTCTGGAAGGAAATTCTTTTCTCTCCTAAAAACATCAACATAGAAAAGGTACAGGAAAGTACGTATATACTGTAGGTAACTAATCAACTACGAAGAGAAACTGATACGACGAAGGAAGATGAGATGAAACAGAAATGTAAAAAAAAAAAAAAAATAGAAGACGCAGAGAGAAAAGGAAGGTATGATTTAATGTACAGCGAAGTAAAATATGTGGAATTCACAATAAATTAATGAAGGAAGCTTTTAATAGAAAAATAAGCATCTTGTGCGGACCTTACTAAGGAAGAGATTAGTGAAGTGCTTTGTGTGGAGTGTGGTGTTGTGTGAGGCAGAAACATGGCCATTACGACGAAGTGAAGAGAACAACTTGAAGTGTGGACATGGAGAGGAATGGAGTGTGTGAAATGGACAGACAGAATAATAGTACAATGCTGTGCTAAAAAGAGTGGAGGAAGAAAGAATAATGTTGAAACTAAGAAGGAAAAGAGAAAGGAATTGACTGGGTCACTAAGAAGGAACTACCTACTGAAGTATGCAGTGGAAGGAATGGTAAACGGCAGGAGTGTTCGGGGCAGAAGAAGATATCAGATGATAGACAACGCTAGGATATATGGATATATGGACTAAGAGGAAGGCGGAAAATAGGAAAGGCTAGAGAATGCTGAGTTTGCAGTGAAATACCTGCCCTTGGGCGGAACACTATGAATGAATTAATATAAGGGATGATTGTTTTACGTGTTGTAAATCTACTGCACCCAACACACTGATTTACGTCTTCCGCGGAAGAATCAATGCTAAATTTCTTAATCGCCTTCTGAAATCAATCGTCCGTTCGGGATTGAAGCCGTGAAAATTAGATACAGCTGCTAAATGACAACAACTGGCTCACCTAGAACGACTGTGTAAATATTATTGACTTTGTGTATTATGGTTCCTGCAGCAACTTGAATCTCAAACTTTAAAGCGCAGCAATACAGTGAGCTCTAACGTTCCCTTTACACGCGTAGTAATGCGTTACAATATCCCTAATGGGCATTTAAAGTTTTGACGACATAATGACACAGGAGACATTGCACAAATAGTTACACTGAGCGACAGAAAGTACTTCACCTTTATTACAAAGTTTTTGTATAACGAAAAGAACGCTTTGATCAGGTCGTAAAATATCACAACTGTCTCTAAATCCACTCAGACATGAAAATTATAGCTCTAAAATTATCCTGCATTTTTTTATTACATTCAAACCAAACTCTTTCTACTGTCATAAATTATTATTATTTCTATTTGAAAATTGGAAGCATAAATTTATACTGTATGGAAACCAAAGCCGTTAGAGAGAATGTATAGCAATCGAATTCCAAGACGAATACTAACATATAGACCAGGCGTCTCAAAGCCAATGTATAAATATTGTTACGGAGAGCAAGTGTAGATAGCGTAGTCAGCTGAAGAGATAAGCTCAATACCTGATGATAGCCGATCGCTGATTCATGTCACACATATGAGCGAGCTAAGTTGCAACTGTCGCGGGGGAAAATCGACAAAGCTGCACTTTTGAGTTGTACTGTCACAATAGACGGTTGTTTTCGGAAGGAATAATAACTTTATTTTCTAATTATATATTAATGAGTAAAAAAATCTGAAGCATGAACAACCATACATGTTACGTAATTATTTAAGCACAAGGAATTGGCAACCCTACCCCATTATCTCCTGGCCTAGTTGCCTCATAAGTGGTGTCTTGTTGGTATCACTTGTGAGGTTCAGACCTTTCTTCGGACAGTTGACTATACAACAACAATACTTCATTTCTACTAAATGGTTTTTGGTATGTTTTTTTTTAAGTTTATACTATATTTAATAAAATAATATTCAATTAAATAGTAGTAATAAAATTACAATTAAACATGTTGGTTGTTAAGGTACGTATTCTTACGATACGTCAATATTAATATAATAATTACAAAAATAGTTAAATATTATGTTTTGTAATGTTTTCAATAATTAACAATAACCAAAAGATCCTAGAAATTCACAATTATTTTAAATTAGAACTATTCAAATCTTAAATCTGGTCTCAAATTCTTTTCTCAAGTCCTTCAGTACTTCATTATATTTGTTACTGATCTTGATTCAAATTATGTAATAATTAGGTTAATGAAGTGGTAAACTGACTCCAACAATTTCACTTTCCCTATGAAAGCTTTTATTTCTTCATATATTTGCGTTAATAAGGACATTCTTTCTCGGAGATGGAGACAACATCGTAGCGGTTGCAGATGTCTATTCAAAAGTCGCGGTCAATGACGTCATCCGGAGATACACGAACTGTTCCCGCATATTGTTCCACTCTTACATTAAAAAAGAGAGAGAGGAGGAAGTGCTCCTCCGAGAAGGCCTTATTGAGACGTCTGATATAGACCAAAAGGAAACAGACACCAAGGAATCGTTGGAAGTAGTCACTGTGGAGCCGGAAGTGAAGTGAAGAAGAAGAAGAAGAAGAAGAAGAAGAAGAAGAAGAAGAAGATCAGCTATTGTGAATTCTGTTACATAGTGTATTCAAATCCAGCAGAAGATTACATCTATCTCGGGACGACAATAATCTTTAGGTTGGCTTAATTTGGAAGGTACGAGGGTGGATCGAAAAGTAACGTACAACATTTTTGTGACAACGTATTTAAGAGTAGCAAAACGAAATAATGCACAAGAAAGCTACAGGTTTTATCAAGTCTCTCAACATATTTCTCCCATCGTAACACCACATTCAGGACACCTCGTTCATAAAACTCCGTTTTTTGGGCATATAGCCGCCTGCGCGACTGATTTCACTTCTTCATCCGAACCGAAGCGTTGTCCTCGTAGGAATTTCTTCATTGATCCGAGGAGGTAAAAGTCAGACGGTGCGAGGCCTTTACTGTAGGGTGGGTGATTGCCGCCTAAATGATGCCTCTGACATTGGGTGGTGTTGCAACGGTCACTGATCGCCGGAACGTGCTTCGTCAGCGGACTTCTTCGAAGAACTGCACCACCTGATGTTTCTATGGGCCAAACAATCAAGCGCCATATACTTTCAATATTTTCCTGTGCATTTCACTCGAATTTTTCGTATTTCGTAAAAAAAAAACGGACTATACCTCGCTGTCCTTCACAAGTGAACGATGGTAGAAAACACGCCATTTTTACTCAGTAGTTACAGCTCTTTCCGCCAGGGTGACATCCGATCGAATCATTGCTGTCTGTAACGCAAAATACAAACTAACTATCTGCCAACTTTGAACGTGCTAAGGAAAATAGTATTTCGTAAAATAATAGTTGTGCGTTACTTTCCGATCTACCCTGATACTTTTATCTCTAAGTGAGAAGGTTACAGATAAAATTCCTTGACCATTTTCTATAATAGCATAATGACCTAGATTAGTAACTGAAATACGCACGAGTTTGTCCCATCATCTAGAATATTGATGTATTTAGATATTTATAAATATATGATAGGCTGTTATTAAATGTGAATGTAGAATCTGAGATATCTTGATCGTGTTCTGAAAGCATAACATTGTTAAAATGAAATTGAATGCTTTGTTACGACACAAAAGTTGCTGTTCGATCTCGTCGTTGATCCGGAATATGTCAGGGCTACAAACGTTACAACTGAATCAGCTGTCAATATCGTTATTCTTCAGTGACCTGAAAATGAATTACACAAAAGCATTTCATTGTTGCGAGACATTTAAAGAAAATACTTTCGATGTCAATGCGAGAACGTGTCATTTCTACATGGAAAATGACATTTACGTTGGCGCAGGCAATTGTTTTTCGATAATGGCTCTGTATAAGAATTTGTTACGTGGGAATGAAAACAATCGATAGTGTCGCTGCGCATTGATGACGTGCAAAGTACAGGCTATCAGTCTGTCCATCAGAGTTCCATCACTAAATGCAAGACTTAATGGAGTAAAAACTTCCATTTGACATTGTGGTCCGAATTATAATACATATGGGGGAAAGCGGCTTAATTGGACATTTGTATATAAAGAGACAATATTTTAAAACTGAACTCTATCTGATCATTCACAACAAAGAGTTCCAGGATGCAGTAATTTTAAAATATTTACGGGATCGCTTCAGATTTCACGGAAAACACAATACTTCAAGTAGTGTCAAATTATCCTTTCATTAGATCCGTAGACATGGAGCTCTAAAGTATAATTTTTAGAAAACTTGTGACAGTATTATAAAGTAGTATACCTACTAACGATTATTGCTTTAATATTACTATACAGAGTGGAACTGGAATAACCTTCCAGATTGAAAGGAACGATAGAGTGCATATGAATGAATAGACAATCTATATTACGTTTTGTGATTAAATGCACGGTTAATATTATAAAATTAAATTTGAAGTTTCAGCAGTCCGGCAACATCGCCGCTAACACACTCTACAGATGTAAGAGGTCAACAAACTCAGTGAGTGTCGGTAGGTGAGCTACTCTCTGCCGACGTTGCCACTTGCTAGCTTCGTGCAATGGCTTGAATTTAGAGGCTTTTAAAATTAAATTTACACGAAAACTGTGCACGCTATTGAAATACGCCAGAGGGATAAATTATTCTTTATTAGATATCCTATCTATATTGGCAAAAATTACGATCCTACTCACAATAATTATCGAATAACAGATTGTTGAACATCTGGGAAAAAAAAAAAAAAAAAAAAAAACCTTGAACTTTCCACCAATATCATATTATAGTTTTTTTGTTACATACATTACGAGCGTCGGCCTGAGTAGTGTAGTCGGTATAGCGCTGGCATTCTGTGTTTCAGGTTGCGGGTTCGATCCCGGCCCAGGTCGATGGCATTTAAGTGTGCTTAAATGCGACAGACTCATGTCAGTAGATTTACTGGCATGTAAAAGAACTCTTGCGGGACAAAATTCCGGCACACCGGCTACGCTGATATAACCTTAGCAGTTGCGGGCGTCGTTAAATAAATCAAAATTGAAATTTTTACAATATGAACTATTCGCTCTAAAATTCTGCAAGACTATTTCACTGCCACCTTGTATATTCATATTATTATCAATTTATGTATTTATTACTACATACAATTCAAAATAAATTCATATTACTGATGTAGCGCATACCCGTCTGAGCAAGCTGATGTTCGGGGGCGGTTGCTATAAACAACTATTTTGTACTAAATGGAACATAACAAAGTTAGAATAAAACTACAAAACCTATACAATTATTACAAAACGGCGATAATTATGAAAGATAAAAGCAGAGAATGAAGTCAAGAACAGAATATAAGTTGGTATGAATAATATACAGTATATTGAAATTAAGAAAAAAGAAAAGAGGATATGAATAGATTACTAAATAATTTGCTTACATGTTTTCTTAAATGTATTAAACTCGTAACAACCTAGGTCAGAATTCATTATGAAAATAGGGTTGTATAACCCTGGTCCGTAACTCTAGCTATGATTTATTCCAAGGTTATGTAACATTTAGGTTCAGCTAAAGGACATGTCAAATTTCTCCTGGTAGGAGAAACATGTTGTTCTTCTTTATATTTCAAACGATTTTTACGATAATAGACCTATTTTGATAATATAGGCTATATTTATATATTTGTTCAATTTGGAACACATTAAAATCGGACTAAATAAAATTTGTTGGATAATCAATTGAAGCATATCTTCTCATACGTTTCGCCTACTAATTTTATTATTGAGAGGTAACAGAAAGACATCGTCGTTATTTGTGAATGGTTTACACGTGGTGTACTAGAATTCATGAAATACTTGGGGGAAACTCAGCTAATTCCGCAGTAGTGCATATATGATTTTACTACGGCTTTACAATAACGTGAACGTAAGTTTCGAGAGGCTGTCAACAGGAGGCATGTCCTCTGCAGAGCTATAGAAAAAAATCAAGGATATTGGTCGACACCTCTGTCGGCAATACAGTGAAACATCGAAAGTTGGCTGTTTTTCGTGTTTTGCTAAACTGCTGTGAAGAAAGTGAGCATTGTTATATATAAATTGTTCCTTTTATGTTACTTTCATAATGCATTTCATAATTATTTACTGCTGAGGAATTAGCCAAGTCCTAATGTGGATTTATCCGCACCATTGCGGAATTACCCGAGTTCTTTTTAAACTGTAATGTATGTACAACTAAATATATTTGCATTTTAATAAGTCTCTTTATCTCATTTTGTAATGAAAGATTTCGTCCATGTCTGCACACCTTGATAATATTTTTCAATAAACATTTTGATAAAAGTATGATAGATTTACTTCTTAATATTGCGGAATTATCCGAGCCTCCCCTATAACTTAATACATTTGGAATAGAGAATATCATCTCTGCCACACCGTATTAAAAACTCAAGCAATGACATAGCTCGCAGCGGCGTCTGTAACTACAATGCTAGCGTGCTGGGCTTCCATCCAGGCGGCCTGATTCGATCCCCGGCCAAGTCGTGACGGAATTTGTTGTCGACAAAGACGTTGCAGAGGATTTTTTCTTCAGGTACCTCCTTCGTTTCCCTCTATCATTCCAGTCGACCTGGTTGGCGAGTTGGTATAGCGCTGGCCTTCTATGCTCAAGGTTGCGGGTTCGATCCCGGGCCAGGTCGATGGCATTTAAGTGTGCTTAAATGCGGCAGGATCATGTCAGTAAATTTACTGGCATGTAAAAGAACTCCTGCAGGACAAAATTGCGGCACATCCTGCGACGCTGATATAACCTCTGCAGTTGCGAGCGTCGTTAAATAAAACGTAACATTAAAACATAACATTTCTATCATTCCACCAACACTCTGCACTTCCCCTCATTTCATCTATTATCCGCAATATTTAAAACAGGCTGGGTTGAATCCTTGGGCGTAGTATAGGAAGGGTTTAGGGCTCCGGCCCCTGGGGCTCATCAGGCTATTCGTATGAGGACGGGACCTGGCTCTATCAGGGACTGAGGCATGATGGCCCACTTGTCGGATTCAGGAATTGAACCCAGGCCATCTGTTGGACATGGACAATAATCGCATATAAAGACTCACAAGAGTATCTAACCGTCGCGGGTCCAGCTTACATAACGCCAAGTCAAGTCAAAAGCAAGTCACTTGCCATCTTCACATTCAACATTGCTATGCTCTTTACGACGATACGGTGACCACAGGAAAAATTTAATATTCATTATGTGTGAAGGTTTCGGGTAATATTAAGGAACTGGGAAGAGTGGGCATCCTATGTAAATTTAAATAACCTTCCTACATACAAAGTTCCAGTACCCATATACTCGTACCAAGGTACATACGGTTAGGGAGTTGTATCAACAAGTAGAAATTAAAAAGGTTTTTTTTTTTTTTTTACCTGTATTCGCTGAAACGCAAATCTTTCTTCCAGGAGAGCATAATACTGTTGTGTTCTTTATTTACATAGTACACTTACAATCTTTGTTAAGGATTTCAAATACAGTCTCCACATAGTAGATACAATACAAATGAAAATTGTGCGTTATTGACATTTAAGAAATATAGTTTTATTAATTCGTTAGCAGTTTCATAATTATGTTCTCCATGAACAGCAATATAATCGTTGTTGATTTTATGAAACCTCCTATATGGTAGTACAGAGCATAATTTTTCATGAGGAAGAAAATATTAATTAAACTTAATAGGCCTACATTGATCCTCGATGATGTCATCATATTCACTAATGTTTTCTGCCGAATTATCTAATGTTTTTCTATAGGCCTATTGATATTTAATTACATTTTTCTTCCTCTTGAAAAAAATATGCTCTATGCAGTACTGTCACATAGGAGGTTTCTTAAAATCAACGACGATATCTTGGACTCTCTGAGATAGAGTGAATACATACATAGCTGACTTAATGTGCGAGTTACAAGACTATTACTTTTCAAATGTCATGAAAATATTCAAAATACCTTAATTTTTACAACTCTGTAAAGTGGACTCGGAAAAAGTAGTAAGGAAGAGACTAGTGAAGTGCTTTGTGTGGAGTGTGGCATTGTATAGGGGCAGAAACGTGAACATTATGACGGAGTAAAGAGAAACGACTAGAAACGTTTGAAATGTAGATATGGAGAAGAATGGAGCGAGTGATATAGAATAAGAAATAAAGCTGTCTTAGAAAGAGTGGGTGAAGAAGGTGTAATACCACAGTCTAGTATATACAGTCACGAAGCTTGAATTCTGAGGGTACTAGGAACAATAGACTGTGCCGGTATTTTTCCGCATTGTCTGTAATGAGGGGATAGTAGCGATCATAGTGGTTAGCAACTATCTATGAATGCATATTTACTACGTATTGAGCTTCGTGACTGTATATACTGGACTGTCGTAATACTCAAAGTGATAAAGAAGAGATAAAGGAATTCGTTCTGTCACTGGCTAAGAAGAAATTGCCTGCTGAAGGATGCACAGGAAGAAATAGTGAACGGGAGAAACGTTCGGGACAGAAGAAGATATGAGATGATAGACGACATTAAGAGATAGGTGTATGCATCATATTGGGAGACCAAGAGGAAGGCAGGAAATAGGATATATTAGATAATGCTGGGTTTTGCAGAGAACTATGAATGACTGAATAGTGAACTCGAAAGCAACATAACAGGAGTAAGGAAACGCGAATATATGTATTAATTATTCCCTGTTCTTTGTTATACATCATGGCATTAGCTAAAGCTGGAGATAAGAATATAATGCTTAAATCTATTGCAAGTTCTGCGTCTACTCTCAGAGCATCTCTGTAACTATTCAGCTTTACACTTACGTACGTGTTCAGAGATATATGGATTTTTAAAGAGGAGTGAAAATATTATTCAATTCATCGATAATGAACGTGAAACAGCAGGGGAGAGTCGGGTAGTATCGGACATCGGGTAATATCGGACAGTGAGTTTCTTTCCTCTACCACACGATGATAGTACCTGATTGACATGGTTACGTTTCTGTGATGTCGCATAGAGAAACGCAACCATGTCATTCAGGTACTATCATATGGTGGTAGACGAAAGAAACGCACTGTCCGATCTACCCGATGTCCGATACTACCCGACTCTCCCCTAAGACAACTGTCTTCGGTATTCGGTTTTAACGTGCCGTATCAAAGTTCACTATACACGTATCTGTAAACTAAACATTTCTAGTCTAAGACCCTCTCACAAGCTATTTTTAAATAATTTACAATTCAAATCAAGGGAGTAACTCGTTAGGCCGAGTAAATACGGGTCATCTTAAAAAATAAATGTTATCTTAATTTTATTTTACACTTTATACACAACTTTTTAAGTTATTCTTGAATCTCCTTAAGGAAGGACAGCCCTCAAAGACAGTTGCAGGAGGTCATTCCAATCATTTATAGTTCTATTTAAAAATGAGAATTTACCTACATCCGTTTTCTGTATCCTACATTTGATTTTAAAATCACTTTCTACCATAGTACGTTGGCTTCTCTAACCGAGCCGTTATGTCTACCAATGCTTTTTGACCTAGATGTGTTCTATACAATGATATTATTCTATTTTTTCTATGTCTGTTTTCCAATGTTTCCCATTTAAGTTTTTATCTTAAAATAATATGATAATAATAATAATAATAATAGTAAAGGTAAAAAAAAGGTAAAGGTATCCCCGTCACATGCCTTGAAGGCACTTGGGAGGCATGGAGGTAGAGCTCCATGCTTTCCATGACCCCGGCACTAGAATGAGGTGGTGTGGTCGGCACCACGCTCTGACCGCCTTTTATCCCCGGGAAAGACCCGGTACTCAATTTTATAGGAGGCTGAGTGAACCTCGGGGCCGTTCTGAAAGTTTAGCAACGAGAAAAAATCCCGTCACCACCCGGGATTGAACCCCGGACCCTCCAGTCCGTAGTCAGCTGCATAATAATAATAATAATAATAATAATAATAATAATAATAATAGTAATAGTAATAATAATTTTCTTTTTAAAATCGAGGGTTAACTTTTACAGCTCTCTACAGTAAAATAAATCCTTTATGTGTAATTTTTATTTTATAGTTGATTCAAAAGGTTGTGGTTCTGTACGACCTCATCATGACGCTCTTTGTTACACAGAACTTTTGTAATAAAGCTGGAGTGCCTTTTATCGCTCAATAAAACTATTTGTGGCACGCCTTCTGTGTCATTAGGTCGTCGAAACTTTAAACGCGTATTAGAGAAATTGTAACTCATTACACTAGAGAGGTTATTTTTAAAGTCCGCAGTATTGTAACGTTTTAAAGTTTCACATCCAAACTGTTGTTCTAACTGTTCCATACGAAGTCACTGTTGCAGTTTCTTGATTAAAGAAAACATCTGAAAAGTATAACTTTGAGTTTTCAAATATAATCTTAATTATGTTTCCATCTCAAATTGTATTTAGAAAAAAGTAAATAAAACGATTGTGACTTGTTTACGTGGACTGTTGAATACATGAATCACATGTCATGCATCGGTTCTGTTAACTCTTAAATTGACAAAGTATCCTACAGGATACAACAGGTTAATAGGCTATATGCTATAATTTTAATATAACAATAGAAAAAAAATTGGTAGGAAAATTGAAATTTCACAATGCTTCCAACTGGAGACCGATTTCTATATGTTCTGCTGTTAGACGATTAATTGAGAGAGTTATTGATGTAAAAATGAGACAATTCGTCCTTTTGAATGAGAACCAAAGCGGTTTCGTCAGTCAACCAGGTACATACATCAATATTTCGTTAGTTGACGGTTGTGTACGACACGCTAAGCAAGATAAGAAAGATCTTAATATCGTCATGTTGGATATGACTCAGGCTTTTGACAACGTGGGTTTTGAACATCTAGAACAAACACTTAACACGCAGCCTTTACCGATTCGTCTTCGCGAATTAATAATAACTTTAACCAAAGGAAACTTCACTACCATTCATTCTTCAGGCTCAAAGTCTGATCGTATCGAACTCAAAAGAGGGGTCTTTCAAGGATCTCCATTGTACCCTCTCCTGTTTAATTTATCCATTGATTTCATTATTGAAGAACTGACAGAAAACATATCCTTGACCAATATGGTTTCCAAATTAATTCCAATTTAGACAGTCTTACTATATCAGCCTTTGCAGATGACATAGTTGTCATTGGTAAATCCATGAACGCAGCACAAGATCTCGTTATGATGGTTACATCTTTACTTCAAAATATTGGCCTACAACTCAATGTCCAGAAATCGGCGTCAATTAATATTCATAAAGGAAAACTACTTGAAAAGGATTTGTTTTTTTTTTACCATGACTCGTACATAAAGGCCATTGGCCCAGAAGACAATAAAATATTTAGGAATAACTTTTAATGATGAACTGCAGTTTAATTCCGAAGAATTGATAGTTTCCCTTCGTCAGGATCTTGAACTTATAGTATCGACACCTATGTTGCGGCCTGATCAAAAACTTAATATTGTTAATCAATATATCTGGCCCAAGCTCATATATCCCCTGCAAATGGCTCCCTTACATAAATTATCTCGAAGTTTTTTGGAAGACGTTGATAAGATCCTTCGAAGCTCTGTTAAAGACATGCTTTTCCTCCCGGCTGATATTCCAAATAGCATGCTGTACGCTAGTAAAATGTTAAAAGGACTTCAGTTAATACGCGCTTCGTGGGAAGCTTTTCTTCAACATTGTAACATCTGTCTATCATTAATCAGAGCAGATAATCCTCATGTTAACATGATGAGACAGTTAGATGTCGAACTCAAATCGTCGTGTGATTCCCTCTGCCTTTCTTTTCCCGAAGACTTTACTAAAGCCACAATTCGAAATTTTCGAGAAGAATTGCGAGGTCGTGAATATGAATTATGGAAGACCCTTTTAGAACGGGGAAAAGGTGTTGAGATGTATAGCGAAGTAACAGCCGCCAACAGTTGGATTGCAAACAAGAAAGGACTTTCGACTAGTGAATGGATATCTAGCCTGAAAATGACAGCAAATTTAGCAGCTGTTCGTTCCGTTCCCGGCAGATCTCTCGACGGTACCCGGTGCAGACATGGCTGCCCGGAGATTGAAACTTTAGCACACGCCTTGGGATTCTGTGAACAGGATTGCTCTTGAGGAACTCTAGACATCATCTTGTAAGATTCAAAATTGCTGCCGCATTAAGAACTAAGGGCTGAATAGTAGAAGAAGAAATCTCCTGTCTAGCTGAAAATGGGTCAACGAGACGAGTAGATATTATAGCATACAATGCTGACACTAAACAGGTCATCATTGTGGACCCCACGATACGTTTTGAAGTAGGATGTCATCAGTCAGCTGAAGTCCACCTTGAGAAGAAGTCGATCTATGAGCCTACAGTCAACTATTTCAAGCTGAAATGTGCCTTAATTCACGTTGAGGTATTCGGCTTGCTCATAGGTGCTCGAGGGACTATACCAGCTTTTTTCGAAGAATTTCGACGGAAATTTGTTCTGTCAACATCTTTGAGGAATGACATTGTGATAATTGTGTTAAAAAAATCCTGCAAAATCCTAATTAATCACATGGTGCCACATTAATAGCAATTGTAATGTTTCACGCCTTTTTCTTCGTTTCCCTTTTTTTTTTAATTAAATACCTATGTTTAAATAATTTTTTGAGGATATACTGAGTCCGTAAGGGCTACCCTCAATGGGGGGCAGTTTAGTATTATTATTATAATATTGCACAACATATAAAATATGAACATTGCGATAGTTGTTTTCTTTACAGTCCGACAAGTTTTAATATAGTGTGAGAAATGAAGTTTTGCCAGTTTAAGGGTTAAACTTTCTTCGTATGAAGTCGACATAATTACTATTTAAAGAAACTGATAAATGAATAGTCCACTGAAATAAAAGTTTCTGCAAACGTTAAGAACTAAGGAAGAAACTAGTGAAGTGCTTTGTGTGGAGTACGGCATTGTAAACTTAGTTACGTCACACTTTTCTGGCGTCACTTGCTTAGAAACGGATCAGACTCTTGCTTTTATGTGTTTACTGAAAGGTGAGACTTACAGTAGTATGAATTATACTGTATAACTATTTAAACAATACTACATTGCATTAAATTTAAAAATGAAAGAAACGCAGTGAATCCGCTGTTAATTTTTGTTTTCACATGATTTAATGTTGTCTTCAGTCAATTAAAGTGCATTAATAAATACTTTACAGATTTTTTATTGGTATTTCTTTGTTAGGTTATCTGGATTCTATGTATTAGTGATTTGTGATAACTAGACTAAATTTTCCCATTGACACTGCATGCCCTTAACCCCTGCCTTAATCGCGAGCGGAATTCTGTTCCGCATTAAACTATTTTCGTTATCTTCAAATGTAGTGTTTTGAGCTCTTGTCTAGCTGCGTTTTTGTCGTTCGCTTTTACGCTACAATACAAATTTTCATCCTATTCCCGACCGTTAGGAAGCACTGGATATTTTTTTTCAAGTGTGTAATTTGCGGAGAAGAATTCCGCCCGCGACTAAATAAAGTTTAATATCGACATGTATCGAGAATTTGATATTTCACAGTTAATGTTACATACAATACAATCCGTTTTATTTCATTGTTGCCTTTCGCAGCAATAATTGAGCATTTATGGGATTTACTAAATTTTTTTTATTGTATTTATTTATTATGCTAAAATAAACCTGAATGGATTACCTATATATTCTGGCATTTTTCTCATCCACAACCATTCCTGCGTACTTTAATCCTTTTATTCCACAACAATACAGGCATAATAATAATAATAATAATAATAATAATAATAATAATAATAATAATGATAATGATTTATTTAACCTGGCAGAGTTAAGGCCACACTCAACCAGGAGCTGACATCAGTCAGCAGTCTTGACGCAGTTGTAAGCGTGTAAACATGTTCTCAGTGCTTTATCTGTGCAGTTTGGTGTGAAAATAAACCTACTGGCTATAAGATTTTTAAAAAATTGTTTATAAAATTTATTTATATAGATTTCTAACACCTCAAAACTGATGATTATGAAAGAGAAGAGCAAAGATTTCACAACGTCTTGTTGGTAGTTATGTATTCTAATGAAGAGGGAGAATAAGAGAGAAATACTCGCTATATTGAGCGAAGGAAAGCAACATGAAGAGTGTAGTAGTTCGTTTGATTTCGGTGATAATATGACTGTCCTTTCATATGTACTGAAGAAATATTGGGTGGTGAATCTGATCTCTCCCATGCATTTTTGTGATGAAATTGATGAATCTACTAAAGAAGCAAGAAAACCTGAAATGCTATCATTCTACATCATTAAGAGAGGCGTAGAGGCCGTTAGCTCCATTTTTTGCTATGATGAACACCGCTGATGTAGACAGTTATATAATTTCCAGGCCAATACTCAGAACAACATGAACAGGAGATACTATCTTGGAACTCTGGCAAAACAACTTTGCTTGGACCACATGACAGCAAGGTTCAATTCGCAACACCTGCCAAGAGAATTGAAATCGACTATTCGAAAGTTAGCGGGACTACCAGAGGAGTTAGCTGCTGTTCCTGATCCAATCCCAGATTCGGCACGTTGTGCTTTCTGCAGTTGGAAAAACAAAATAGGGAGACAAAGTATTCCTGTGTCAAGTGCCGAAAGTTTGTGTGCGTGGTGAGTAAGGAAACCGTTGCATACTGTAAGGTGTGTAGTCAGCAAGATCCAGAAGAATAAGAAGAACAAAATTGACACGAGGACATTTAAGTTGTACGCCTATGAAGTAAAAACCTCATTATATTCGTATTTCTGATGCTGCTTGTGATTTTTTGTTATGTTTGTACTTTTCTGTTTGTGTTTCATAATTGAGGCATTGACATGGGAAAGGTCGTAACTGCCAAAAATTCGAATTTTTAGGTTTTTCGTTGAGAATGTAGTAAATGGCCATGCCAATGGCACAGAGAAGGTAGTATGTCCGTATGTAATGAAACGAAGTTGGAAACGTAGTCTCTAGATGTTGTAAATTGTATGTGCACAGCTGTTGGCTCGGAGAAGGTAGTAACTCCTTTTACAACAGAGTGTGTCTAGACAAATATGGGCTGATAACTGTGCAGGGCAGAATAAGAATCGGATGATTCTAATGGTCCTGATTTACATTATTGCCAAGAAACATTTTGATTCATTGGACTTGAAATTCCTGGTTTCAGAACATTCCTACATGCCATGTGATAGGGAATTTGGTATCATATAGAAAAGAAAAAAAAGATGCAAGACCATGGTTCCAGAAGAGGTAAGGCCTAATAATGTAATAATGATGAAGGATGAGGATTTCTTCGACTTTTCTGCAGAATGTGACAAGTTTTTGAATACAACTCCTATCAAAATCAGCACCCTCAACTGGATTAGACTCTCAAGAGCTGATTTTCCTCTAATAAAAACAAGAAAGTCATTTAACGACCTTGAAATGTGGACAGAGCACAGGATTTTTAAGAAAGGACAGTCATTAACGTCAATCACTAACTTGCAGTGCTTGCAACGCCTTGAAAGAAGACCAGTCGTCCCTGATGCCAAAAAGAGAGACTTGTTATCTATGTTAGACTTCCTCGATGAAAAGTATCATGCATTTACCGAAAAAATTTGTGCATAACGTATAAATAACGTTAATTCTCACTTTGGCTAAGGAGTGATTTCAATGTTGTATTTTCATAAAATAGGATTTCACAGATAAATCTGTGCCAGACTTTTCAAATTTCATATGTAACACAAACATGAGTGTATGCCTTTCATTTAAAGCAGTTTCTGTAATAATGTAAGTGAGAAAGTGTTCATAAATTTGTTTTTTGCTTCCCCTGAAAAATTTTGTTTTTGGCAGTTACTACCTTTCCCATGTCAGCGCCTCAGTTATATTCCTTGTATAGATTAGCATAATACATGCATATTTATTTCAAAATGTTTCTCATTACTTACTATTATATGTGACACACTAGTCCACCAATAAGAATAACAAGACGATTACGACATGTTACATAGTTCAAATACAATGTAGGTTCATTCTAATTATTACTGATTTATTAAACATGAATATTTAATTAAAATGGTATATGTTTAGAATTTATTAACACTTTCTAATAAACTTAATAAAGGAAAAGCTTATTAAGACTAATGTTTCAACCAATAAAATATAAATTGTTTCTTTAATTATTACGGCAGTTTTGCCTGATTGTTATTCTGCGGAACAAAATTCCGCGCGCGACTAATGCAGGGTTAGGTTATCAGGATTCTATCTACTAGTGATTTGTGATAACAAGACTAAATTTTCCCTTTGACACTACATGCCCTTAACTTGTGATGTTGCTTTTTTATATCTAGTGCTTTAATGTTCAACTATAACCATTTTGTTGTTTTTTTCTTTGTAATTTTATTTATATTGTTTTCATAATCCATGTATTGTGGTCCCTATCACCATGGCATGGCGCGTCCTCAGGTTGAGGATCGAGGAGACGGCCTCCAGGTATGTAGGGTAGCTGTCAATATATTCAATAAGCAGTCGCAAACAGCCGATGAGGGGTGGTCCTCCAGCTTGGGTTTTGGGCGAAGGGCTAACAACCCATCACCGTAAAAACAGCTTGTTACGAAACCTTCAAATAAGCCTCGGAATTGGGACTGATATCTCTGGCACGACCACAGCAAAGGAATAAGGTTTTGAGATTTGGAACTTGGAATGTTACAAGTGTCTATAGAACAGGAGCGATAACATTAGTAGCAAAAGAACTAGCTAGATAATTAGGAACATTAACTCCAGCGTTTGAGATGGGGAGGGCATGTAGCACGTATGGACGAATCCAGAAATGCATATAGTGTTAGTTGGGAGGCCGGAGGGAAAAAAACCTTTGGGGAAGCCGAGACGTAGATGGGAGGATAATATTAAAATGGATTTGAGGGAGGTGGGATACGATGATAGAGACTGGATTGGTCTTGCTCAGGATAGGGACCTATGGCGGGCTTATGTGATGGCGGCAATGAACCTCCTGGTTCCTTAAAATCCAGTAAGTAAGTAATGTTTTCATAATAAACCAATACTGTACTTCAATATCACAAAACAATATTATATCTTACCTTAGCGAGATGTATAAAATAACTCGTAACAATAATTTGTGTGAGATCGTGCGTATTTGCTTGGCTTCCGCACAAAATCAATCCGCGAAAAGTCTAAAATTCCACATTCAGTATTCCCAACCTAACACACGTAACAATTTCCCGCTTCTTACTGCTTAAGTAACATATTGATTTTACTGCTTTAAGCTTTTAACATATTATTTTTAGAGACGTTCAATATAGTAATAATTATAAATTGGAAACTTACCACTGCAATTTCACCTAAATTGCACTTTAATTATTGTTTTTAAATATTTGCAAAAATTAAGTAAACTCTACAACTCCACTAAAGTTACTGCATTCGTGATGCAAGTAACATTAAGGAAGCCGTGAAAAAATCAACAAGATTCCAGGCTCATCATAGACTGGGGGGAAAAAACAGACGTATATCATGACCTGCTGGAGTATAGTAAACACAGAAAATATTTTAAAGCAACAATGTTGAAGATAAATATTTTTGTTTTCCAATATTGCCGTCATTGAACAGAAACCAAGATGGAGATTTCATTGCAACTAATTAGAAATTCCTTTTTCAGGTATGTAATAAACCATCTTCGCACAAAATAATGTACGATACACGAGCGGTGTGTTTTCTTTCAATTCTCGGAAATTAAAAAAGCTCAACTACGTTTTCGCTTTTTCAAACTTTTCCTCGAACATGAAAACTTCAATATACCGCTCTTGTAACGCATATTACTATTCTGATGCGATATTCTCAATATTAATATATAATTAAAAATAAAACAATATAGATTAGTAGGCCCACGTTAATTTTATAATTAAATATTTTACTGTAAAACTACTTCCTATGTGGAAATTTTGAAATGTTTCAATATCATTAAGTGAGATCGGTTTTCATAACAATTTCCATCTGATTTAGACATCCCTTCACAAACAGTCGAACGCCGATAATCGCTTTCATCGTCAAAGCACGCGAGGGTTATGAAAATTAAAATACTGTACATACGTAGACTGTCTGCAGTCAGGCTGATTGAATGCGATGTTATCTCTTTATGTACAGTCTGGCTGGTTGTTTATTTATTCCGCATTAGCTTGCATGTGATTTAAGTTTCATAACTTTCTGATTACATGTACAGGGACTCATTTTATTTTTACTTCAATTTTTATTGTACCTGAATTTTTTAATGTACTTCACTTCCACCCCATCTACTAGTAAACTTAAAATCGTTCTCCACACAGAGCCAAGGCCGCGTATGCACTACTGAGTTAGTGAGTATAGTACGTTCCAGAAATATGTTCACGTTTTCCAGTGACGAAAGAGCTTACAATATTGAATCATATTTTCGCACAGGTAGGCCTACTGTCGTCCGTTTGCCTACGTCGCATCCTGGTTTCCTCCACCTGCTTCTGTTCGCCCCTCTGTAAAGTTTAGTAGCTGGGCTGTCTTAGCTCTTTTCTGAAAACATTAATTTCTGTTAGGAATTGGACATCTACGTAATATTATACAACTGTTTAAAATAACTTAAGTAAAAGGGCCTCGTTAAGTAATTAACTGTCGCGTGATTCCCCCCCCCCTTTCTACGACCCTGCGACAAAGCCATTTCTGAGTAATTTTATCTTTTCGGATCGGGCAGAAGTGAAGATTGAATTTCCAGTATACTCTTTTATAGAGTAGGTACAGAATTATTTCAACATGAGTTACTCGTACGAAGGACGAAACTGGTAATTGGAATTAGATACAATAGTCTATAGTGCGATAATATGCACAAAAGAACTGAAGCCGGTATCCAAATGAACGGCCATTATTATCAAAAATGTGTTTAAATATCCATATTATGATTATTTTTCAATTTAACTTCATTCTCTATATTGTACGCTAATGTGCTGTAACAATACAATATACACTGCATAATTAATACGTCCGAATGGATAGCTCAGTTCGTAAGTAAAAATACTAAGTGTTAATACAGTACTGTATTTTGGTTAAACAAAAACCTAATGAAAATTATCAAACTCAAAATTGCGATATTTCCTAGTTTACATAAATGGATGTACTACTTTTCTTCCCTTCTACTGTATACCTTGTAAAGTGATTTGTATTTTACGCCAGTATCATCGAACTCCAGTCTTGGAAGGGGGAGCAAGCGGTGTTTCCCGTTCTAGACTTTTAATCCAAAGATATAGCCAGGTTAATATTAAAAATTTTAGTAGAAATAAAATGATGTCCCTGTGCAATATACTTGTATAATGTCGTTTATTATTGTAATGTAAGTTATATAATTTTATTTTATACAAACCTTGATTAAATACGTTTCAGTTCAATTATAATGGTAGCGTAGAATTTATAACAAATTTAGATAAATTACTTCATTGCATCTCTTTCAAATGTGGCTATTGTTTTCTGTGATCATTATAAATATCAATGTTAGAATGCAATGTTGTTAAATTTCAAGCTCTAAGTACTTGTTTAAAATTGTCAGTATCAAGTGATCCTCTACTGGATTTATTGAATTTAGGTACAAATAAGGATAAACAAAATTTTTGTGAAAAAGTCTATTGATTACCCTACTTTTGTGGCCGGTCCTATCGGTCATCACTTATGTTATGTTTAAGTTTTGACACCAAGTTATTGTGGTTCTATTCATTAGAGCACACACTATTTAATCAGGAAGGTAATGGTCGAGCTATTACCTTAGATCGGTACTGCGTTTACAAGAACATGATCACAGGTTAGATCAGGCGCGAAGAAAATTAGCTCAAGCAAATCAAATAATTCAGTTCACTAGTTATACTGTAATATATTGTAAAATTTCTCGAATACATGTAGGTATTACACATTTAGATATGTCATGAATAATAATAATAATAATAATAATAATAATAATAATAATAATAATAATAATAATAATAATAATAATAGGCTAAATAAATAATAATAATTTATTTATACTGGCAGAGTTAAGGCCATAGGCCCTTCTCTTACACTCTACCAGGTCACAAAGTATACAATCAGTGAAAAATTCAACAGAAAGTTAAAGAAGAGAATACTAACATATTACAAAAAAATAATGATAATAGCATAATAAATCGACACTAAACAACATAAAAATAATAACATAATGGAAAAAAAAGAAAGTAAACTACATTGAAAGTAAAAGCAACTCATTTAGTACCAATAGTTCATTTGAAAAACGTAAGGAAGAATATAACAAAATGAAATGATTTTATTACACAAAAAAATAATTTGCAAATCTCCAACAGATCTAGTTATATCCAGTTACATTGCTTGACCCATGAAAGAGAATCTTGGGTATACTTATTTATAATAATAATAATAATAATAATAATAATAATAATAATAATAATAATAATAATAATAATAATATAATGTAAACAACAAGTAAAAAGAAGTCCACACCTGTGGAGTAACGGTCAGCGCGTCTGGCCACGAAACCAGGTGGCCCCTGGTTCGAATCCCGGTCGGGTCAAGTTACCTGGTTGAGATTTTTTCCGGGGTTTTCCCTCAACCCAATATGAGCAAATGCTGGGTAACTTTCGGTGCTGGACCCCGGACTCATTTCACCGGCATTATCACCTTCATTTCATTCAGACGCTAAATAACCTAGATGTTGATACAGCGTCGTAAAATAACCCAATAAAATAAAAAGTAAGTAGAAATCAGACATAATATAATATAGAAAGAAAGGAAAAAGCATAATAAAATGTGAACAGCAGGTCAAAATAAATGAGACATACAAAGTATAAAAAATAAGACAATTATTGATAATAATAATAATAATATTATTATTATTATTATTATTATTAGTATTATTATTATTATTAATATTTTATTATTATTAATTTACTTGAGTGTGAATGAAAACAAATTGATATATAGGACTTTCATTTCAAAACTTCCCAGTACAAATAACTAATTATTTAAATTGAATTCAATTTAAACAAAAAAATACTTCAATTTAGATATTGAAGGGGAAGTCTTAAATCAGATTTAATTGTATTCTAAATTTCATCCCCTATCTCTTAGGCACCCCCACTTTGAAATTTCAAATGGCACCTCTATATTTTTTATACTTAAATATGAAACAGCATTCAATTCTTTATACACCTTATTCATTTGTTTTCGTATCTTTTGTTTTCTATCGTCACCTGGAAACCTGGATTGTTGTCATTGTTGATTAGAATTGGAAGAGAATAAAGCTAGAAAAACTTATTGAGCACTTCATGTAATAATTCTATTTGCGTATTAAGTTATTTTAAAATGGTGTATACCCTCCAAGTGAGAACATAAATCATTCTTATTGATAAAGTTTAGGAAATTACACAAAATAAGCTGTGCTTTCATCCTACAATCAACTGATAATAACTAGAATATATGTTGCCAGGCGACGATAGAAAACAAAAATGCGAAACAAATTAATGAGCTGTATAAACAGTTGAATACTCTTTCATATTTAAGTAAAAAATATAGGGGTGCCATTTTTTTAAATAAATTATTTATCTATAATCTGCTCTTTATTTTCTTGTTGATTGTAAGGTACCCCCTAAACTTAGACATCTTTTGCTTCTTATAATCAGACTTAGGATCCGAGACAAATTAAGAATGAAGTGAAGTTACAATGCCACGGGGTAAAGATGGAGTGAGGTGGCGCATTGGGTTTTCTTTACCTGTCTGTGCGTTGGTGTACAATCCGCTTCGTGATCAGAGGTACAGTATTCTTCTGTCTCTCCATACGAAACGAATCCAGGCCATCAACAGTGCATTTTCAATTCATAGTGAACAGTTTTTTCGAACTAGTTGCAAGTATGTACATGATTGTTCATTGTAACGCTAACGCCCTCAACGTCGCCGAAGGAATGAAAACTTGTGAAGTATATTGTATCCTACTTCAGTCACACCGTCACTAGATTGTACTATTAACAGCAGAATATAACACAGCACATTGACGTCGTTGTTTACATTCACAGTATGTCTGTCTACTATGTTCAAGGAACTCTGTAGTCAAGTTGTGCGTACATTGGTTGCTAAGTGACCCGGATCTTTAGCCTCCTTATAGTGATATCAATGTTTTGGTTCATCACAAAATTATTCGCAAATGTAGGCTACAATAGTAACAACAATAAAAACTAGAATACTGTTGTTACAAACTATTAGGTAGCTTTATTATTGTATGACAGTCGAGGAAATGGTAGTAGTAAGTTACATTCTCTATTGTCAATATTAACCAAAACAAAAGATGAGTTTGTTAAGTCAGAATCATTATAGAATTACGTTATAGCAGCGTATATTACAGTATGTTCAGCAGAACACACAGTTTTTAAAGCCTTTATTTTTAGTACTCAAAATACGATCATGATTTTTCCGTTCAACAGCAGTATTTGTGTGTACTTTATTACAGTTCGACAAACACTAAAGCAAATTAAGAGGCAAATTAAAATGAAAACGTAAAGGAATGTTCTGAATCAGTGAGAGAATTCCATGCTTTTCGAGTTTAATTTCGTCGTCTAATTACCACAGCGCTCTCACGTTACTTGTTCAGAATGGAGAAATGATTTCGAAGAAATGGGAGTCACTGAGATGACAAGTACTTCATCATTATACATTTCGTTCGATATGTAGTAAATCAGTTTATTTATCATATTGGGATTATTAACATTTATAGTTTATAGTTTACTAACTTACTACCACAGAAATCAAATAAAACATAAATCTAATATGAATATCGGACTCGAAGACAAACTCTACTCTCCCATTAATTTAGCCTAAATGACATATAAATGCAGGTCTTAAACATGGTGCTAGTTTCGGCCCAAGACTTATAATAAAATTACAAACCATTTTCCAAATTTGAAATATTTTAAAATTGAAGCTTTTGAAAAAGAAATTTATAAAATATTCATGATATAGGCCTATAAACTAACAAATGTGTGTATTTTTTTACCTTTTATTTCTGTGGAATAGGTATTCGTGTTTTGATCGAATATCACTGGCTTCTGACTGATTGTTAATTTATATTAAATGCTTTTTTTATTCCTTTTTATCTTTCTTATTCTTTTTTTGCTGTTGTGTGTTATTTGTGGTTTGAATTAAGTTAGTTACTGTATTTAGTAAACTGTCCTTGTAAATTTTATGTTATATTATTGACTAAGACCACACCGTACATGGGCCTGGCTCTTACGGTAGTGGCTAGAAACATTTTTGTTTTACTACTTACTTACTTACTTACTTACAAATGGCTTTTCAGGAACCCGAAGGTTCATTGCCGCCCTCACATAAGCCCGCCAGCGGTCCCTATCCTGTGCAAGATTAATCCAGTCTCTATCATGTTTATTTATACTCACTAGCAGCTAGTTAAATAAATACATAAATAAATAAATAAATAAATCTACTTGAATTTTTATTCAAATACATACCTAAAATAATTTCATATGTTTTAAAATAAGAAGATAAAAATCGTTTCTTAAATTACATATAAAATGCATTCTCTGTCATTTCAAATTTAAAAAAAAAACACTTCAATGAAGGATCACTACTAAAATATTTGTTTTATTGTTTCGAACTCTGAAACTTTCGATAGATAACTTTGTAGAAACGTGGTAGATATTAAAGTAAATAAATATTTTTATACAAATTTAACATAAAATAGCTGAAAATATATTGTGATTGCTTAGAGTAGGCATATCATTATCATTACCATCACGATATTCATCAACAGTATGGCACGAGAACATCGGCCCATCCCATACCGAATATAATTGCTCGATTCATCTCAGTCATCGTATTTAAAGGCGCTTACCTGCCGATCTGAAGTTGCGCTCGAGTGCGGGTTCGATCCCTTCTTGGGCCGATTACCTGGTTCGGTTTTTCCCGAGGTTTTTCCTAACCGTAAGATGAATGCCAGGTAATCTATGGCGAATCGTCGGCCTCATCTCGCCAATTACCATCTCGCTATCACCAATCTCATCGACGCTAAATAACCTAGTAGTTGATACAGCGTCGTTAAGTAACCAACTAAAAAATCGTATTTAAACATTATTGTGTCCGCGTGGTCTATACTCAAACATCAGCAGAGGAATTCGATCTTCCTCTATTCCCGCTAGACGGTCGAACATTTATGTTCGACGATGTTACTCGGAAATCTGTTGCTGTTATCTTCGCTATGTTGGTCAGCCTGAGGGATACTCCTGCTAACGTTCTCAAGAACATCATTTCAGCTGCTCCTATTTGTCCTTCACTCTAAAGAACCGCATACAAGTTTCGAAGCCATACATTGACAACGGCAATGCCATCGCTCTATTATATTAGCCGTTCAGAGCAGAAGTGGTGTAAGTCAAAAATGGGTAATGAGGGTTAAAGTAAACATTCTGTAAAATACAGCGCAAAGAGCAATTAATATTCAATTTATTTAAACTACTAGCAGTCAGTGGATAGCAAGAAGGACATATTAATTGCTGCTTTGCGCTGTATTTTACAGAATTTTTACTTTAAACCTCATTACCCAATTTTGACTTACACCACTTTTGCTCTGAACGGCTCAGATTTAGGTTTACTAAAATCGACACTCACTCACTCAATTACTTCATTTTTTTTATTCAATTAATTTCACACATTCACTGACTTCATTCCATTCATTCACTCTATTCATTCCATTCAGTTCATTCATTCATTCATTAATTCATTCACAGTTTTTGCCAAGTGGTAGGCCCTTCACTGCAAACTAACCTTCTTCCCTCTTTTCTGCCTTCCTCTTAGTCTCCGCATACGATCCATAAAATATCTTAATTTTGTCTATTTTCTGATACCGTCTTCTGTCTCAAACACTTTTAAGCCTTGGTTTTTCTGAACCGACGTAATGCGAGTTGCGAGGTGCGCCTCGCACAAATCCGGACTACACGAAAGATAGTGAGTGGTTTCTACAACTGCGAGGTGCGAGGTCTGCGTACATCGCAGTTATAGAAACCACCATCTCTCGTATAGTCCGGATTTGTGCGAGGCGCACCTCGCAACTCGCATGCGTCTGTTCAGAAGAACCAAAGCTTTACTGTTCACTATTCCCTCTAGTTATTTTTAATTACATAAGTGTTAAAATATTAGTGATATATTGACACACTCTTTTTTCAGTTCTAAAGATTTCGCTTTATTAGTCGATTAAACGCTTCGCAGTTCGATTCCCGGGGTGGTCAGTGGAAAAATTAATCTTCCGTCGCACTGGACTGGGTATTCTGTGATGTTTTTCATTCCCATCGTGCAGAAGGCAATGAAAAAACTACCGCAATGTTATCCCTGCCTAGAAACCCTAGGGCGAGTAGTGGTTCGCATGCCCACGGCTTTGCCTAAGGGATATTACCAACCTGCTTTCGGGCAAATCACTCACCAACAGCATTAGTTGACTCTTGCGTAACAAACAATTTTACAAGGGGTGATAAAAACCTGAAAAATGAATCCGTTCTCCTATGTTGTTTGCTGTGCCTGCCCTTCTCTATCCCCTCTGGTCTTTTGAAATGAAACTAAATGCATAATGAAAATCAGAAATGGTTAACTATTTAATAATATTATTATTAGTATAGGATTTTTAGGTTCTAAATTAATTTAACAGTGATATCAGAATATCAGAATGGATGTGATGTCGGTTAGAACCATTTTGAGATAATGTTCACAACACTCGCCAGTCTAAGAAAAAAGAGCTGGATCACAAGAAATGGAGAATGAATCGAGTGAAGCGCACTTGCTAATTTGCAACCAGCGGTTGACACCGTTCAGATGAACTTTCATATATGTCATTCGTTATCTCGTGAAACCAACTGCTTGCGTGCGCCGTAACATATAGTAAGAACATTATGGTGGGGGTAAGCGAGCTATGAGCTACGAACAGAAGCTTAGCGAGGGAGGGAAGGTTCTCAGTCAACTTTCTTCTTCCCGTGACTCGTAGATAAAGTTTTAAGTTTTATTTAATTGTGTATAATTTTACCCAAGTTGGCATACCATGACTATTGGTAGCTTACATTATAGTTATTACTAATATATTTTTTCTGCTTTGATATCCACTATGTAAAATTGCGATAAAATCAATAGATATTACTGAACTAGAACTCTCACTTTGAGAGAGGAACAGGGGTTAAGGGTGTTTTAGAATAAGATCCTTGAGAAAATATTTAGAGCTAAGAGAGATGAAGTTACAGGAGAATGGAGAAAGTTACACAACGCAGAACTGCACGAAATGTATTGTTCACGTAACATAATAATTAGGAACATTAAATCTAGACGTTTGAGATGGACAGGGCATGTAGCACGTATGGGTAAATGCAGAAATGTATACAGAATGTTAATTGGGAGGCGAAAGGGAAAAAGACCTTTGGGGAGACCGAGACGTAGATGGGATTAAAATGGATTTGAGGCATGTGGGTTATGATTGTAGAGACTGGATTAATCTTCGTCAGGATAGGGACCAATAGCGGGCTTATGTGAGGGCGACAGTGAACCTCCGGGTTCCTTAAAAGCCATAAGTAAGTAAGTAAGTACACAAAAAGTAAATATTAAACTAAACTAAAAAAACATCACTTCATATGCTTTTGATTTGGAGCAAATTCCATTTATTTAACTATTATATTAATGTACATTATTTCTGGATAATTTTGCTCTTGGATACGGAATATGAATAATATCCAACACTACTGGGTGTTCATTTCAAAGTGTGTCATGACGTCACTGTTGTGAGTCAGCGATTTGAAGCGAGTTTCAGCTTTTATGTCAGAGAAGTTGCCTATTAATCAAGGCGTTCAATCTGAACTTGAGAACGTGTACGGTATGACTTGAACGTCGTAGCAACAGATGGAGGTCTATACTGTTTATGTGCTACCATAACCTCTTTCGAACTCTGTTTTGCGCGGCCAAGTTGTACGCAGGGTATTTGTTATCATCGGTTGCGTACGGCAACATTCCACAATACAAACTAAATGCTCCGTGTCCATGTTGACCGTCGAAGTTAATGTCAACAAATACGTAAGAAATGTCCACACCTGTGGAGTAACGGTCAGCGCGTCTGGCCGCGAAACCACGTGGCCCGGGTTCGAATCCCGGTTGGGGCAAGTTACCTGGTTGAGGTTTTTTCCGGGGTTTTCCCTCAACCCAATACGAGCAAATGCTGTGTAACTTTCGGTGCTGGACCCCGGAGTCATTTCACCGGCATTATCACCATTTCATTCAGACGCTAAATAACCTAGATGTTGATACAGCGTCGCAAAATAACCCAATAAAATAAAAATAAAAACGTAAGAAATCGTCTTAACCCTCTCCCCATATCCCGACAGTAAGAAAAAAACACACCTCAGTACATGTTTCCAAACAGTTCACATTCCTGGCACTACTGGCGTTACCGTACATATCAGTAAGTAGGCTACTCTTCAGAATGAACGCCGTACTTGCTATGCAACTTCTCTGACACATAGGTAGTACATCTCTGCGGAAGTGTAGGAAGATTGAATTCTCTAGGCTCATCGACAAGCCATATGACGGCATACAGCGAGCCATGACACACTTTGAACTGAACACGCAGTAGTTTAAAATAAACCATTTTTCACTACCAGGGATGTTGACAACTTACAATAAGGAAGTGGATTTCTTTACACATCACAATATTTTCTCTTTGTACTCCACGTAAGAAAAGCAATATAAAGCGCAGAATTCAGATGGTTGAAATCAGTATTAAGTTGTAGTTGAAGAGATTGTAAGAGGGATACGATAATGAAGAAGAACTGAAAAGTTTACATGTAAATGTTGCAATAAGAATATAAAGAAGTAGATGGAATGCGAATGCTTGATAGTCAAAGCGCTCTTTAACTTTCAACCTATTCCATACAACAGACGAGATTAATATGGACGGACAAAATACTACAAAGGCAATGACAAGCTAATTATTTTATTGTTATGATTATAATCTGTATGTATGTAATTGGTAGCTGAGGGAGTACTCGATATTTGACTGGAAGTTTGAGAGACAGTAGAATAATAAAAAGTTAAATCATAAGCGTGGCTTAAAGAGACTAGAGCGATGAAATATTTTAATACTTAATTTAGCAGTGCTATTGAGTTACACAGAGAGCAATGTCAGTGAGCACTCGACCCGTTGTCAACGCGCTGGCGCGACCTCGGGACTCGCTGATTTTCTTCCTTTGTGTCAATGAATGGCATTGCTTTTGAAATTTTCACAGTGATGAATCATTTCGGGCTTATGGCTTATCATTAAAGGTAATCTGCAACGAGATGTTTTTATGTCAGATACGTTTACCGGGAACTTCAGTTGCGAATACATTTCATGCAGGGCAGTTTAAAATCTCATGTGATATTTGTTAAGGCTATTTCGTAAAATCGATAACAAATAATAAAGAAATAAAAATAATATACCTCATTTAATTATTAAATAAGGCATTCAATTTGTTAACCTAGTATTACATTTCATATTCCATCATGGTCTTTGCCTCCTACAATACAAAGTTCACGGGTAAATATTTGAAATGGCTGTAGAAATTATGATAAAGGAAACATCAAAACTAAAATTCCTGCGTTGTTCATGTGGACGAAACTAACGGCCTGTCATGCAGGTGGTCTGGGTTCGATTTCAGATGAGGATTTGGTTATTTCATTGACTATTACACTCTTTACTACATTATACTACTTTTGATCAATAAAACGGTACAGAACGACGTGTTTCATCCAATCATGGCTACTTTTCGTACTATTTTTATCACCTCTCTAGCATTTTTATCGCCTCCCTAGCATTTGTTTCTTTATTTGCCAACATTATACATTCAATAATTGTACCGGTAACTTCGAAAATGATTCAGGTTTATTTCATTATCCTTCTTTAAAACTTTTCTATAATTTATCTTATTTATGTTATTTAGATTATATTATAGCTCCTGCTGTATGAGATTATGGATATTGACGTAGCAGAGATTGTTTAAAACATGTTAGTAATTGAACTGGAATGCAACTGTTTTAATAAAAATGAAAGTGAATCAACTTAGCTTTCTTGACAAGTCATCGCCCATAGAATTCAATGAAGATTTTTGTTGGCACAACTGGTAACAAGAGAACAGCTCATCATAACACAGTAATGCCATCTAGCGGAATATTTGTAATGATGAGCTGATACAATAATAGGCTATATTTGAAGACAGTTAAATATTTTCGGAAGTCAATTAATATTTCATTCTTATTTATTCTAATCTTTATATACTTTCTTCTAATCCTGCAATAATAAATTAAATTCCACTCGAGTTTTGATGTTCTGTAGATAAATCAAAACCTCTAGTGAGATTACTGTTGAAAAATCCATAATGATAGATGTCGCGTCGACCTGGTTGGCGAGTTGATATAGCGCTGACCTTCTATGCCCAAGGTTGCGGGTTCGATCCCGGGCTAGGTCGATGGCATTTAAGTGTGCTTAAATGCGACAGGCTCATGTCAGTAGATTTACTGGCATGCAAAAGAACTCCTGCGGGACATAATTCTGGCACATTCAGCGACGCTGATATAACCTCTGCAGTTGCGAGCGTCGTTACATAAAAAAATATTAAAAAAATAGATGTCGCGGGAAAGACTGTAGTTGTGGTATCCCCCCGAGATTTGCCTTCTTCCTCATGTTAAAGGCATCTACGTAATTTTGTCAAGACCTCCATAGCTTCATCCGATTGCCCACTGGGAAAGCAGAGAGGAAATTAGTTCGGGCATGATTGAGGCTTCTTGATTTGATTCGAATGCGAGCGAACTTTCGCTTAGTCATTTAGTGTGCTATTGGAATGCACTTAACCCTTTCTTACCTATAAGTTAGATACCATATGGCAATAATTAACTTTATAGCATTTATATACTTGTGTGTTACATATGAAGCTAAATTTTTCTGGATAACTTCTATTTCAATACATTTTCATCAATATAGTTTTGTTTCAAATGTTGCCACTCCCATAACTTGGTCACTGAATTGGTCCTAATACAGCTATTTGTTTCAACATGAATTGCTTGTAAATTTAATTTGGGTTAGAAAGAGTTAACTAGAGAGAATAGTACAAAAGACAAAAGATGGTCTTTGTGTGGTTCATATGACAACCCAATGGGAAATAAATTATAAATTAGAGAAATATTTGAAGTTATCACATTTTATTCTGGAGCTAGGTGCCTTTATCGTCGTCATCATCATCATCTTAGTAGCCTGCTACTGTGTTCTGCCATCTTCAGAATAGTCGACCCACAGATTTTCTCCCTCTGGGAATGTAGATCTACCGTAGCATCTATTTTGGTATTCTGGAACGTTGCATTCTATTGACGTGTTGTAACCACGTTTGTCTATAGTCACGGAGATATTCAGCTATAAGGCTCTTTTTTGAGATCATTATTTCTCTTTGAAGACTTGAATGCAAGAGGAATGTCCTATCAATCGGTCGCTAACAGAGAAGTAGTAAGTGACAGAGGCTGCTACCTTCAGCTTCTGGGCAGGTTTTTCAGTGGATTATCATTTTCCTCAATGCTGCATTTTTTCATCGTTTGAATTCTGAAAATTTGTCCAAAATCTTGCTTAAAATTTGTTGTGTTTGTTGGTGTTAAACCCTAAATAGCGGCATGATCGTTATTTTTCTAAATTTTTTCAATAGGGATAAAATGTAGGGATAAAAAGTAGGAAATAAACAAAATGTGTTATTTAAAGCCACAATATTGCAATGGCTCTTATTTAGTCGAAAGTTCTGTTTTTATATTTCATCAGCGAAAATGTACATGAATGATATAGTCAAATTTACTAAGTGGTAAAAAATGTAAAATACCAGAAACTTAACTTTGAAAATTAAAAGAGCATTCACTGCACACAAATTATATATTATATACAAATGACTAGGAGCCCATTGTTCCATGTTATGCTGGAAGTCTAGTTCATATTATAGTGGAAGATGAATTTTTAAATATCCTGAGTCAATTCTTGTAGAGATGTTTGTTCCTAACTTAATTTCGATACGACACAAAATTTGATTTTTACTGAATTTGTCTCATTTATACACTAAAACTTCGATACGCATTTAAACTGAAATAACCAAATAACTCATATTACATACTACATTCCTTAAATAGCATTCGAAAATTTCTCTCGCTATCACACAAAAAATACTAGTGGAAACACTACTAATGCCCCAATTTACCCCATCCTTCCATCCTTCCAAACAGAAAACTGGTACGGCTTAAGAACGTAGAAATTTTCGTTCCCTTGTTCTCCTTTTCCAAGTCCGTCACACTTCTACACCTAAATACTTTGGCCCACGTTTCAGTTACCTGTCATCATATCATAATCTCTTCACACGCACGCAAAATAGCCGCATACTAGCCATACCAGCACATAAGACATCATCGTATTCATCATCATATACAATCTCGCTATCGCGCTTGGGGAATACCTTACACAGTGACATCAGAGACTGTCGGAATTTAGCAGTGTTCGAAAACAAACTTAATAAGTATTTTTTCTTACTGCGTAGAGTAGGTTTAATTTTTACTTAATTAATAGAAGAATTTTGTTTCTTCTTAACTTCTACAATGAACTGTCCAGCATTTATTAATCACTTAATCTTTTAGTACTTTGATTTTTATTGTATTTGTAAATTTAATATTAATTGTAATTATAATTGCAATTGTATTCTTAATGTTGTAGTTGTAATTCCCTGATAGAGGGGAAGAGAAGGCCTGATGGCCTTATCTCTACCAGTTTAAATAAATAAATAAAAATAAAAACTATGCCAGATATCGTACTAACATTCCAATTACAACTTCTGTAATGATAATATGTAAACGCTTCTATCAACTTTATAACATTGTACAGTGTGTTTCAAAAGGAAGGAACAAAACTTCATGAACACGTCAAAAAGAAAAATGTACATTATTATTGAATAGATGCTGATGCCAAACTGATGTAATGTATAATTTAAAATACTCGACACTCGACAGTTTAATATTTTCACCAAAATTTCGTACTATGTACATGTACTTAAACTTAATGTTTTAGATGCGGTGTTTTAATTGTGGGTATAGTCGATCTTGGATTTGTAATGAATTATCAGATATTAACTTATTTTGTACAATATCCATACATCCCCGATATATAGTCTAGTGATTACTTATGCGTTGCGGTTCTAAACAGGTTGAAGACGATGCATTTTAAATGGAGTAAAATAATTAGCATGTTTTCCGCCCGATGACAAGTAAAGCTGTTCCTGATAGAGAATTTCAGGCAAAACGTATGAGCTATTTGCCCCCAACGTTGAATTTAAACACTGAATAATATGTATAGTTAAAAAATCGTTGAAGAAAATACTTCTAGCATTTCTGCAAATAGCTATATTCACGTGACTGATTCAAATATTTGGCACGCGAGCTGAGAGAAAAAATCAAACAGAACTGAAGTTCAGTAACCATAAAACAATATGCTGTATGGTCACTCTCCACATTCTGAAATGCCCTAAACATTTTAACGTCTTTGAAGGGATACAAAATAAATTTAAGATAAGATTTTCTAAGAGTGCAAGTAGAGGAAAAGAGGAGAGTATGTCTATAGCCTACCGTGCATGCAGAAAACTTCTTCTTCACAAAGTTGCGAGAAAATTTTTAAGATAAATTGTGGCTATCTATGTTATTGGCACATGTTCCGATGTGATATATGTCGTCCTCATGTTCGCAGGCGAACTCCAGAAAGTGATAGGCCCCTTTATACTTCGCAGCTAGTACTCAAAGATTATAACTGAGAAATATCTTCAGAGAAAACTAAAGAAAGAAATTCTGTGGAAAGTAGCCTGTTAGGACAGGAATAGTGATAAATGGAGACAGTTTAATAATACCCCCATATCTAACTACCTTGGGTGCGATATATCCTACCAGAAAGATAATAGTGTCATAAGAATACAGAAATTTTGACATATTTCCTGAATTATACATAAACATTTGAGAAATTTAACTATTAAAGGTACAAGACAAATTTTATAAAACCGTTGTAATTCCTACAATTCAGTACTTCAGTGAAATATCTTTTCTAACAAAAAGAGAAGAACAAGGTATTCATCTGCTGACGTGACACTTCTAAGAACAACTAAGGCTGCAGAAGAAGCTATGAGATACGAAATGATGACATAGGTCAGAGTTGAAGAAACGCAGAATTGAAGAAGAACTAAAAGAAAATAAATTGAGATGGACTACACTTCGTATAGGATGGAAAATAAGAGACTCCTAAAAATAGCTGGGCAGTGTCAGGAAACAGAGACAGAGGGCGATTTATGAAGCAATGGATGCTATTTAGACTTATATTTGGACTAAGAAGAAGAAGACAGGCGATCATTAATATCAGTTAAATATTTTTATAAAGATATAAATGTTAAAGTTGTATGCTGTTGCATATCAATGTTATTATTCATTTCTTTATTCTGTTGGAATTTATGTCATCATGCCTTCTACTCGACTCAGTCAGAAAAAGAATTAGTAACATACAAACAAATTAGCAATTACAAAAATAATATTAAAAGTAAAAACAATTGAAAGCTCAATATTACGCTATTTAAAACTAATTAAAAAACTGTCTAACAACATGATAAACAAAAGAGCTAGGAAAACAAGATAATGAGATACAAATTAAATATCGCAAAATAAAATAAAATTAAAAGTACAAGCTAACTAATTATTTCTAGAACAACATTAGCACTAAGCATAAAATTAGCAAATGAAATTGTGTACATGTAGAAAAAAAAATATTAATACAAGGTATTAATATTGATTCTTATTTATATCTATAACACTCAAGAAATGTTAAAAATCATGCAGATAAAATTCAACATAACAGATATAGAGGAAATAAAGATTAACAAATTTGTAATCTATGAAATAATTAGAGTTCTAGCAATTAAAGTTTCAATAAATAATTTAAAAAAATATATATATATAGGCCTATAGCTAAAATAAACTCTAATGAATAACTTACAAGTAAATAGTTTTATTCCTAAGTTTTAAAACGTAAGTGACCTCTTGCGCAGTGACGTCGTGGTCTAAGGCATTCTGCCTAGGATTCGCCTGACGAAATGCGCGCTCGTTCAAGTTCTCAAGGGAAAGAAATTTTCTCATGAAATTTCGGCCACTGTATGGGATCGGTGTCTACCTAGCATCCTGATGCACTTGGGGGGCTAAATAGGTAGGAAAATCCGATTACGAAAGCCAGCTATAACGACTGGAGAGATCATCATGCTAACTACATGATATCTCCATTCGGGTTGGATGATCGTCCACCTCTGCTTCGGTATGTGGACGTGAGGCCAGGAGCCGGGTGGTCTGTCTGGGCTCTTAGGCCTAAATGGCTGTAGCGGCATGGATTATTATTATTATTATTATTATTATTATTATTATTATTATTATTATTATTATTAATTGCTGTAGTTTATTTGCCAGACGTCAACATCTTGATTATTTATTTTTTTGTAAAGTCATTAGGGTGATATTGATTGTGAATCCTTCTTAAGCAATATCAGTCTTCGTATTCCTGCTAAAGGTTTAAGATTTCATAAAATTTTTACAATAGAAATTCTAAATCTCTCCACGGTCGCTGTCGTGGGATGTGCCTGTCGTTCCTGTGTGCAGTTACAGGTGACTGTGTTTGACTATATATCCCCACCTCAATGTTTGCTAATATGATTAATTTTTGGCTTCTTCTCATGCAAAATTTTCGCAAGTTTCTTAAGTGGGACTGTAGGCCTATGGTCGAAGTGAGACAAATGACCTGTAGGCTAGGAGCCCAGATAAATATTAAAATAAGTCCCAAATACATAAGAAAGAGCACTAATGTATCTTTTGATTTATTTTTCCTTCTCCTCTTCCTAATTGATTCCATATTCAAGATGGAAATTCCTAACACTCCTGAGAGAAGTTAAGCCTTCTGTGTTCTTTGATTTCGTGGGGATATTGAAGAAGGTCCACAGCAGATTACAAATAGAAGAATTCGCTCGTGCCGAAGAACGCTCGTTAGATTCTTCCTATATAGTGATGTACTCTTGAGTCGGACAAATGGCTCTTACCTGACAGATAAATACCAAGACTTTTTGAAATACCATGCACGTTTTGTTTTATTTTTTTCGCTCTCAAAATCGCACATGCATTAAATATTTTATAAGTTATTTCTATGTTACGGTATACTTCAAAGCATGATCATGGGTTTGAATATTATTCACACGTGGTTTTGTAACTCAGTTCTACAGCAACTCGGAAAACTCCGAAAATCCCACATAATTTGTTCCTTAGATTCCATTCATGCAGTAGTTACTCCGAAGTGATAATTCTTCATGAGTATGGATCTGAGATAGTAACTTCATTCAACCCTCTGTCAGATTCTCGTAATAATAATAATAATAATAATAATAATAATAATAATAATGATAATAATAATAATGATAATAATAATAATATTAATAATAATAATAATCCGTGGTGCTACAGTCCACGAAGGGCCAAGACCGACCAGCCGGCTGCTGGCCTCACGGCCACATGCCGAAGCAAAGGTGGACGATCATCCAACCAGAATGGAGGTATCGTGTGATTAGCACCCAGCCGCTTTAGCTGGCTTTCGCAACCGGATTTCGCTACCTATCGTAGCTCCCCGAGTGCATCACTATGCTGGGTGGGCACCGGTCCCATACACTGGACGAAATTTCATGAGAAAATTTCTTCTCCCATGAGAACTCGAACCAGCGGGCATTCCATAACGCGACTCCTAGCCAGGATGCCTTGGACCACAACGCCACGGCGCGGGACCATAATTGCTCATACACCTCAAATATTCTTTCTATACCTCATATGGGATTGAGTGCATATTTAAATTATTTAATTTTCTTTATTGGCATGTAAAAGAACTCCTACCGAACAAAATTCCGGCACACCGGCGACTGTGATATAACCTCGGCAGTTGCCAGCGTCGTTAAATAAAACTTAATTTAAATTCAGTTTTCGTTGATGATACTCCCAAGTGAGGTTTGTTCAGTGCTTGCTTAGATCTCGCATAATTATTTCAGTCAAGTTACGACAATTCCAGAATTACGATATCAATTCACATCCTTAAAATTAATCCTTGTTCTCTTAATGAAATCAGTGAGATAAGATAAATTTGACCTTTGATCTTTCACACTGATTTCGATCAGCCTGTCATCATGGAAGCTTGCGAAATTCGCGCATTCTAAAACTATTAATAAATTCGTAAAGTATCGCTCATGGACTAATCTGTAGTCTACATATCACACTAGTCTATCAGACCAACAACCTACTGCAAGGACGGATGAATTGCTGGACACTTTTAGATCAGAGACGTGCATTCATGTGCATTCGAACCGCGTGCGCTGATTTCACACACCCGTGTAACTGTTTTCAAGATTGCCTAACCCGTAGGCGCTCTTGACTTTGTGTCGCAGAAGTCAGTGGTCGACATTACATCCATTGCACCAACTAAAAAGCGGAATAAAACATGTAATCAATGTTCTGTTAAACAGCTTCTGTGAATTAGTTATAGTATGGTTAGCACGAGCGATGTTAAATGATAATCAGGGCCTCAACTGACCCCTGTGCGGGAAATTATTTAATTTCGGAGGAGCGGTAGAAAATGGAGCAAAGTATTCAGTTTGTGGAAACGTTATTATTGTTATTGTAAAATTCCGTTTAGATCGCTATTTTGTAACATACCATATCATTCAGTATGGAGATGTCGTGGATGTAGATCGTAATCAATAATCGTAATCACAAATTTGAATAGTACCCTCAATATGTTATGCTTTATTGCTTATCTTTATTCTAGAGTAAAATTTGTGATTATTTTAATTTATTTTTCTAAGGACATTTATTTATTCTGTCTTATTTTTGTGTGTGCTGACTAGAGTCCTACAACCGGTTACGAAAGATAGAAAAGACAGATTTGCTGCTGAATGCCTGGCGCTACAGACAGTATGCGAAGCTCTTCCGTCTCGTGGAGTAGTCCAATGCTCGGTTTAACGAATGTCCGAGACTCACTCGGTTGGGCGGCTCTGGGAGGACGCGATTATCATTGTGTACCTTTCAAATGATATTTCCTCCTCTCTCCTCATTGATTGAAGCACGTATTATGAATCTACAATAATTAGAATTGAGAGTGCTTTCATTTTTGTTAATAACTTGTTATCTCCCTAAAAAGATTTATTAGAGAAATAATAATACATCCACTTCCAATAATTAAAAGACATAGGCTATATTAACGACTACTCTTTCAGAGGTAGCCTATGTATTTTGAGTTCAAAGTATAAACGTTACAATAGTAAGTGTGTACATATTTCGTCTTCTCTTTTGTAAGTAATTGTAATTTATTTTATTCTTGTATTTGTTTATACGTCAGATTTTATCTATGTATTACGTTTATTTCCTTTGTTGTTATCGGTGTCCATTAGTTAATTTATATATTAATTATGAAGATAAATATACCAAAGTGTTCAATCAATTATAACCTTATTTCAAGCTAACTTACTTATTGCTTTTAAGGAACTCGAGAGTCCATTTTCGCCCTCACATAAGCCCGCCATCGGTCCCTGTCCTGTGTAAGATTAATCCAGTTTCTATCATCATATTCCACTTCCCACAAATCCATTTTAATATTAACCTCCCATATAGTCTCGGCCCCCTCAAAGGTATTTTTCCCTCCGGCCTCCCAACTAACACACTATATGCATTTCTGGATTCGCCCATACGTTCTACATGCCCTGCCCATCTCAGATGTCTGGATTTAATGTTCCTAATTATGTCAGGTGAAAAATACAATGCGTGCATCTGCGTTGTGTAACTTCGTCCGTTCTCCTGTAACTTCTTCACTCTTAGCTACAAATATTTTCGTAAGAATTTCAAGCTAACCATTTTTTTAATTAGGAAAAGTAAATTTCCTTCAATTAGTCCAATTGTGTAGTTACAAAATGTCATCAGAGTTCCTGTACGGTGAAATGCGCTTGGTATTCTGTCCTCTATATCTTGGTTCTGTCTAGCCAGGCGCAACCGCTTCAAGGCCGGATATTCGAACGAATGTCCAACGTCGCCGGTTGATCTGAAATCAGTCGCATATAAACCGGTTGTAAACGCTGTTGTGCAGCACTCTGGTGCTGACATTTTCTGTCCGGCAGAGATAAACTTAAAGGAAAATGCTTGCAGCATCAATAATTTCTTTGCTTACTCTAAACTATTAAAGCGTCTAATTATATAGGCCTACGTGATTTACTTAATTTTGCAACATAGGACTTGCAGATCCTTAACCCATTCTAACCCTTCGGCTGAAATGCGAGAAATATACACGCCGTTTCAGTCTTGCACAGTGCAGAAATCTGCCTATCACTGATTTAGGTTCTTTATGATTGTATCTTAATTGGGACGGTGTAGATAAAAATAACATCCGGATTTCGCGAAGGTATACAGTCAATTCCAAGCACAAATTTAAGCGTTGCCTATCATTGTTTTAGTTACCTTTAGTATTAGTGTTCACAATACGCTAGCGGCCTTTACGCTTTCATCCAGCACCGCGAAATACAAGAAATGCGCACATTATTTAGATTTTTCAGCTCATCCCTTGGTCAAATATTATGTAACGGAAACAGGAAATTGGTAACGGAACGTTTACCTCGCATAGCTAATCAATCATCTCTAAGCAACGTAAAAATCGCTGATACATTTAAGTATATATTTCTTCACTTTTACTATTTCATACATTCATGCAAATTAAGTATAACAAAATAAAGGGTAGTTAAATGCTCCTTACCTTTTTCTGCTACCGACGTCATAACTATAAGATGCACCAAAATGGCGACACCAAGAAGGGAAAGTGTCCTAGAGAGCGCCCATTGAACCATGGCGGTTGTCTTGGTGATGGGTGTTGTCCTCGACTTCTTTGTGTCGACGCCCGAGGTAAGGTTTCGGGTCCCAAGATACATGGATGCGAAGAATTTGAGGGGCGTGTGGGGTCACTAATGCCCCTGCGTCTTACATCAGCATCTGCTATTGCAAAATCCGTGGGATGACCTCTTCCACTTCACTCAGACTTGAATATCTAGCTATGATTCCAAAGACTATTTTGTAATATTTTAAAATAATCTCACACGCGCTTATTGGGTTGCGGAAGTTCTGTTACGCGATCTTTCGACTATGCAATAAAATTTGAGTCCATAGAAGTTATAGAGAATAATTACGGGTCCTGACATGCACCTCAGGGCGTGCTGGAAGTTCATACAACTTCGTGCTAGACTGCAAGTTTGACTGCTTTCCTTGTCGCAATCCAGAAGTTTCCGAGGGGGAAGAATTACAGCTTATCCGATTCATCAGAAACTTGTGGGAAGCAGCGAAGGTCTGTGGAGATTAATTCACCAGTCTTGACTTTTATGGGACTTGCTTTACAACTTCTAGAATTTTGCAAGTTTTAACGTGAGAGTTGCCTTTCGCATTTCTCAATATTACAGAGACAAATATTGGACTATTTTCTACGTCATTGTTACATTATTCTTATTTTTTTAACTTTAAATTTCAAGTTACTGTTGATACGGAGACTTTTAAAAACAGGTGAGTAAATAATAATGGTATTTTATAATGAACACGTAAGAAAGGCTTACGGGTAACCTAGCAACACATATTATATCGGCTGTAACAGTTGAAGTCACTGCTGCCGCCAAAGCTCACTGATACACACCGCGGAGTGCGAACGGATACACGTACTTGCCAAGGGAACCATGCTCTGTAAATCTAAAAGTTATGAGGCCTGTCTGCTTCAGATTCGGTCTCCATCTTTGTCACACGCATTTAAAAAAACTTGAGCTAGAGCCAAAAAACTTTTTTTAAACTTCTTGTCTTTTCTTTGTAAATTTCTTCTTTCTGTTTTTTGTCTCTCTCTCTCTCCTTTCGTATACTTTTTTATTTATTTTATGAATTTGTTACCGGTTGCGGCATATGGTGCCACAAGAGACAAGACTTGTGGCCGAAATTTCTTGTTGCCTGGGAGAAAGAGTAACCGATGCTCAGATGTCACTTAGAAAGAGATATAAAAAAAAAGAGAAGAGATGTTGGACAGCTGCGGTTCTTTCTTCCTGACTGCAGCAGTCTCTATAGCAACCGAGATTGAAGACTCACCAATGCACAAGTGCGTTCGTCCACTTTTTATATAAATATATTGTCACTCGCGAGTTAAAAAAACTTCACAGGGAGAAATGCACATTAACACACGCATATTAACTTGTAAATCAATACCTTGGTGTAATTTTAACATTTAAACCAATTAAAGCAAGGAAAAAGTACATGAAAGAAGTTACAAGTCGTTGGAGAATTGCTACGGGGCATATACAACACACTTAACTACCCGATTAGAACTGATAGCAGTTCGGTATAAAGTTTTTGGCACGTTAAAAAAATTATAACTTATTGATTTTTGTATGGAAAGAGATACGGGATGTCTTCTTTTGTTTTTATTGGTTTTCGATTAGGCACAGTGCCCTAAAACGCACGCTCTTTTTTTTTAATTTACTGCACCACTTTCAAACTCGGTTTCCACACTCCGCTGCGCGCTTCATCTTACAACACTGCCGGTGTTCGTAACCTGAGCGTCACATACCGTAGAATGTACACTGCGAGGGGGGTGGATGCCCCCCGGCTTGCTCCAGCTGGGACGCGGTGCTACGCGGACCGAGGTTGGGAACGGACTGCCGAGCCGCCAGTAAGCCACACCGCACGACGGCGACGGCAGCGACGCCCCGCGACGCAACGCTGCGCCGAGTGCAGCGGACCGTCCCCTCTTCTTATTCTTTTTCTTACGCCTCCCTCGTTTACAGGTGAGGAGGCTTGAACTGGAGGCAATTGCATCGTGAAGCTTTTTCCGTAGGCTTTCGTTAAAGAAAACCTTGATCACACAACTTTTAACACTATATCACTTCGGAAAACATAATATGTATTTCACATGTTAAATTTTACACTACCTGGTTAACATGTTTCATCCTGCTATTGGCCATCTTCAGGCTGGTTGTTGCTGGTCTTGGCGTCTTTTGTTTCTGTGTATACAAACACACCCCCACAGGAAACACAAACAAAAAGCGCCAAGACCAGCAACAACCAGTTCTGGAGATGGCCATTAGCAGGATGAAACATGTTAACCAGGTAATGTAAAATTTAACACGTGAAAGATTCATAATACGTTTTCCGAAGAAGAAAGCTTAATATCATTACTATTATAACAGAAAGTATTATATAGTTTACACCTACCGATCAGGGGTGGATCCAGGGGGGGGATTAAGGGGATATATCCCCTCCCGAAATTTTGAGAAAAATACGAAACAAGAAACAAAAATAATATTAATTTTAATTCATGAATGTACATAGGAATTAGAGAGTTTTCCACGTAAATTCTCTTTGCTAAAATGTTAAATTCCAAGAACTGCAGGAAGACAAACACAGCGCTCTTACTTCAAGACAGAGAGTCATGAAGAGTATTTTAGGCTTTTAATTTTCCTTCTCTTCTTAGACTATTTCATTAGTCAGCTCAAGGACAGGTTTTTAAATCATAAGGGAATCCTAAAGTCCATACAAACTTTGCTGCCTAAAAACATAGTGCGAGCATCAGATGAAGATTTAGAAACTGCTGTTGAGGCTATAGTAAATCAGTGGCCCAATGATGTTAATGCATCACCAGAGTCTTTCTTCAATGAATTGAGGATGCGGAGAAGAAATTTCCTTGATCAGAAAATCTTCACCTAATAACCTACTGATTTTATATCTTTTAACAGGTGCAATGAAATTATTTTTCCCTGCACTCGCAAGGCACTGAAATTTTTCTGCACATTGCCTGTAACTACAGCAACACCAGAACGGTCGTTCTCAACTTTGCGGTATTTGAAGACTTACTTGAGGAGCATGATGAGAGCAGACAGATTAAATGGACTGGCCCTGATGTATATACATAAAAGTGTAGAAATAAATGCTCATGAAGTACTGGATGAAATGTTTAAGAAGCCTCGTCGCCTTCTTCTGTAAATGTCATTGTGTCATTATTTTTGTGTTGCAGTCATTGTAAATGTTAAAATAAAAAAAATTATGATTTATTTAACAACGCTCGCAATTGCCGAGGTTATATCAGCGTCGCCAGTGTGCCGGAATTTTTTCCCTCAGGACTTCTTTTACATGCCAGTAAATCGACTGATATGAGGCCTGTCGCATTTAAACACACTTAAATGCCATCGAGCTGGGTTGGGGTAGAACCCGCAACTTCGAGCACAGAAGGCTATACCGACTACGCTACTCAGGCCAACTTGTAAATGTTTGTGACTCGGAAACAAATTTTTACTATCTCCTCAAATCCCTCCCCGAAAAAAAAAAAATCCTGCGTCCGCCCCTGCTACCGATATATCTTAGCGATCGGAGCATTGTTGAAACCATGACTTGTGTACAGGATTCCAGAGCATTTTGTCTATTTGAGTTGTTACTATGGTGACGAGCAGAAGTCACGGTTTAGATCTGATGTCTCGATAAGTTATCAGGTCATTGTTTTCTGTTTGAACTATTGCATCGTCAAATAAAATGGGGGACTTTGGCAAGCAAGTGTAACATGGCATAAGCTGCAAAAACTTTGGCAACCATGTTTCTATTTCCGCTGTTTTTGTAATATTAATAATGGTTACAACAACGTCTTATAATTATTCCCTCTTCTATTGAGGAAACTCTGGGATGCAGTGAATTTAAACTTTCCTAGATTTTGGGGCAATAGACTTGTTCCATTCAATTCGTAAGAGATTTTAGATAAAATCCCTGATGTCGAAGGTGGAGGAGAAATTAGAAGATCACTTGATAAGTGTGTAATAGAGATGCTGCAGAAACGGGTGAGGCAAACCGGGATGCGACATAACCACTAGGACGGAAAGTCTGTCTTCTAATACTACTACTACTACTACTACTACTACTACTACTACTACTACTACTACTACTACTACTACTACTACTACCACTACCACCTCTACCTCAACCTCCACATACACCAAAATCACTGCTACTACCATGTCCACACCTGTGGAGTAACTGTAAGCGCGTCTGGTCGCGAAATCAGGTGGCCCGGGTTCGAACCCCGATCGGGACAAGTTACCTGGTTGAGATTTTTTCCGGGGTTTTCCCTCAATCCAATATAAACAAATGCTGGGTAACTATCGGTGCTGGACACCAGACTCATTTCATCGGTATTATCATATTCATCTCATTCAGAAGCTAAATTACCTGAGATGTTGATACAGCATCGTAAAATAACCTACTTAAAAACTATCATCAACACTACCATTAGGCAACCTACTATCGAAATCACTACTACTGCTGCCACCACTCATACTATAGGCTCACATCTGGCAAAACTCCGTTGTAGGAGGTTACTAACCTTATCGCTGTGCTGGAGACGGAGTCTGGAGTTTCCCTCCATTAATTTGAACCATTGTCGTTACAGATTGACAATTCATGTGACACATCACTGCTATCAGTAAGCGCTACTATTGGCTGACAATTAGGAAGGAGGAGATGTATAGTATATTGTGTCACTCTTTCAGATTGACGCATGTGCAGACCAACGGAGTTTTGTAATTTGTTCCCCTATAGTAGACCATCTACTGCTTCTGTCAGTACTATCACTGGTACCAATTTAGTTTGAACCACCACCACTACTCACTTTCTATTACTGATGTTACTTGTTACTATACTCGACGCATTTCGAACCGGCGGATCAAAGTCACATACAAACGTACAAACCACGCACGAATCACTGAACTGAAAACTGTGAACAGAATGGTCCAGGAATGCGGTAAGCACGCGTGGCAGTCCATTTTTCGACCTTGATCCACCAGTTCGAAATGCGCTGGCAATAGTACTGTCTGTTAGAGCAGTTATATCACAGGATTTTCTAAAAGGGAAACAAGTGACAGTTATTTAAAGGGGCCCTATTCTTTAATTTGTTTCAAACATTCATATAAAATTACGTAGACTTTCAATTCCGTACAGGAAATATTTTCAGGAATGAGCCTAGCAGCCCAGCCACTAGCCTTTACAAAGGGGCCAGCAGAAAGGGGTGGGGGAAACCGGGATGCAACATAACTACTGGAACGGAGAGTATCTCTACTACTACTGCTGCTGCTGCTGCTGCTGCTGCTACTGCTGCTGCTGCTGCTGCTACTACTACTACTACTACTACTACTACTACTACTACTACTACTACTACTACTACTACTATTGCTGCTACAATAACTTGTGTTGATACAGCTCGGAAACAAAACTTGGAAAATTCAGCTGGCCCAAATTTTGTTTCTGTGTTTGTACTATTGTTGAAGTAAATTCTGTTACTACATTGCTTATATTATACCACTTCTACTATTGCTGTAGCTCAGCCGTGGCGAGAACGTGACTCACGAGACATTGTGGCTCGCAGTGATAACTGCTTATAACCTCCACCAACCCCCACCCTCTCACTCACTGGAGTCAAACTCCGTTCCATTTGTATTTGTCTCTGACCTGCGAGTGGCATATGTCTCTCTCGAAACCATGTACGAAAGTTCCAAGTAGGATGGGAGGACGCATTTTTTTGCTATCAATATGATGAGAATATTAAATGTATGATTTGTTCACAAGTATTACGAGGAAAACTGTTGTATAACATAAAATGCCATTATACTATATGTAACTGATGAAACATTAAAAGTTTAAGTGTTATTGTTTTCATCATCATCATCATCATCATCATCATCATCATCATCATCATCATCATCATCATCATCATCATCTTCATCTTCATCTTCATCACCTCTGTACGTCGACCCTTTTGCAGCAGACGTACGAATAATGCGGTTAGCTCTTCAATTTGAACTCACAGATTTACAATGTGATGTCAAATGAAAGCTACATGTAAGGACTTAACAATTGTTGAACTTTCAAATCTTTGCCAAATAATAAATATCAGAAGCTTCGTTCTTTCGCTTGCTCTGTTGAATCCATATTCGCTACAACTTACGTTTGTGAAAAAATTATTTTCAATAATTAAAATATTAAAACCAAATTTAGATCACGACTGACAGACGAATACCTTCGTGATCAACTACGACTGGCAGTAAGTGACATAATTCCTGATTTTGAAACTTTGTCGCAGAGACATTCTGAAGACAGTTAATTTTAGGTTGTGATATTGTTCATTTATTGTTCATTTCTTTCTTCGCTACACGTACTAAACGTGTAGCCTTGTACTGTATAAAATTATATTTAAGTGTATTACGTAAGGAAAATGAAAATCCGTTAATAAGTCAGACCGTTGCTTCACTTCCCCTTCGGTTGTCCGCCTCCCTCCATAGGTGCTACGCACGTTGCAGGTTACACAGTGGCTCGGCGAACGATTACATTTTCGCCACCGCTGCGGTAGCTGATAGTACGTATTTATTGTTGCTGCTAT